>NC_037336.1:62460460-62804960 GCF_002263795.3 Bos taurus | reverse complement strand
GGCAGAGCTGCCATGTAAGATTGCACAGTGTATGCACTGCACAGAGGTGCCCAGCAACGGGATAAGGACTGCCTGACATCCACTCTTCTATGCCAATTAAGTATGAAGTCATTTACTCAAGATGCTCTGCTTGGGTACATAGCTGGAGTTACATACACCTCAAGGATCACAGCAACATTGTTTACAGTAACCAAGACATAGAAGCAAACTAAATATATCCATTGACAGATGAATGGATGAAGAAGAAGATATGGTATGTACATACAAAGGAAATTACTCAGCCATACAAAAACAATGAAATAATGCCATTTGCAGCAACATAGACGGACCTAGAGATTACCATGCTAAGTGAACTCAGACAAAGACAAATACCATATGATACCAGTTAAATGTGAAATCTTTAAAAATGATACAAAGGAACTTATTTACAAAAAATAAATAGTCTCATAGACATAGAAAGCATACAGTTACCAAAGAGGAAAGGGGCTAGGGGATACATTAGGAGTTTGGCATTAACATATACACACTACTCTATATAAAATAGATAACCAACAAGGACCTACTGTATACCACAGGGAACTAAACTCAATACTCTGTAATAACATATGAGGGGAAAGATTCTGAAGAAGAATATATATTTTGTTTATATATGTACAACACTGAATCACTTTGCTATACACCTGAAAATAACACATGATAAATCAACTATATTTCAATTTCTAAAAATGCTCTGCCTTCCCAGAGAGGCATTCTTTTCATTCATGCGAAGACTTTATGTAGACTAGAGGTCTTAACTACAGATGATTGCTTAGATTCTGGTCGTGGTTAGAGGACGAAGTAGGAGCAAGTAGAATTATGGCTTTTTCTTTCTTCTTTAATCCAGTTCAGCCACATCTGAGGCCACAGACTCCTCCAGCGGTGCTTCTCACCTCTCCTGCCTCCCTCTTACATGTTTTTTAAAAAGCTTTTGGCTGCACAGGGTCTTCGTTGCTGCATGCAGGCTTTCTCTAGTCGTGGCGAGCAGGACCTACTGTACGCTTCAGTGCCCAGGCTACTCATTACAGTGGCTTCTCTTGTTGCAGTGCACAGGCTTGAGGAGCACGGGCTTCCATAGTTGCAGCTCATGGGATTAGTTGCTCCATGGCATGTGGAATTTTCCCAGACCAGGGATTGAACCCTGCATTGGCAAGCAGATTCTTTTCCACTGCACCACTAGGGAAGTCCCTCTTACATATTGTTCCTCGCTCAACTTTTTCCATGCTTCTTGTTCTTCCCTTCCATCTATCCTTTGCCGTCCCATCTTTATCTGCCCTTTTCCCTCACTCAGGAGACAGACAGGAGCCATTTCTGTTTTATAGGCCTTTTCCTTGAGCCCCAGTCCACAGTGACAGCCCTGTAATCACAGCAGAGTTTCTGCTGCTGCTGCTAAGTCGCGTCAGTCGTGTCAGACTCTGCGTGACCCCATAGATGGCAGCCCACCAGGCTCCTCCGTCCCTGGTTCTACTCATTGTCAATTCTCCACACAACCACAAAGTAGTAGACATCTTGCTTCTTTGTTTCATCCTTTGATTGTCCTGCCCAACGCCCAACACCCCTCCCCTTCTCCCCCAACCCCCCCTCCCCTGATAATTAGATCCAGGGCCCGCAGTGCAGACAGACCTGGTCCTGTTTCCCTCATCTTGTTATTGGCGTTAACTGTCAGCTGTGTTGCCTCAGTCAGATGTGTTGTCACTTAAGAGGGGGTGGTGCCTGGGATCTTATGTTTTAACCATAAGAAAAGAAACTCAAAACAGGAGAATTTGGGGCAACTCTCTGGCTGAGGTGAATCTTGGAGAGGTTTGCTTGAAAGAAGAACCCCACAAACATGTGATCATTCTTCCCTTCATACGACTTTTAAGCACTTTTCAGATAGGCTTGAAACAAGATTTCCAGTCTCCTTACCTGCCTCTTGGCCTCCTCACTACTTCTCCATCTGAGATAATCAACTTTTCTCTAGAGGGCTCATACCACAGCTTTCTAATTGACTATCCCCTGCTGGGAAAGATTGAAGGCAGGAGGAGAAGGGGACGACAGAGGACAAGATGGTTGGATGACATCACTGACTCAATGGATATGATTTGTGAGCAAGCTCCGGGAGATGCTAAAGGACAAGGAAGCCTTGTGTGCTGCAGTCCATGAAGAGTTGGACTGCAAAGAGTGGGACACAACTGAGCAACTGAAAAACAACAGAGACATCACAGCCCACTTTCTTAGCCAGGCTGGGCCAGAATCTATCCTAGGTGGTCCAGCAGCTTCCCTTCCTCACACCCTCACACCCTCCAGAGCAATCCTACCCACCCCTGTGGTGTTGATACCCCTGACCATGGGCGACACTCAAGGCTACTCCTCCTGACTGGAGGTCTTTCCTAAGCTCTGTCTAGCGCTGTTCATGCTGCCTATTAGACATGCCTACCCAGTACCCTTTGGACACCTCAACTCCGCATGTCCCAATCTGAACTGTCATTCCCCCCCTCTGCTGCCACACAGACCTTTTTTATTTCCCAGTTTTGGGAACAGTCATCAGTGATCCAAGAAGTCAGGAGAGTTGGACTACAAAGAGTTGGACACAACTGAGCAACTGAAAAACAACAAAGACATCACAGCCCACTTTCTTAGCCAGTCTGGGCCACAATCATCTCTTCATTTTCTCCTAATTTCTCCCAATTCTGTCCCCACTTCTTACCCTCACCCTCCCTGCCAGTAGGCCACCACCACCTCCTGCTGAGACAGTTTGATGAAGGACCAGACTCAAGATCCTGTGACCAGTCTCTCACCTTCTCAAATCACTGTTTACTTGCTGCCAGAATGAGTTTTCTAAAGTGCAAAGTGGGACCTATTATTATTCCTTTAACAGCACTTCTCAAACTCTTCCACTTAGGTATGCCTAATGCAAGAAGAGTGAACCAGACCCCAGGAGGTTTGGGAAGTGTCAAAAGAGCACAGTCCAGAAGGCCCCACCCACAATGTGAAGTTTCTTTTCAAGTCCCACTTTTTAAACTCATTTTGTCAATTTTGCATTCTACTCTATAACATCTCTGTTTTTGTTTTGAAATTAAAATAACATGTCCCCAAATCTTCAAGCAAAATTGATCTTTAGAAAGGTGGATGTTTAATCCTATGGCCGCCAGAACTTTCAAGCCCCCTAGTTTGAGAAGCATGGGTCTGAGCTGGAATGTCCATTTCTTTGCATTTGATTTGCATGACTCGACTACAGGTGTCCATTTGTCTCTGCAGCTCCAGCCCTCCATCCAGCTCCATGAAGTCCAGGCACTCTGAACTGCTTGTCATTCTGTGACCAGCACACTGGTTCGCATCTCAGGACGTTTACCTGTGTCCTGTTTACATATGCTGTTTCCTCAAACCAGACCAAACCCTTCCCCCATCTATCTGCTTATTCTCTAGATTCAACTCAAGTATCACCTTTCCTGTGAAGCTCTCCATGATGAACTCCACTAGAGACTGAGTTAACTATCCCTCACTGAATGCCCCCAAAATTCATACCTTTCCCAGAGCATCATCTCACTTGATCTTTATTTTTATTTGTAGAATAACTGCTTTACAGTATTGTGTTGGTTTCTGCCATACATCAACATGAATCAGTCATAGGTATATATATGCCCTTTCCCTCTTGAACCTTCCTCCCACCCCTCTGGGTTGTCACAGAGCACCTGATTTGCATATTGTGCATGCTTGCTGCGAGCTCAGTTGCTTCAGCTGAGTCTGACACTGTGACCCTGTGTGACTCTATGGACCGTAGCACACCAGTGTCCTCTGTCCATGGAATTCTCCAGGCAAGAATCCTGGAGTGAGTTGCCATGCCCTCCTCCAGGGGCTCTTCCCAACACAAAGATAGGACCCACATCTCTTAATGTCTCCTGTATTGGCAGGCAGGTTCTTTACCACTCGAGCCCCTGGGAAGCCCGATTTGTGTCTCACTTGATCTTTTTTTTTTTTAATTTTATTTTATTTTTAAACTTTACATAATTGTATTAGTTTTGCCAAATATCAAAATGAATCCGCCACAGGCATACTTGTGTTCCCCATCCTGAACCCTCCTCCCTCCTCCCTCCCCACACCATCCCTCTGGGTCGTCCCAGTGCACCAGCCCCAAGCATCCAGTATCGCGCATTGAACCTGGACTGGCAACTCGTTTCTTACATGATATTCTACATGTTTCAATGTCACTCTCCCAAATCTTCCCACCCTCTCCCTCTCCCACAGAGTCCATAAGACTGTTCTATACATCAGTGTCTCTTTTGCTGTCTCGTACACCAGGTTATTGTTACCATCTTTCTAAATTCCATATATATGCGTTAGTATACTGTATTTATGTTTTTCCTTCTGGCTTACTTCACTCTGTATAATAGGCTCCAGTTTCATCCACCTCATTAGAACTGATTCAAATGTATTCTTTTTAATGGCTGAGTAATACTCCATTGTGTATATGTACCACTGCTTTCTTATCCATTCATCTGCTGATGGACATCTAGGTTGCTTCCATGTCCTGGCTATTATAAACAGTGCTGCGATGAACATTGGGGTACACGTGTCTCTTTCCCTTCTGGTTTCCTCAGTGTGTATGCCCAGCAGTGGGGTTGCTGGATCATAAGGCAGTTCTATTTCCAATTTTTTAAGGAATCTCCACACTGTTCTCCATAGTGGCTGTACTAGTTTGCATTCCCACCAACAGTGTAAGAGGGTTCCCTTTTCTCCACACCCTCTCCAGCATTTATTATTTGTAGACTTTTGGATCGCAGCCATTCTGACTGGTGTGAAATGGTACCTCATAGTGGTTTTGATTTGCATTTCTCTGATAATGAGTGATGTTGAGCATCTTTTCATGTGTTTGTTAGCCATCTGTATGTCTTCTTTGGAGAAATGTCTATTTAGTTCTTTGTCCCATTTTTTGATTGGGTCATTTATTTTTCTGGAGTTGAGCTGTAGGAGTTGCTTGTATATTTTTGAGATTAGTTGTTTGTCAGTTGCTTCATTTGCTATTATTTTCTCCCATTTTGAAGGCTGTCTTTTCACCTTGCTAATGGTTTCCTTTGATGTGCAGAAGCTTTTAAGGTTAATTATGTCCCATTTGTTTATTTTTGCTTTTATTTCCAATATTCTGGGAGGTGGGTCATAGAGGATCCTGCTGTGATGTATGTCAGAGAGTGTTTTGCCTATGTTCTCCTCTAGGAGTTTTATAGTTTCTGGTCTTATGTTTAGATCTTTAATCCATTTTGAGTTTATTTTTGTGTATGGTGTTAGAAAGTGGTCTAGTTTCATTCTTTTACAAGTGGTTGACCAGATTTCCCAGCACCACTTGTTAAAGAGATTGTCTTTAATCCATTGTATATTCTTGCCTCCTTTGTCAAAGATAAGGTGTCCATATGTGCGTGGATTTATCTCTGGGCTTTCTATTTTATTCCATTGATCTATATTTCTGTCTTTGGTCTCACTTGATCTTAATTCTTTGCTATGTCTCTCCTCCCTGACTGTGGATTGTTTCAGGGCAGTCTGTATCTTATTGTAGTGCTCTCCAGGGTAGATTTGGCTGCCCTGAATGGCCATGGGGATGTCCAGTTCCTCTCTCATTACTCAGTCCATCCCCTCTGTCCAATAGGATGACCCCCAGATGGATAGGAGCTCTCCAGTCAATGGTAGATCCCTAGTTTTCTTCTCCTGCTCTATCCTCCAAACAAGCTCTGAAGACCCGACACATGTAGATTCTCAGTGAATATCAGTTAAATGTTTGAATGAACCCATGAGCAGCACCATAGTTTTCTTAAGCTGCATTCTGTTTTCTCAATCTTACCTTCCAGAGAATCCTGATATCTCTGAATTTCCAACATCTAACCACAGGCCAGCACTTACTGGACATTAATGTGTAATAAATAAGCAAATGAATAAGCTAATGTGTGTGCATTTCAGTGTTTCTTTAAAAGTACATGCGCTCAGTTTAATTTTTCATCCTAACACCTGGTGTTTTTACCAACCTGTTAGAAATTGATTTTTCACTCGGAAATGGGATCTTGACAAACTGGTGATGAATGAATTTTTTTTTTAAACCTTATCTGTAAACAGTGTGATATTAAAAAAAAAAAAATTCTGGCTCCTTTAGGAATTGAACTTTTGGGTGGCTTTGATCTTTACCATAGCTAATACAATTTAGTGGGTAAAAACCATGGTCTATCTCTGTTTATAAGTATAAATGCACAATAAATGTGGTTTTGAAGCAGGGCACTCCTCCTAAGCATTTGGACAGAGCTAAGTGCAAGTACTTGGTCCTCCTCCAAGTCCACAGTGAGCACTCAGTGAATTCTTTGTTCATAACTTGCTCATTCCCTTCTGGATGTAAAATTGGAATGTTAGAGGATGTTATCCTTACCTTAGCCACTATTTGGTTATAACCTGGCTGCCAGGAACTACGGTCAGGCATAAGCCAGCAGAATGCAACTTCAGACTAGGGACGATTTTGGCTTTACCAAACCTTAGAACAGTGGTCTTCCTTTTTTTAAAAAATAATTTTCAGTAAAAAAGTTTGTGACCAAACATCCCCAATATCCACATATGTATTTATTTCTAAATTTTGTACACCCAAGACTATATGTAAATAAATGAATGAGCAGGTTAAGTAATGTGTGTGCATTTCAGTGTTTCTTTAAAGGTACATGCACTCACTTTAATTTTTCACCCTGCCATCTGCTGTGTTTACCAACCCGTTAGAAATTGGTTTTTCACTTTGAAATGGAATCTTGACAAACTGGTGATGAATGAAGTTTTTTTAAAGCCTTATCTATTATCAGTTCTATTTTTTAATGTAGCTGTACTTCTATAAAACTCACCCAAATGGGCATCTAAAGACAATGTGCAAATGAATAGAAATAGAAGTTATATTTTCTTCCTTTACCCCAATGGACTGTCTCATGAGTAGCCCACTGTCTGAGGGGCTCACAGCTTGCTCTGGAAGGCTTGGTTAGAATAAGATTCTCCAGTATTAGGCCATTGACTACATGGGAACCCACCTCACCCACTGGCTCACTCCCTTCCGTTAATCCTATCAAAAGTAACTGGCTTGAAACTTTTCAGAAAAAATTAGAATTCAGTGATAGAGTGATGATTTAAAAGACTTTATTTCCAGTGGAATCAGCTTTTTATGGTCATGCTAAATGCCATATTTCATTCCAAATGAAAAGATCAAGACTACTGATTATATTGTAGGATAAGGAGAAAAGCAATAAAGCTGCAGTATATTCTCAAAGCAGGTTAAAAATGGTATGGCAAGGAAAAGGAGGGTTTTATCTCACAAAGCCATAGACACTGGACAAATTAATTTTCCTTTTGAGCAAGTCAGCCATCATCAGCAAGGCCCACTGCAAACTATTAGGATTTGTGATAATAACAAGTGCTGCAGTGGCACTCGGTGTGGTTCTCCACTCTGACATTTCCCATCACTGTGGCCTAAACGGAAGGGAAGAAAGATAGATGATAGACAGAGGCAGATGGATAGATAGGCAGGCTAGCAAAATTGAAAACTGTTCAGTAAAATAGTCTGTAGCCAGCTGAACTGAATAAATGCTTGCTATATGGGACTTCTGTGCTGGTCCAGTGGCTAGGTCTCTAGCTCTCAGTGCAGGGGACCCAGGTTCCATCCCTGGTCAGAGAACTAGATCCCGCCTGCCACAACTAAAGATCCCACATACTGAGTGCTACAACTAAGACCCTGTGCAGCCAAACAAATACATAAGTACTTTAAAAAACAGATGCTGGTTGTATTCACATAGTCTCCTTTTCAGCTGATATTTTCATTCCTAAAGCTTAGATTTGCACTGTATAAGTATTCTATGTTTTCTCCCAACCTGCCCCTTATCACCTCTGTCCACTGTCTTCATTCTGGATAGATCCAGCCTCTGCCCACAAGGTTGCTGACTGTCTTGGTTAAAGCAGACAAGCTCAGCCCTTTGCTCTACAAATGCCCATTGAAAGACTGGTCATTAGCTACCTCTGGCGTGAAGCCCATGGATGTGCTGTGAGGACATTTCTCTGGTTGAACTGTTAGAAAGTTTCTGGGGCCCTTTAGGTCCTCACCTTGGTAAATGCTTTGGCCACACAGCATGTAGCTTCCGAGGTGATGTTCTTGGGGACCAACATTGTCTTCTTAGACCTCGCTGGAGTGGGGTATGCCCTGGAGAAGCAGCACCCCATGCACTGATAGATTGGAGCATCTGGCTTGGAGAAGTATTTGTTTTCTTTTAGCTTGCATTCAGGACAGCCTATCACCAAAAAAAAAAACAAATTTAAAAAAGAGAGAGAAAGAAAAAGAAAGAAAGAAAAAGGCAAAGAGTAAAATAATCCAAAAAGAATTTTTTAAAAAAAAACTGTGAATGATTCCTTATTATTGGACAACAAATATTCTTTTTTTCTATTGGCAGTTAAAATAAATAAATACTTTTTGGTTGTATGTTCATCTTCACACACAATATCTGTTTGTCCTGACTACAGTTATTTTCATTGGAAAATAATTTTTGCAGCTAGGAAGCATGGGACAGCTCAGTAGTATAAGATTCTTTAAGAATGACTTCTCACTTTCAGTGCTGATAGTATGTCTGTAGGTAGTACAAGACTTGACAGATGAAAACACCATGCTCATCCAAAAGTAGAATTTTGCCCAGAGGCAAAATATTTTGCACTTTAGAATCTACTATTTCTTTCCCCCATAGACACTCCAAATACTGACAGAGGAAAACTTGTCAGAATTAAGAAAGCTTGGTGAGTGGGACAGCCTGCTACTAGATCTGGCATCTGCACTTGGGAACAGAGGTTAAAATATTACCACTTGTCTAGAGAAAAACCATCACCAATAGTAGCTCACAGTTTCATAGCAGATGGGGTGGTATCAGCTACTATATGAGATTTTTCAGAAAATAGAGCAAAAAAATTGACTGCATAAAGCGGTTTTGTTTTCTAACTTGTTAACTGATATGAAAATTCATCTACAAAGGCAATGTTAAAATAATCCCAAATCTTCTGGGAGAAATGTAAAAAAAAAAAAAAAAAACCACAAGCTAAACTGAATAAGGAGCATTTTTTGCTTGTAAAACTCAGATAAAGAGTAATCAGGAATCTATTTCAGATGGAAATGTACAAGCTGCTATTTAAATGGACATGTAAGATATCATTTTCACTGTACATTTTTTGGAACCTAATTTAATTTTACGTTCACAATCTAAAAGTGCCTTGATATATACCCAATGGCAAAGATTTGTCACATTTGAAAAGGAGGTAGAAATGTAATTAATGGAGTTATTGATGTACATTTAGAAATGTGTGCTTTCTTGTTACTGCAGACCCAAGTTGGGTCACATACCCTGCATTGTAAACTCTCCATCAGGAAAGGAATGGAGAATTTGCAGAAACAGAGACAAAATGGCCAGAATGACAGCTGCATATTTTCTGTAGTAATCCATGGCTCTTCTGCAAAACAGACATAGGGAAAAAAAGTTACTATAAAATTGGCTTAACAGGCATAACAACAACCAGTAGTTTTAACATTGCTGCAACTAAGTCACCAATGTCTTGACCCCTTGGCCTACAGCTCCCAATACACTTTAAAGCCATGTATAAAAAAGCAATTTCTCTTTAGGAAAGAGGTAGAGAATTGACTCTTCTCATTTCTTATATCAACCAGTATAACCAGGCCTATTGATAACAATAAGAAATTCTGTTTCCAAAATCTTAACATCCTGTTAAGAATCTTTAATTACCTTATTTATAAAATATGAAACTTCAATAGATAATATCTAAGGATATCTATATGATGGATGGATGGATAAATAGACAAGCTTAAATATGATTTATAAAATAAACAGTATTTGAGCCCATCCTTCCCAGTTCCATGTGGGAAAACAGAAGGAAATGACAATGCCTCTCTTGTTTTTTATTCACTGGGGGTAGCTGAGTTGTAAGGCTAGTTATGAATTGCAAAGTAAATGCTAATCTAACAATGTGGCAAGAATAGACAGCAGGTAGTATTAATCAAAGTTTTCCTAAATGCACTTCCTGACTTATTTATACCTGTAGTACAGCTTTACCTAAGCATTCTGAATGCATGAGATCATGTTAAGTAAGGTCAGCTGAATGATTGATCATATCCAGATATTGACTGCATTTAAAAATTGGATTTTATCTCTACATGTTTCAGAAAAATCTCATGTAAGATAAAAGGGGCAGATGTTTATCCCTGTTTATTTAAAGAGCTTATGTTCAAACCATGAAAGATAAGAGACAGAGAATCAATTACCTATGAAAAGACAATTCAGAACACTTAAAGAATTAACACCAATTTAACAGAATCATTTTTATAAAATACAAGAGGGAACAGTTCCCAACTCAATTTATGAGTCCAGGATTACCCTGACACAAAAGCCAGAAATATACAGAACAAAGAAAGAAAACAAGAGATTGGTACATCTCATGAAATTTATTTTTTTATCTCATGATATTTAGATGGGAAAATCCTAAACAAAATAATAGCAAATTGAATACAGTAATGTATAAGAAAAATTATTCAATACAACCAACTGGAAATAATTTGCAATAGTCAAGACTAGTTCAATATTTGAAAATCACTTAATTGTAATCCACCATATCAAAAGAATAAAGAAAAGAACCATATGATTATACCAATTGACACAGGAAAGCATTTGACAAAATCCAATACTCTTTCACAACAAACACTCTCAGAAAACAAGAACCAAAACAGATTTCTCAACTTGATAAAGACTTGATAAAGAGCATTTGTAAAAACCTACAGGTAACCTACAGATAATATCATACTTAATGTGAAAAACCTAATGCTTTCCTCTTAAGCTCAGAAGCATGATGAGGATGTCCATTCTCATTACTCTTATTCAATATAGTACTAGACATTCTAGCCAGCGCATAAACACAAATTTAAAAGGAAGAAGTAAAACTGTGCCTATTTATAGATGATATGATCATCTACATTTAAAAAAACAAAACAAGAAGCCTACAAAAAAGGTCCTGTAATTAATTAGTGAGTTCAGCAACAAGATTGAATGACAAGAACAACATACAAAAATCAACTACATGTCTATATACTAAAAAAAATAATGCAGAAACAAATTAAAACACAATACTATTTATACTCACTCCAAAGAAAATAAAATACTTAAGTATAAATCTAATGAAATATGAACAAGACTTGTACACTGAAAATTACTAAGTATCGATGAAGTAAATCAAAGAAGACCTAAATAAATGGAAAGACAAATCATGTTCATGGATTGGAAGACTCGACATAGTAAAGATGTCAGTTCTCTTCAAACTGATCTCTATGTTTAATGAAATGTCTATCAAAGTCCTAGCACAGCTTTTGTAGACACAGAGAAGTTTATGATTACTGAATGGCGAAGGATCTAGAATAGCTAAAACAATTTTAGAAACAAAGTGGGAGAAACCAGACTTCCTGGTTAAGTGTTAAGTCTTACTATAGTAATCAAAATAGCATGATATTAGGAGAAGGATAGATACCTAGACCAATGGAACAGAATAGAGAACCAAAATATAGACTCTACAACAAATATGTCCAGTTGGCTTTTGACAAAGATGTCAGAGCAATTTAACAGAGGAGTTCAACTTTTCCAATAATGGCTGCTATAACAATTGGACATCCATAGGCAAAACAAACACAAAAACAGAACATATAAACATATAAAACAAACACCTCAATGTAAATCTCACATCTTATATGAAAATTAATTCCCTGGGGTAGGGGGAGGAAGGCTCAAGAGGGAAGGAATATATGTATACTTGTAGCTGATTCATGTTCTTGGACAGCAGAAACAAACACAACATTGTAAAGCAATTATCCTCCAATTAAAAATAATTTTTTTCAAAAAGTTAAAAAAGGAAAGAGAAAACTAATTCAAAATGAGCCATCCATTTAACTGTAAAATGTGATATCATAAAATTATTAGGAAAAAAATTGATGGGGGCAGGGTCTAGATGAAGAGTTTTTAGAGTAGTCAAAAAAAATTAATAAAAAAAATTTGATATATTGGACCTCATCTAAATTATGAGTTAATTCTCAAAGAGGACGAAACTACAAGATACAGACTTGGAGAAAACGTTTGCAAGCTGCATATCTCACAAAGGACTAGCATTTGGAATATATAAAGAACTCTCAAAAGTCAGTAGAAAAAAAAATCCAATTGGAAAATGGGCATTGCCCTGGAAAAGATATATAGAACCCAGGGATCAAACCCAGGTCTCCCACATTGCTGGCAGATTCTTTACCAGCTGAGCCACCAGGGAAGCCCAAGAATACTAGAGTGGGTAGCCTATCCCTTCTCCAATGGATCTTCCCAACTCAGGAATTGAACCAGAGTCTCCTGCATTGCAGGTGGATTCTTTACCAGCTGAGCTACTAGAGAAGCCCATATAGAAGGCAAATAAACACATTTAAAATATTCTACATCAACCACTAGGGACATGTGAATTAAAACCACAATGAGATATTACATACCTAACAGATAAAATTAAAATAACACCAAATGGATGCAGAGAAACAGGATACTTCAAACTTTGCTGGTGGAAATATAAAATGGTACAACCTCTGAGGAAAATAGTTTGGAAGTTTCTTATAAAACCGAACATGTACTTACCATACCATGTAGCCCAACAGTTACACTTGGGCATTTGTCTCAGAGAAACGAAAACTATGTTCAAGTAAAATTTGTACACAGAAGTTCAGAGCAGCTTTACTTATAAAAGCCCCAAACTGGAAATGATCCAGATGCCCTCCGGTGGACGGAGATGAATAGTTGGTTGTGCAAACAATGGTACCTCCATACCAGAGAACGTGGTGTAGCAGCAAAAAGGAACACATTATTGATAGACATGCAACTTGGATGGATCTCAAGGGTATCATGCTGAGTGAAGGCTGCATACTGTATGATTCCATTTATATAGCACTTATGAAATAATAAAATTATAGAGATGGAGAATAGATTAGCAGTTTTGAGAAGTTAGTATTGGAGAGGGAGTTGATGGGAGTAAATAAGTGTGGCAATCCACTCCAGTACTATTGCCTGGAAAATCCCATGGACAGAGGAGCCTGGTAGGCTACAGTCCATGGGGTCGTAAAGAGTCGGACACGACTGAGCAACTTCACTTTCACTTTCATACAAAGATAGCATCAGGGAGCCTGTGGTGATGGAAGAGTTCTTTATCTTGATTATGATACGGATACACTAAAATATATTCAGGGTGAAACTGCAGAGAAATACACACAATCCTAATGAAATCCAGATAACCTCTGTGTGTTGTACCAATGTCAATTTCCTGGTTTTCCCCTTGTACTATAGTTATGAAAGGTATTATCATTGGGTTTGTTGTGTGTGTGCTCAGTGCTCAACTGTGTCCGACGCTTTGAGACCCCATGGACCTGCCAGGCTCCTCTGTCCGTGGGATTTGTCAGGCAAGTATACTGGAGTGGGTTGCCATTTCCTCCTCCAGGAGATCTCCCCAACCCAGGGATAAAACCTTCTCTCCTGTGTCTCCTGCATTGAAAGGCAGATTCTTTACCCACTGAGCCACCTGGGAAGTGCTCCTGGGGGAATTAGCTAAAGAGTTCTCAAGACTTCCCCATGTATTTTTTTGCAACTTCCTCTAAATCTATAATTTATCAAAACCAAAAGTTTCTTTAAAAAAAAAAAAAAAAAGACTTTTCAGAATGAGTCTTAAAATTTCATGTGATTCAAAACTTGTGGTTATTTTTCATGTGGACTGCCATAATAAGACCATGTTTTTGCCAAATGTTTATATAAACCCATACCTTTTATAAGAATAATTTCTCAGACAGCAGAACTAACAGTTTATAAAACAGAAAGCAGACTATGTACATATTGGTAAGGCTAAAATATATGTAATGTCATTATTTCTACCTGATCTATATACTTACGCCTAGTATTTAGGGGTTTTATTTATCTTCATCCGTGATTAACACTGAATAAATATTGTCCTAAGTCAGTGGCTCTCAACAAGTGATCTGAGGATCCTAAAGAGTTTTAGTGGGTCTGGGAGGTCAAAATTATTTTCACAATACCAAGATGTTGTTTGGGTTTTTCACCCTTACCCCCTCATGAGTGTTCAGTGAAATATTCTAGAGGCAATATAATATACGATATTGTAACAGACTGAATAAAGAAGCACGTAAGAATGTAACTGTATTCTATTAGCCCAGTGCTGTTTAAATTTTTGCTTAAAGGTAAAACAATTCCATTCTTACCACTGACTTTTTTGTTTGGAAACTGTCATTTTTTAATAAATATATTTTATCTATGTTGACATGTTTTATAAGTTGTTTTAAAATGAATAAATATTTTAAAACTCATAACATAATTTCTAAATCAAAGACTATTAATAAATATAATTTCATTAAAAAATTATTTGAGCTCTTCAATAATTTTTAAGATCATAAACTGTTTCTAAGATTCAAAAGTTTGAGAACAACTTCTTAAGTGATACACAAAGTCACAGGGAAAATATCAGAATTGCAATGGGTTTCCTTTTTAAACTAGTATCATTTTCATGCTTTGATATTGCAGCTCATATATTATGAAAATTCAGCATTATGCAGTGAACAATTATATCAGAATTAATTCAGAGAGAAGCATTTATAACAAGATGGCAGAAAGTGAGAGCACAAAGCTGGTGCACATTTTAGGATTTGCTTTATGCTGAGGGGAAGATTTAAAAAGCAGAACCAAGTCACCATCGCTTTAGCTTTTAATAACAGAAATGGCTTTGTCTTTATTTTTAAAAGAGATGAGATTAACCAAGCGAAAAGGGATTAACTCTCAAATTCTAGGTGTTTCTGAAAACATTTTAACAAACATTTTCATCAGTCTAATCACCCTTAGGTCTTTCTGTTTGGGAAGAAAAATATTGAGATCCAGAGCAGGAACAATAATTATGTTCAGCTGGGATTTATGCGATTTTGCAAAAAATGCTTGATCTAAATCAGATATACTAATCTCAGCCTCTCCGTATTCTGAGTGAGGACACTGCAGGCATCACAGACTCTAGACATCCAACGCCACAGTCCATCTCAACATCCACTCAACATGCCCTCCCCTCCTGCCACCTGCCCTCACCTCCTGCCACCTGCCCTCCCCTCCTGCCACCTGCCCCATCAAAGTAACATGAGGCCAAGGAAATGTGTGTTCAACTTGACCTGTAAGGCCTTTCTCCCATTTCTCAGACCACCCACCTCAGACTTAGTTTAAGGAGCTGCCAGCCACCAGCTTCATGGTGAAGGTTTCATCCTACCTCAAAGGCAGAATAAATAACTCTCCACTGCGTTTACCTATAACTTTGCTTATAATTTTTAGCTAAAGTTCCACAATCTGTCCTGAATACTAGCCAGTTATGTACGTTTGTCTTTCCATCCATGTAAAGCTTCTTAAGGGTAAAACCGGTGACCCCTAACCAACCCCCTTCCTAGCACAAGGCCTAGAGTATATGCAGTTTGTGTGCATGCATGCTAAGTCACTTCAGTCCTGTTCAATTTTTTTGTGAACCCATGGACTGTAGCCTGCCAGGCTCCTCTGTCCATGGGATTCTCCAGGCAAGAATACTGGAGTGGGTTGCCATGCCTTCCTCCAGAGGATCTTCCCAACCCAGGGATCAAACTCGTGTCCCTTATGTCTCCTACACTGGCAGGCAGGTTCTTTACCACTCACGCCAACTGGGAAGCCCCATTGGGACTTTAGATCGGTAATAATATCAATCAAAACTTGCTTGTGTAGAGCTGTCATTCATACTGAGGAACAAGATAACTCTTGAATGACAACTTAGAATAAATGTTTAATTAAATAAAATATTTTCAGATAATAAATTCATTAGAGACAATGTATTCTCATTTGGCTATAAAATTTGTAGCTGGCTCATATATGAATGTGTAAGTGTTAAATATTCTGCAGGTAGGAGTCACTTTATGCAATGATATATTAAAAAAACATTAAGATCCAGGGCAGGAATAATAATTAGGTTCAGCTGGGATTTATGCAATTTTGATAAACATACTTGATCTAAATTAAATATACTAATCTCTGAAGTGACTTAGCATGCCCTCATGCATTTTGGGGGCCATTTTTGAAAAGTTCACCTGCCATAGCAGTGAAAACTTAGGGACAATGAACAAAAAGGCTTCTCCTTGCAGCTCCTCCACTCTATTTTTATCAGAAAAAAAAAGTGTCTATAAAGTAAGGTGCCAGGATTGAGAAATCTATCATCCTAGTCTATCTATCCTATTATTAAAAGGCTTCAAGGCAAATTAAATGTACATAGATACATACATATTACATATGTATATTTATATATGTATATGCCTATATGTGTATATTTTATATGTATATTTACATATGTAATATGTATGTGGATGTGTGTGGATATGTTTGTACATGCATGTATGTACATGAACACATATATATGTACATTACATATATAAAAGATTGTTTCAAGATGACAAGTCTTTGGTTCAATGTGACATCCTGCCCTTCATTTATCTGCAAAGATGCTGTCATTTCTCCCCCCACAGCCAGAGAGTGAGGTTTTCAATTTTTCTAAAGGTGGTAATAGATGGGGTGACTCATCCATACTCTTCATACCAGGAGGCGCAGCTGATTCATAGCGCACTTTTGAGATGACTGGTTAGGTGTAGAGGCATAATTCTTTGTTAACAAAACAGACTAAATCTAACTGATTTCTAGAGGGTTAACCTAAGGTTTCACCTCATTAGCCCCATCTAGCCCAGCTAACAACCAAGAAGAAGAAAAGTAGGCTGCCTTCAGTGAAGGATCACTAATGAAAGGGACCCTTGAAAGAAAAGCCTTTAATCCCCAGCACACTGCCTGGCATGTGATAGGTATTCAAGACATGTTTGTTAAACTGAAGAGAGGTCTGTAAGTTTCAACATCTTGCCTGGCAAGTGCATGCACGTGTAGTCATTTCAATTGTGTCTGACCCTTTGTGACTCTATAGACTATAGCTCCTCTGTCTATGGGATTCTCCAGGCAAGAATATTGGAGTGGGTTGCCATGCCCTCCTCCAGGGGAACCTTCCTGATGCAAGGATCAAACCTGCTTCTTTTATGTCTCCTGCATTGACAGGTGGGTTCTTTAACACTAGCACCACCTGTGTCTGGAATAGCGAATAACAATAGTTCAGCCTTGATGAAAGATCTGAAGGTGGACAGTCGCAGGGGTAAGTGTTCAGCATCCTTCATCCTTTATCCCACCAACTTCCAGGGAGTGGATCCCTGAACAGGCTCACCTCTACCTCCTATCAACTGACCACCACTGTCTCTTGCTGGATGGCTTGCTCAGTGCTCAGGAAACTCAGCTGGAGTAGCCTTGACTATTCATTTTCTTTCTTCATGCGCTCTAGTTTCAGTAAGTGGTTTTTCACCCTGTTCTTGTAACATATTTTGAATCCCAGGTCCAGCAGTGTGTGTATTCTGCGATCCCACGCTCCAGCCCCAAATCTTCCAAGTAGACATTGAAATTGCTTCTAGGCCCCAAAGTGACCTTGAGACCCAGCAGTGCATTCACTGATGGTCAAACGATGGCTGAGAGGTTGGGGGGATGGAATGAGGAGAAACTGGTTAATTCTCCTAAGATCTGTCTCAAATCCCCTCAACCATTCTTTGATATAGATAATTAATATTTTCTCTAATATATGAAAATCTGAGTTTTGGATGATTTGACAGTTCAACATTGTGAAACACAAGATTTAAGGTCCAAGTTGAACCTTTGAAAGATGAGTAAGTACCTGCTACACACCAGGCACTGGTCCAAGTGTGAGTGACACAAATATAAGTAAGTTTCCTGCTCTCTGACCCAGATACAAAGGTGAATAACTATGAATTAGAGTGGTGAATGCTGCAGTAAAAGTATTTGTAGATGTTGAAACATTTAATAGGCTGGGGGCAGGAAAATGGAGAGGTGAAAAGCTAATGAGAATAAAGAACACATGCTTCATGGGGACAAAAGCCATGAAAGTAGTAAATCAATATTTTACCATTTTGACATTTGTTCTGGAGCTTCATGTATTCAGGAGTCCTCATAATTTCCCGTCTAATCACAGAGGTTGCAAATACCGTGGTCACAAATTGCTCCAGCATCCAGAGGAAAGTCAGTGAAGTCATAGAATTCTGGAACCGTATCTGGGATGGGATTTCTGTTGATCAATTACTTAACAGTGCTTTGTGGCTTTGCAAAATTCTAAAAGGGACTCAACTTATTTTCCACATGAAATGAAGAGAAAGAGTGAAAAAAAAGGGGAGGTCTCAGAGTCAAGAGACATATAAAGTACAACTTGTACAACTATACTTTATAAACAAAATCAAAACAAACAAAAAAAAAACCAGGGGTTTCTGTAAAAACAAGGAGAACAAAAGATGACCTTTAATTTAAAAAAAAATAAAAATAAAAAAAGAGGCAGTATTGAGAAGGGAATTGAAATGCTCATAGAATTATAAAAATTTCAATTCCTTTATGATCATTCTTGTAACAGTCATATTTTGAGAAGCTTTTCTTTATTTTTTGTATTATACTCTCCTTATCTTTTATCCCCTCAGTCCTGAACCCCCCTCCCATCTCCCACCCCATCCCACCCCTCTAGGTTGTCACAGAGCACTGAGTTGAGCTCCCTGTGTCACACAGTAAATTCCCACTTGCCATCTATGCTACATACAGTAATGTGTATACATATGGCCATTCTGACCGGTGTGAGGTGATACTTCATTGTAGATCTGATTTGCATTTCTCTAATAATGAGCAATGTTGAGCATCTTTTCATGTGTTTGTTGGCCATCTGTATGTGAGAAGCTTCTTTTCTTAACTGACTAAATTTAAGGGGCTTAAAATAAGATGTACACATTCTACTTTAATTGTTATATTAAGGCACTTTAGACTGTTGTCATAATTATGTAATTAAAATCAGCTCTACCATTACCCTTCTGGCTTTTCTAGCACAAAAGCATTTTTTAACTTTTCTACAAACTAAATCAGCAAGAAATTTAGATAGGACTAATTCTATGCACCATAATAATACTGTTTTAAATGAGAAATTCAAATATTTGTTGTTTAAAAATACTCATTTTTTAAAAAAATTCAACATTATTGCAGTTATAAATGCTATCAGGAACAAAATATTGAATAGTGTCAACTTATCACACAGAAAAGTAAAACATCCAGAAGCCAGAACAGTTTTACACTGAGCACTATTGTAGCAATATAAGAATCTTCCTTGTAACTTTTAAAATTTGTGAAAACATTTTTAATGTTTATTTGAGCTATCTTCATGCATTTGGCATACCAACTATGATTTCCATTTAAAAGCACTAAGTTATACAAACATTGCCCTAAAGTCTCTCAACTGTGATATGGACCTGAGATTGTAGATTTCTCATTCCCAGCGCCTTATTTTATCAGCATTATTTTTCTATGATAAAAACAGAATGGAACTGCAAAAAGCAGTTCCTTTATCATTTATTGCCCCTAAGTTTCCTCTGCTATGGCAAGTGTACTTCCCAAGATATGGACACAAAAATATCTCTCGGTTTACATTCACTCTGCAGTATGACCTTGCTACTTCCACATCAAAAAGTGGTGTGTCTGTCTTTGTATCCCACTGCTCTAGGTGGGCTCTGTGACTACTGACACCGAGAGAATGAGGCAGCTGTGAGAGTACCCCTTACACCAGTACAACACTGGGCCAGTCCTGGGAGTAGGCCTGCACTGACCTGGCAGTTCCTGCTTCCTGGGTCTTAGAAGCCAGCTGGCATGTAAGAAGTGCTACTGCTCTAAGACCACCACACTGTGAGGAGGCTATGAGCCACATGAACCAGCCCTGGAGAATGAGATGCCACATGGAAAGAAAGAAAGAGGCCAAAAAATGATAAGTAAAGAAGCCCTCTGGATGACCAGCCCAGTCAACCCTTTAGATGACTCCAGCCCCAGTCACTGTCGGATCACAAATGCATGAGAAACGAAAGTTAAGAACTGCCCAAGGACTTCCCTGATGGTCTGGTGGTTAAGACTTCACCTTCCAGTTCAGGGGCTGCAGGGTGGATCCCTGGTCGGGGAGCTAAGATCCTAACTGCCTCGCAGCCAAAAAACCAAAACATAAAACAGAAATGGTATTGTAACAAATTCAACAGACACTTAAATAAAAACTGCCCAACTGAGCCCAATCCTGCGAGCCCAATCCTGCAGAACCCTGAGAGATAATAATAACTTTCTGTTTTACCCACTAAGTTTTTAAGTACTGTGAGGCACAGTAATACATAACCAGAACAACTGCTGTCTCTTACAACAAAAACCTCTCCTCCAAGGTCTGAGATGTGGGACCCCAGTCTTGACTCTCCTTTTTCTTCTGGTACTTTTCCTCTGTGAGGTGTAATTTATATAACACACATTCAGTTAATCTATTAGGGAGAAAAGTGTGAACAACTTGGATTTAGAATTGTACACAGTATCTGTCATACTGAATTCAGTAATAACTTCCACTTTACAAAGAAAGCCTACTATTAATTGAGTACTTGTGTGTGCTAGGTATTCTTTTGAGCACCTTGAACATACAAATATATTTAATACTCATGGTGACACTGTGAGGTATTCCTCTCATTTTGGCAGATAAAGAAATTCCGTAAGTGAAGTAACCCAGGTAAGTTTATAAAAATCATCACTCCCAGAGCTAAGATTTTAGAAGGTCTCTTTACAACTCTTTACAAGCTCTGAATCCCATATTCCTAAACTGTTTCAAATCTTTATATTTCACAATGAACTTCTTAAATGGTTTTCTCAGGTGATATGCTACAATTGCTAAGTTGCTTCATTCGTGTCCGACTTTCGGCAACCCTACAGACTGTAGCCCGCCAGGCCCATCTATCCATGGGGATTCTCCAGGCAACAATACTGGAGTGGGTTGCCATTTCCTCCTCCAGGGGATCTTCCCTATCCAGGGATGGAACCCGTGTCTCTTATGTCTCCTGCATAGGCAGGCGGATTATTTACCACTACCACAACCATACACATAAATAAAATACTGACGTCTTTTCATTGAGAGCAACATTATGTTGTGCCAGCTTAAAGATCATTGCTTGTGTAGTTTTTTATTTTGCATATGTTTCTGACTTCACCTTCTTCAGAACAACCTTAAGAAAGGGATTTCATTCAGATAAAGAGATAATTTATATCTGATCAAGTTATGAGGACTAGTGTCTGATTAATGAGAGTGGGAAAAGTAGACAATCATTAGCTTTAAAAAAAATTTTTTTTTTGATGTAGATCATTTTTAAAATCTTTGTTGAACTTGTTACAATAGTGCTTCTGTTTTACATTTTTTGGTTTTTTGGCCTCGAGGCATGTGGGATCTTAGCTTCCCGACCAGGGACTGAACTCACCCCCTGCATCGGAAGGTCAAGTCTTAATCACTGGATCACCAGGGAAGTCCCAAGCACGAGGTTTTATATCCATTCTCTCTACAGTTCTATAAGGAAAGCATTATGGCACCTATTTCAGAAAAGTAAAAGGATTTGCCAAAATCATCTGGAAAGTGAACTGATCCTAAGATAGTGCCCTTCATCTGCCTAGAAGCACACAGTTAATCCAAACTTTTTAGAGCATTGATTTGAGCATGGATCATGCTGTTGTCTTTTCAAATTCAATTCATAACACTGCCCTTGATTCAGCTCCCACTCTAGCCTCAGTGCACTCTCAATCGCTCTCCCTCTCTCTTTCTCAGACCCCAGTGAACAAAGAATGCTAGAGCATTTCTATATGGTTATCTCTGAGTCTGATGAATCAAGAAATTACTGGATTCTTTTCTACAATATTACAATGAGTATAGTCAACGCTATGGTCTTTCTGGTAGTCACATACAGATGAGAGAGCTGGACCATATAGAATGTAAATGCCAAAGAATTGATGCTTTCAAACTGCAGTGCTGGAGAAGACAGCAAGGAGAACAAACCAGTCAGTCCTAAAGGAAATCAACCCTGAATATTCATTGGACAGACTGATGCTGAAGCTGAAGTTCCAATACTTTGGCCACCTGATGCAAAGAGCTGACTCATCGGAAAAGGATCCTGATGCTAAGAAAGACTGAGGGCAAGAGGAGAATGGGGCAACAGAGAATGAGATGGTTTGATGGTACCACTGCCTCAGTGAACATGAGTTTGAGCCTACTTCAGGAGATCGTGAAGGATAGGGAAGCCTGTTGTGCTGCAGTCCATGAGGTTGCAAAGAGTCAGACACAATTTATCAACTGAGCAACAACAACAATGGGTAATGCTAAAATGTTACACACCAAAACCAGAATTTGCAAGGATCCTAAGTTGATAGTAAACTACTCTGGGATTCACAGTCTATAAAAATGGAAGTTTGGTGCTATAGGTCATGCTGTTCTCAATGGAAATATGAATTGATTCCTGTACATTTTCTCTTTGTAAAAGCAGAATATCTTGCTCTATTTTTGAACAAAATGCACATCACCTTCTAATTTTACTATTTTGTCTCCTGGCCCTTACTTTGAGTTTTAATGTAAATTTGAGAAATATACAATAAAACTGAGAATTTGTTCTGGAACATAATAAATTGCTTTTCTAACACTGTTCACATGCTACTATTTTCAGCAAGAAATGGTGAGAAATATGACTCAAAATTTCAACAACTCTATTACTGCAAAAAAAGAAAGAAAAGGGGAAAAAGAAACTTAAACCAAAGTCAAAGTTAAAATGAAGACACATAAACTTTTCATAAATGGTGATTGTTCTTATCACTTAAAAATAACTCAAGACTATAGCTAAGTATTAGAATCAAAATATTGGGTGACCAAAATTTTGAGTAATTGAATTGGTGTTAAGTCAAGTAATTATTTAAAAGACATTTTCAGAAACTTAAAAATATTCCTCCATTCTAATATAAAATATCTTCTTTTTGGATGGAGAGAGGGTAGTAGAACTTAGGAAAAGAAAGTTCCCATAAAAGTGACACGGAGCTTCTGTATTCCCGAGAGACCCATGTAGTGTCAGCTCATAATTCTTCCATTTGCCCAAATCCTGTTTCTCAAAAAAATTAAGTGTGGGGGGGGAGCACTTTTATTTTCTAGTCTTAATTTCCTAGCCAGCTGCCATTCTAAGTAGCACTGATGCAAATATAACTTTTAGCAAACATTTCTGGAAACTCTCAGCAGAACAAACAAATTCGAATTAGCCAAGTGATGTTGAATTGCAAGGTCCATCAGTAACAGTGG
This sequence comes from Bos taurus, assembly GCF_002263795.3. Taxonomy (NCBI): domain Eukaryota; kingdom Metazoa; phylum Chordata; class Mammalia; order Artiodactyla; family Bovidae; genus Bos; species Bos taurus. The sequence goes on along the minus strand of NC_037336.1, from coordinate 62,781,587 downwards.
GAAATACTACTGACACTTATTTTCGTGGCATTCTATGAAAGAAGAAAAAGGAAACAATGCTGTTCAAGAGATTTCAGTGTTACAATTCAAGTCTACCCAAGAACATCTATTTGAAAAGAGACGCAAAGCCATGGTCATTCAGCTGAACAGGTGAGCTGCTTTACCACTGACCAGCTTGAATATAATTATGCGTCATTTAAAAACTGATGACGAAACAGTATCAGCAACTTACATAAGGTCTACTCTCCCTCTACCTGACCCCTGGAAGCCACTGAAACGGATGCCTTTCAAATGACATCCAATATCTCTTGAGAAAAATTTTTAGTTACTGACAGGCACTCAGACATCACAGCAGGAGACAGTTGGTTTCTGGCTTCAGTTAGATAACATCTTAGCCTGTGATCACAGACCACAGTTTTGCAGACTTCCTCCCAATTCAATCATGAGTGCTGAAAGGAGAATGCATAAATGCCTGTCTCTCTTCTTACTAGGGTTTATGCACAACCAGCTCCCTTGTATCCTCAAATATTTTACCCCTCAATTAAAATCCCCCAAATTATTTCATTCATTTTACCGTCCTCTGGATTTTTGCAGAATGTAGTCAGGGCAGTTGACTGTGGATCTGAAGAAGAATTTTAGTTTTGTCTTGTGATTTCTCAGCAACTGCTTTTAATAAAGTCCTCACCTGTCTTATATACCAGCAGAGTCATAAAAGCTGCATGTTCCCACCTACATCTAAGTCCAGGGATCAACAGTAAATTCCACCCAATGATTGAATGGTACTTCACATAATTACCATGACATCAATTTTATCTTATCTTGTTTCAGCCCTTAGATTATTTTTTGTTTTGAGCCATTTTCAGATGGTGTTGACTGCAAGGTCAGCCTATGAAACAAGAGAACTCTGTTATTTTCTACATAATTTTTTCAAGATTTATACACAACATCCTGAAAGTTGACACTTTCCTATAAACAAGATCTTTACAAGTATTACATTTAATTAGCTAAGTACCTGATGTTTACTTAAAAAAGCAGAGCTGTAAAATTCAGATTCTAGATACAGAGCATTTCTAGCCTTACAACATTATCCCAGTAGAAAACAGAAAAAGAAAACATACACATATTTAGACTCTTCTAAAATTAAATGTGCATCAGGTTTTAATAAGGATGCATGGAGAAGGTATAAGGTGATGCTGAGAAGGACTGATTGGTTCTCAATATTTGTGCCTTTACCCCATTACTTTACTTTTGAAAAGCTCAGTTTCTTCCAAACAGAAAAATACTTAAATTTCACAGCTTGCCAACTGTGGAACATTTTGCTCCAAGATTCCCTGTACATTGTATTACCAAAATTTACCAAGAGCCTCAGGCTCCTATTAGGGCTGCTTCTATCCTGCCTTTAGGGTTGTGATCCTAAAAAACCTTCCTGCCTCCGTCTACTCTGCTTAGTGCCATTTCTGTAAGAACTTAGACACAAACTACCAAATACTTTCCCAGGGGGAAGATCCCTGTAAACACAAAAAGCAATTCTCATTTAACATGAAGAAATGGACCAAAGAAAAGAAAGTTGTTCTGTGGCTTATTATCTCCAATAAGTTGATTTGTTTGTTGTAGCCATGCATTCCGGGAAACAAACTCACTCAGAAGGACAATGCAGATAGTGGAGTGAAGTTTATTACACCTGTGGGCCCAAGGCAGAGTCTCCTCTAAACCAAGGACCCTGACCAGTTTCTGTGAAAACCTTATATACCCTAAATGTACGTGCTCAAACCCACCTCCCCAAATTCCCTGAAACTAATCTGAACAACGGAAAAGAAAGATACAATCAAAGTTAACCCGTGATTCATATGCCTTAAGCCTAGGTAGTTAACAGTGGACAATTATCAGTAGGCCTGTCGTCATACCCCAATAAGCATAATAGAATTTATGATTCTATTCAGTTACACAGATAATTAGGGTATTCTTTTAGGTGATGGAGAGTCTAGGTACAAGCCTGGGGCTCTTCCATCCAGGGGGTCTGGTTTTCCAGTTGGTTTGTCTTTTCCATAGATACTGGGCATATAGCTCAAAGTTCACAGTCCGGCCCAAGATGGAGTCCTGCTTTCAAGATGGAGCCTGTTCTGCCTGTTTCCTCCTTCACTTTCAGTTCTTCCACCTTTTTCAGATTTCCATATTCTCCTTCCATAGTTTCTTCCAGTATCTACTCTATCCATTCACCTTTAAAAGATATATATTTTTTGGCTGGGCTGGGTCACTGCTGTGGGATGTGCAGGACCTTAGCAGAACAAGGGATCTAGTGCCCTGACCAGGGATTAGACCTGGTCTCCTGCACTGGAAGTGCAGAGTCTTAGCCACTGGATCACCAGGTAAATCCCCTGTTCTCCTTTTCCTGTTGATGACTGGTATCACCATTCTTCATGAATTTCTGCCATTTAAACCCCAAAGGGTTGGCAGTGTATTTTCAAAGTAGAAGGCTTATTTTGGAAATCTAGAACCTTTATAGCTTTAGGAGAAGAAAGCCTTTCATGTCTTATGGGAAACTTCCTTTTCCCTCCCTCCCTTACAGTCATTCAGTCATTTCACTCTCCATTAGCTTAGTCTCTCCCCTCCATTTGCACCTTCTTTCAAAACTTCTTTCTTTTGTATCTGGAAAATTAAGTAGAATTTATGTTTCTTGTGTGATCTTATTAAAGTATTTTCATTTGGTTTATGATTGGTTATGGATTCCATTTTTATTTCACATGTTTATATGTAAGAATTAAGAATATTAGGGGATTCATATGAACATTTTATAGTGTTTTTAGAGTTTACAGTTTTTTAACATGATGTGGCAAAATAAACTATACAAAAGAGTTGTCAAAAATAATCCCTTCTGGGAGGTGGGTTGTAGGTACAAGTGGGAAAGGACATATATATACCTATGGCTGATTCATGTTGATTTATGGCAGAAGCCAACTCAATATTTTAAAGTAATTATCCTCCAGTTAAAAATAAATAAGTTTTAAAAAAAATAAAACAATTCCTTCTACATGTGACCACTCCCTGACCCCAGATCCCAGTTTCTCTACTCTGTAGTAATGTTTCCAATTCCTTATATATGTTTCTACACATAGCCTATGTATACATGAGTAAATACATTAACTTCCCATCCCCGTCCAAATTCTCCTTAAAACAATGAACAGAATATAAAATTGAAGGAAACTCTGCCTTTGTCCTCAGAGTTTAGAGAAACATCTTTCTGTTAATACAGTATAAATTATACTTTTCTATACTTCTTAAAGTATAGAACACATATTACTTTTAATTATAATTGGGGAAATTAAATTTTAATTAACTGGGAAAAAACAATTTTTATTTATAATTGGGTGAAGTACTATTAACAAAAACATTTTAAAGTCAAACAATTTTATGTAGCTGCTTCCACATATTATTAACAGGACTATCCCATACTTGGCAGCTTTATTTCCCCCCTTCTTTGGATAACTTGTTGGAGAAGGCAATGGCAACCCACTCCAGTACTCTTGCCTGGAAAATCCCATGGACAGAGGGGCCTGGTAGGCTGCAGTCCATGGGGTCACTAGGAGTCAGATACGACTGAGCAACTTCACTTTCACTTGGATAACTTGTAGGGCTGGTGGGTGAGATGTCCAGACCTCTCATTCATCTACTGTTGTCTCTCAGTTGCTAAGGGACTTCTCTGGTGGCTCAGGCAGTAAAAAATCCACCTGCAATGCAGGAGACCTGGGTTCGATGCCTGGCTTAGGAAGATCCCCTGGAAAAGGAAATAGAAACGCACTGCAATATTCTTGCCTGGAGAACTCCGTGGACAGAAGCCTGGTGGGCTACAGTCCATGAAGTCACAAAAAGTGGGACACAATCCCTAACACAAGACACCATTTCCATCGCTAAAATCCGCAGTGCCCATTACAAAGAGGTAGACTGGCTAAAGACACTAGGACTGTTATCTGAAAACTGGATTTGCCTCTTGGTGGATGTCAAGCCACTATACACAACCAAACTGAAGATCAGGAGAAGGAAGTATTTATTATTACTTGCAGCAAGTAAGGAGAACACATGGATCTTTCCCAAAGCAGTATCTCCTCAAAAGGCAAAACTGGGGAAGTTTTAAGTTAAGGGTATGTGCTTATTCATGCAGGAGCTTGAACTCAGCATAGAATTGGGGCAGAGGTCAACAGAATCCTAGCTTTAGTTGATTGAAGTCAGGAGGGTCGACAGGTATGCAGGTCAGGAAGCAACAGTTAGAAATGGACATGGAACAACAGACTGGTTCCAAATCAGGAAAGGAGTACTTCAAGGCTGTATATTGTCACCCTGCTTATTTAATGTTTATGCAGAGTACATCATGAGAAATGCCGGGCTGGATGAAGCACAAGCTAGAATCAAGACTGCAGGGAGAAACATCAATAACCTCAGATACGCAGATGACACAAGCCTTATGGCAGAAAGCAAAGAAGAACTAAAGAAAAGAGCCTCTTGATGAAAGTGAAAGAGGAGAGTGAAAAAGTTAGCTTAAAACTCAGCATTCAGAAAACTAAGATCATGGCCTCTGGTCCCATCACTTCATTGCAAATAGATGGGGAAACAATGGAAATAGTGAGAGACTTTATTGGGGGGGGGCCTCCAAAATCAATGTGACCGCAGCCATGAAATTAAAAGACGCTTGCTCTTTTGAAGAAAAGTTATGACCAACCTAGACAACATATTAAAAAGCTGAGATATTACATTACTAGCAAAGGTCTGTCTAGTCAAAGCTATGGTTTTTCCAGTAGTCATGTATGGATGTGAGAGGTGGACTATAAAGAAGGCTGAGCACTGAAGAACTGATGCTTTTGAACTGTTGTGTTGGAGAAGACTCTTGAGAGTCCCTTGGACAACAAGGAGGTCCAACCAGTCCATCCCAAAAGAAATCAGTCCTGAATATTCACTGGAAGGACAGATATTGAAGCTGAAGCACCAACACTTTGGCCACTTAATGTGAAGAGCTGACTCATTTGAAAAGACCCTGATGCTGGGAAAGATTGAAGTTGGAAAGAGAAGGGGATGACAGAGAATGAGATGGTTGGATGGTATCACCAACTCAATGGACGTGAGTTTGAGTGAACTCCAGGAGTTGGTGATGGACAGGGAGGCCTGGCGTGCTGCAGTCCATGGGGTCTCAAGGAGTCAGAAACAACTGAGTGACTGAAATGAACTGAGGAGGGTCAATGTAATCATTCCATCCTCCACATGGGTGGGGGCCTTGGTTCCTGCAGAACTCAAAGATACTGTATGTATTATTATGTATTATTATACATCTCTTGCAAAAGAACTCTGCTTTATCACTGCACTATTGCTTGCCTTTTCTCTGTTCCTGCATTCCTTTGTTCCCTTAAGATCATTAATTACTTAATGACCTATATGAGAAAAGAATTTAAAAAAGAATAGAAAAAAACATTTTTTAATAAAAGTATTTTAAAAAGTGAGACTTCTCTGGTGGTCCCATGACTAACAATCTGCTTTCCAATCCAGGGGACATGGGTTCTATTGCTGGTCTGGGAAGATTCTACACTTTGAAGGGCAACTAAGCCTCTACTCCACAACTAGAAAAAGCCCATATACCACAACAAAGACCCAGTGTAGCCACCAAAAAAATTTTTTTTAAGATTATAAATTACTGAGTCCTGTTTAAGGGCAAGCTTGTGGCCAGCTTTAGATCACAAAATGGCTTAGGTGAAAAATAACTTCTCTTATATCTAGAAAGCCATTCCTGGTTCTCTTTCTCTAGGGACCCCCTAACTTAACTGGTTCCAGATGACAAGGAAAATATCCATCCTTGCAAGGCAAAGTCCTGAAAGCATGTCATAGTACAGAGCAGGCGTCAGGAACATCTTTTCTTAGCAATATGACACGGTGATGGCAAGGAGATCAAACCAGTCAATCCTAAAGGAAATCAATCCTGAATATTCATTGGAAGGACTGATGCTGAAGCTCCAACACCTGGGCCACCTGATGTGAAGAGCGGACTTATTAGAAAAGACCCTGATGCTGGGAAAAATTGAAGGCAGGAGGAGAAGGGGATGACAGAGGATGAGATGGTTAGATGACATCACTAACTCAGTGGACATAAGTTTGAGCAAGCTCCCAGAGATGGTGAAGGACAGGGAAGTCTGGTGTGCTGCAGTCCATGGGGTCACAGAGTTGGACGCAATTAAGCAACGGAACAACCACAACTACGTGACTCAGTGAAGTACACACAGGCTATGCTAAAATGCGTGGATTTTTTTCTAATGACATTTTGTCATTTACTCTATTTTTTTTTTCAGAATAACTACCTTTGTAAATGTTTCATATACTCAGTTGATTTGTTTTATAAAACATGATTTAATCTTTCTAATAGCAAAGTACGATTATCACAAACATATTGCCTCAATCAGAAGAACAACTGAGATATGTAAAATTCTTGCTTTTTCAAGTAGCTTTTGCTTCAGTGATTCCAAAGATGCATTACATGATTTTAAATTTTCAAGCCACACAAGAGTATTTATGAGGAAAAATAAGTCTTCCACTTAACACACTCCCATTCCCAAAAGGATTCACTTTGAACAATTTCTTAATGTTTCCAGAAATTTTCTGAGTACATAAACACATTTTATGGGGGGGTTGCTGTATACAAATAGAAACATAATAAACATATTGTTGAATGTCTTACCTTCTCTTTTTACATCTAGCAATGTATTTTGGTGTTTTTTTTTCCATATCCAACCACACAAATCTAAACATACTTTTTAAAATATTACCCAGTAGGAAATTCCTTGTGGTCTAGCTGTTAAGACTCTGTGCTTTCACTGCTGAGGGCCTGGTTTCAATCCCTGATTGGGGAAATAAGATCTGCAAGTGGCTTGGTCAGAAAAAAAAATAGTACAAAGAATTATGAATCATGAATTACTTAACCAGCCCTCTAATAAGCATTATTTGGATTATTTCCAAGTTTTTTACTATTATAAATAGTACTATATTTATTATCCTTGTTCTGGTTACATGTACATTTATAGTTCTACGATACACTGAGAAGTGTAATTGCTGGATCAAAGAATTTGAGAGTTTTAAACTTATTTAGAGATTGCTCAAGTGCTCTTCTCCACCACCACCCCAAAGTTGATGTCATGAAATATGTTAATTTCTGTGAAATAGATGAAAAATAGTATCTAATTTTTATTTATATAATTTTGAGCAAGGCTAAACATCATTTCATAAATTATAGAGAATTTATGGATTATTTTTCTGTAACTACCTATTCAAAAATATTCCTCAAGTTGTTAATTTTATCTTTAATTTTGTATATCTATTTCCTAATTTATATCTTCTCTACCCATCCCCCACCACCCCGCCACTTATGTGGTAACCATAAGTTTGTTTCCTTTGTGAGTCTATTTCTACACAACATGATAAATCCACTATGCTTCAGTTTTTTTAAAAAACTGATTACCATAATAAATTTACTTACTCAAAAAAAAGAGAGAAATTAAACATAACTCATATCTTTAACAGTCTAGTTGCTATGAATTAAAAGTATTGGGATTTTTCCCCTCAATATTCTCTTTGACTTGTCATGAGGCTATGAAGACAGAACTCCTAACCTCAACTTGACTCTTTAATGTTGTGTAGCTGTTTCTTGTAGTGTATACCGTGTTCCATCTAAATCAGATTGATCAGGCTGTTTATTTAAAATACAGATTCTTGGGTCCCATCTGGGACCTCCTGGATCAAATTCTCAGTCAGCTGAGCCAAAAGATTTGCATTTTATGTGCCAAAGCTTGCAAACCACGATTGTGCAGCACCGTTTAGCAAACCAGCCATGTAGTTAAGGTGTAATAGCATGTGGTTTCATCTTCAGCTGTCCCTGTAGCACAACTAAATTGAAAATGGTAGAGTCATTTGTTCAGCTCTGCAAGCCTCCACTTCCCGCCAACAGCTGGAACCCCAAGCACCAGGAACCTGCGATAAAGATAGCCCGAAGCACCAAACAACTATCCCCGTGGTCACAGACTCAAAGGCTGGCAGCAGACAGTTTCTCAGTTAAGATAAAGTTTTTAATCAGCAGCAGCAGGTAATTGACTGACAGCCTGAAAGAACAACCTGAGACGTGATGTCTAACACACGCAGCAGCAACAAACTCTCCCCAGAAGTGATGGACAAGAAGCAGGCCAACTTGACACATGCTAACCACCCGAGAATATCCTCTGCTATTTCAGTCAAAACAGCATGGCCTAATCAATAATGCAAACATCCTGTTTCCCGGGCTAACAGACTCTGTCACTGGATTCCTCAGAGAGATAAAGAAACTGCTGCTACAATTATGCATAATCTTCCTCTAGCCTGAAATGTCAATAGAGGAGGTAAATAATGCTGCAGAGAGAGGAAAACCTCACAGGTGAAAAGTAATTTGCTTAACATTTTTCCTTTTTTTTTTTTGGTTTTGCACATACCTCCTCCCACTTTCATTTAATAAAGCTTTTGGTAGTGGACTATCAATGAAAGGCTTCATGAAAGAATTAGGTTTTGTGCAAAAATCAAAAAAGAAGAAATTGAATTGATAGAGTGGTTTAGTTATATTTATAGTACATGAGGAGAGAGAAAAATGAAGCCCAAAGGAACTTTCTACTCTCATTCTGTTGAAGTCTTAGGAGACATTAGATGTGTTGTGGGTTTGCTTAAAGCCTCCCCATCCTGAAGGGCTTGGCTTTTTTGCTGGGAGAGGTAAGGGTGCTACATTAAGAAAATTGTGTCTTTTCCCTCTGTGTCTGTATCAATTGCCATGTGCAGATTCAGAGACAGTGAAGAACTTGGTGGGAGGCAATCATAGTCACTTTCATTAAGTAAAAGACATGTCCTTGGAATAATGCCTTTGGGGGGTCACAGGTGCCCCATGATTCCCTCAATAAGGAGGGCCAGCAGTGTGGCTGTCCTGGTGTGAAATGTAGGCTACAATTCAACAGAAAGTATATTCAAAAGGAAAGAGGGAAAGGGAAAGTTGCTCAGTCGTGTCCAACTCTTTGTGACCCCATGGACTGTACAGTCCATGAAATTCTCCAGGCCAGAATACTGGAGTGGGTAGCCTTTCTCTTCTCCAGCAGATCTTCCCAACTCAGGGGTCGAACCCAGGTCTCCCAAATTGCAGGTGGATTATTTGCCAGCTGAGCCACAAGGAAACCTTGTCACAAACATTATCCTGACACTCTTTCACCACATACCCAACCACTCCAACCCCCAAGCTCTAGTTGAACGGGAGGGTGGAAGGATTCTGCCTAAGCTCATAGTCTAAGTGCTGCCTAAGGGAATTCCCTGCTGATCCAGTGGCTAAGACTCCTTGCTCCCAAAGTAGGGAAATGGGATTTGATCCCTGGTCAGGGAACTAGGTCCCACATGCCATGACTAAGTGTTCAAATTCTTAGTCCTGCAGGCCACCACTAAAGATCCCAAGTCCCACAACAGAGATTCCACATGCCACAATGAAAGACTGAAGATCCCGTGTGAAACAACCAAGACCTGATGCAGCCAAATAAATAAATATTTTCTAAATAAATAAAGGTAGAAGGTCATGCGCTCATCTCCTCTTTCAAGAACTCCAAAATTGCAACTTACTGCTAAACAACCATTGACAGGAAAATGTTGGATCACACCAATGAAAGATATCCCATGTCCAAGGGCAAAGAAGAAGCCCCAACAAGACAGTAGGAGGGGCAAAATTGCATTTAGAATCAATGGCTCAAAGAAAACCTTTTGCACGTCAGGACCCAGAGACCCCACAGGGACTGAGCCAGATGTGCCTTTGAGTGTTTGAGTGTCTCCTGCAGAGGCATGGGTCATTAGTAGCCTGCCAGAGAGCAGGGGCTCTGGCTGCAGCAGACCTGGGTCACACAGCATTACCCACCATAGAGTCACCAAGCAGATGACCCACAGACTGCATAGCAATTATACCAAATACATTCTCACACTGTTAAGAAAGTTGTAGGGCCCATAACAGATTTCCCAACTTGGGGATCCAGCAAAGGGACTGAGAACCCCAAGGGAATTTGACATTGGAGGCCAGTGGGATTTGATTATAGATTCCACAGGACTGGGGAAACAAACTCTTGGAGGGCACAAACAAAACCATGTGTGCACCAGGAGCCAGGAGAAAGGAGCAGTGTCCCCAAAATAGACTGAGTCAGTTTTGCCTGTGAGTATCCAGGAGTTTCTGGTGGAGGCATGGGTTGACAGTTTGGCCTCAGGCCAAATAACAGGGAGGGAACACAGCCCGACTCATCAACAGAAAATTGGACTAAAGATTTACTGAGTATGGCCCTGCCCATCAGAACAAGACCCAGTTTCCCCCACAGTCAGTCTCTCCCAAAAGGAAGCTTCCATAAGCTTCTTATCCTTATTCATCACAGGGAAGACAGAATGAAAACCACAGTCACAGAAAATTAACCAATCTGGTCACATGGACCACAGCCTTGTCTAACTCAATGAAAGTATGAGCTATACCATGTGGGGCCACCCAAGACAGATGGGTCATGGTGAAGAGTTCTGACAAAATGTGGTCCACTGGAGAAAGGAATGGCAAACCACTTCAGTACTCTTTCCTTGAGAACCCCATGAACAGTATGAAAAGGCAAAAAGATAGGACACTGAAAGATGAACTCCCCAGGTCAGTAGGTGCCCAATATGCTACTGGAGAAGAGTGGAGAAATAACTCCAGAAAGATGAAGAGACGGAGCCAAAGCAAAAACAATGCCCAGTTGTTGATGTGACTGATGATGGAAGTAAAGTCAGATGCTATAAAGAACAATATTGCATAGGAATATGGAATATTAGGTTCATGAATCAAAGTAAATTGGAAGTGGTCAAACAGGAGATGGCAAGAATGAACATTGACATTTTAGGAATCAGTGAACTAAAATGGACTGGAATGGGTAAATTTAATTCAGATGACCATTATATCTACTACTGTGGGCAAGAATCAAAAATGATTGAATGATCTCTGTTCATTTCCAAGACAAACTATTCAATATCACAGTAATCCAAGTCTATGCTCCAACTACTAATGCCAAAGAAGCCGAAGTTAAACAGTACTATGATGATTTATAAGACCTTCTAGAACTAACACCAAAAAAAGATGTCCTTTTCTTCATAGGGGACTGGAATGCAAAAGTAGGAAGTCCAGAGATACCTGGAATAACAGGCAGGTTTGGCCTTGGAATACAAAAAGAAGCAGGGCAAAGGCTAACAGAGTTTTGCCAAGAGAACGCATGGGTCATAGCAAACACTCTCTTACAACAACACAAGATGACTCTACACATGGACATCACTAGGTGGTCAATACCAAAATCAGATTGATTATATTCTTTGCAGCCAAAGATGGAGAAGCTTTCTACAGTCAGTAAAAACAAGACCAGGAGCTGACTGTGGCTCAGATCATGAACTCCTTACTGCAAAATTCAGACTTAAATTGAAGAAAGTAGGGAAAACCACTAGGTCATTCAGGTATGACCTAAATCAAATCCCTTATGATTATACAGTGGAAGTGACAAATAGATTCAAGGGATTAGATCTGATAGAGGGCCTGAAGAACTATGAACAGAGGTTAGTGACACTGTACAGGAGGCAATGATCAAGACCATCCCCAAGAAAAAGACATGCAAAAAGGCAGAATGGTTGTCTGAGGAGGCCTTACTAATACATGAGGGAAGAAGAGAAGCTAAAGGCAAAGGAGTAAAGGAAAGATATACTCATTTGAATGCAGAATTCCAAAGAATAGCAGGGAGAGATAAGAAAGCCTTCTCAGTGATCAATATAAAGAAATAGAGGAAAATAATAGATTGAGAAAGACTAGAGATCTCTTCAAGAAAATTAGAGATACCAAGGGAACATTTCATGCAAAGATGGGCACAATAAAGGACAGAAATGGTATGGACCTAACAGAAGCAGAAGATAATAAGAAAAGGTGGCAAGAATACACAGAAGTACTATACAAAAAAGATCTTCACAACCCAGATAACCACAATGGTGTGATCACTCACCTAGAGCCAGACATCCTGGAATGCAAAGTCAAGTGGGCCTTAGGAAGCATCACTTCAAACAAAGCTAGTGGAGGTGATGGAATTTCAGCTGAGCTATTTCAAATCCTGAAAGATGATGCTGTGAAAGTGCTACACTCAATATGCCAACAAATTTGGAAAATGCAGCAGTGGCCACAGGATGGGAAAAGGTCAGTTTTCATTTCAATCCATAAGAAAGACAATGCCAAAGAATGTTCAATCCTTGGTCAGGGAGCTAAGATCCCTCATGCTGTGTGGAGTTACCAAAATTAAAAAAAAAAAAAAGTTCAGAGAGTTGAGAGAATACAATCATTACTGAGTATGTCACTCCCTCTCCCTACCCATCAAATACTGTATTTTTAACAATTTCTTTTGCTTTGAAAATTATTTCTATCCTTTGTGATGGAGACATGCTGGATCAGGTCCTAGAAAGGTTGAAAGCTCTGACCTCAAGCATAAAGCATTCGAGGCTTACCCTCTCTCATAGTGTCATGTGAAATCTCTCTTCCAGACCTGACCTCTCCCCTGAGCTTCACACCAGGGTCTTGTTTCAGTACACTAACGAGACATTGCTGTGTAACCAATCACCCCAAAGTCTGGAGCTTAAAACAACAAACATTTGTTACCTCACATAGTTTCCGAGGGTCAGAAATCTGGGACCGTCTTAGTTGGGTGAATCTGAATCAAGGTCTCTCTTGAGACTGCAGCCCAGCTGTCACATGTGGTTGCAGTCATCTCAAAGCTCAACTAGGGCAGAGAACCAATTTCCTAACTCATGTAAGTGGTTGCTGGCAAGCCTCAATTCCTCATTCAGACAGGATATTTATAACACAGGCTTCTCCATAGGGTGGTTAACAGCATAACAATGTGGTGGGCAGTGGGAAGAAGCAGGGGAGGGAGAGGAGGCACCCCAAACATCCACTGGAACCCTCATTCATTGTTAGTGGGAATACCAATAGTATTGTCATTTTAGAAAAGTTTGTCAGTTTCTTGTAACATTAAATATATATTTATGTTGTGATCTAACAATCTCTCTCCTAAGTATTTATCCAAGAGAAATTATGTCTGTGCAAAGACCTGCAGGTGAAAGTTTATCAAAGCTTGAAGCATAATAGCCAAAACTAAAAATAATTCAGTTGTTCTTCAACTGGTGAATGTATATGCAAAGTATGGCACCTCCATACATAGGAATTCTATTCAACAATAAAAAGAAAGAAACTATTGGTACCTGTAAAGCAGGAGTGAATCTCAAAATCATTAGGCTAAGCAAGGAAATCTGGCACAAAATGTGTGATTCTGGAAAAGGCAAAACTATAGGGATAGAGATCAGAGTTTTGGAAATAGAGTGAGGAGTTTGACTCCAGAGAAACACAGAGGAAATTTTCTGTCTGAGTGCAGTGGTGGTTATACGACCATATACTTTTTTTTTTTTTTTTAATTTTGGCTGGGCTGAGTCTTCATGGCAGAGAGTGGGCTCTTCACTGGGATGCACAGGCTTCTCTAATTGTGGCACAGGGCTTCGTTGCCCTGTCACATGTGGGATCTTAGTTTCCTGACCAGGGATCAAACCTGCATCCCCTGCATTGGAAGCACAGAGTCTTAATCTCTGAACCACCAGGGGAGTCCTTCTATGACGTTATGCTTTTCTTGATACTCGTAGCATAATCTGGAAATGATGGATTTTACTGTATGTCAATTATACATCACTAAGTCTGATTTTATTCATTGGAAGGACTGATGCCAAAGCTGAAGCTCCAATACTTTGGCCACTTAAGGAAAAGACCCTGATGCTGGGAAAGATTGAAGGCAAAAGGAAATGGGGGCAGCAGACGGTGAGACGGTTAGATAGCATCACAAATTCAATGGACTTGAATTTGAGCAAACTCCGGAAGATAGCAAAGGACAGAAGCCTGTCATGCTGTAGTCCATTGGGTCACAAAGAGTCTGACCTTCAGACTTAGTGACTAAACAAGCCTGACTTAAGGAAAATATAAAAGTAAAGGTGGGGAGGGCAAGAGAAAAGGCATGAAAGTATGACAGCATGGTGTATGCAAGAAAGAGACTCCAACAGTTCAATCTTACAAGGACATAACTGTCAAAGCAAGGAATGCAAGGACACAGTCCCGAGCCTTTCACTCATGCGAGCAGCTTTCACCTCAAGCTCAATATATTCAACATGAAAGCCCCCATCCCTCTGTCCTAGAAAAGTACCATCTTGCCTGTTGAGGATGTAATTTTCCTAGTCAGTGAAACCCTGAAGCTGGATCATTGTCCACGTCTCCCTCTATCTGCCCTGCCAAATCCATGCTGCTCTCTTGCAGTGCCATGGCTTTTGTGCTTTTGGTGGTGGCAGCAGTGGCACACTGATGACCACGAGGGTTTTCCGTTTCTCTCACGTACCATTTCTTTTTCTTACCCCACTGCTCCCACATAGTTCAGGCTTTTGTTTCGTCTCACCAGGATTAGAACATGGCAGCCCTCTAACCAGTGTTTGTGCATCTAGTCACTCACCCTTCTTGCCAGATGAAAACGCCAACCTTATCCTACCATGTCCTAAACGAAAATTGATTCAATGTCTTTGTCAACAAAAAGACTCTCTGCTTGATCCGAATCTACGTTTCAAGTTTATTCCTCAGTCCACCCAGGTCAACAGCCTGCTTCAGAGCCAGCCAATCTGAGTTGTGCAGTTCCACCTGTGTGTATTTTCTTCAAGAGAGATCTTACAGTTTTGAGTTGCCCTCTCCTTTCCTCTCCCTATATTTATATATTTTTTTTAATATATTTATTTATGAATGTATTCATCTATTTGGGTGAACCGGGTCTTAGTTGCGGCATGCAGGATTTTTCAGTTGTGGCATGTGGGATCTAGTTCCTGATCACAGATTGAACCCGGGCCCCCAGCATTGGGAGTGCAAAGTCTTAGCCGCTGAACCACCAGGGCAGTCCCTCCTCTCCATATATTTCAATCCTTTTCTTCTACCATGACTCAGCACAAGTCCTCTATCTCCCCACTTTCATCTCTTGCTCCTTAAGTTGCACTTGCTTCCTTCTCTGAACTCGGCAATACTGATTGTTCAGTATCCAGGAAGTGGTTGTATTGATAATGGTATTTCTACAGCCATTGAAAGAGATTACAAACTACTTTCCTTTTCATCATCCAGTTTGAGGACTTCTCAACAAACCTAGGAGATTATTCTTATTTCAAAGTTAAAAAATCTGAGGCTATGTAATGCATGGTGATTTGCCTAAGGCCACATAGCTAAGAAATGAATTTTTGAAATGAACAAATGAAGACAGAACTAGGAAATTGACTTAGCAATCAAGAGGAAGAGGCAGGACTGTTTTTAATAGAGAAGAAACTATTTAAAGTCAGAAAAGGACTATGTCAAGTCAGAATTCAACCATGATTTGCATTCTTACAGACCACACTATCTGTTTGGCTTTTGTCAGATCGGTAAGATACAGTAAATGGTAGTACTTAATCTAAACAGTTCAACAGATGAACTTTTAATAAACTTGAAACTGGAAAACAGTACCCTAAGCAAGGACTTATTTCTGCTTCTGTGACTGTTGGAGCTGGCTGTGTGGGAGAGTTAACTACTATGATAAATGTGGAATTAAAATTAAAAAGCTCTGATGTATATTTTTAGAGGACAGAAACAATTAAAATTAAATGTAACTCAAAATTCAGTTCGTAGAGTTGGCATTTAAATTGGCTGTTTAGCAAAATTCTATATGATTAAAGTAGTCACTTGAAAATGTCTTTCAAAGTAAAGCATTTTAGTATGCTCCAGTTCTTAGATGATCGATATCACTTGATCTTTGTGTTCTCCTCTGGAATTGACTTGTTCTGCAGGTTGAGTTAGGAACTCTTGGACTAATGTTTTAGAAAGGAGCTTATCAGAATAAAAGAAGAAAGAGAATCTTATCTGACAATAAAATATCCTGGTCCTTTAAATACTGATAGCATCTTCAGTGTAGAAAGGAGGATAGGGAGGAATCATTTTCTTCATATTAAAGGCTTGAACCTTTATCTCACAGTCCATTTTGAGTTATTGGATGTGTGACTATCTTTGAGGGTGCTGATGAATCAGAAAATTCTTGCGGTTGTGCTTCTGACCTAGAACATTTTTTAAACAAAAGACACATTTTTTTAAAACCCCATGTGAACAACCATATGATCTCTGAGAAAGGATATCTAATTTATTCCATTTTTTATTTCATCTAGAGTTATACCAAAACCATGACCAGCAGATAAGAAACCAATTTTTAAAACTCCCCGGGGTACACATGAAAAGATGCTCAACATCACTAATTATAAGAGAAATGTAAATAAAAACTACAATAAGGTATCACTTCATACCAATCAGAAGGCCATCACCAAAAAAATCTACAAACAAAAAATGCTGGAGAGGATATGGAGAAATGGAAACCCTCTTACGCTGTTATTGGGAATGTAAATTGGTACAGCTACTGTGGAGAACAGTATGGAGGTTTCTTAAGAAACTAAAAATAGAACTACCCTATGATCCAACAATCCTACTCCTGGGCATTTACCCAGAGAAAATCATAATTCAAAAAGACACATGCACCCTAATATTCATTGCAACACTATTGACAATGGCCAGAACATGGAAGCAACCTAAATGTCCATCAGCAGAGGAATGTATTGATAAAGAGGTGGTATATATATACAATGGAATATTACTCAGCCATGAAAAGAAATGAAATTGTGCCATTTGCAGAGACCTGTGCTGTGCTTAGTCGCTCAGTTGTGTCCGACTCTTTGTGACCACATAGACTGTAGCCTGCCAGGCTCCTCTGTCCATGGGGATTCTCCAGGCAAGTATACTGGAGTGGGTTGCCATGCCCTCCTCCACGGCATCTTCCCAACCCAGGGATCGAACCAGGGTCTCTTGCACTGCAGGTGGATTCTTTACAGTCTGAGCCACCAGGGAAGCCCAAGAATACTGAAGTGGGTAGCCTATCCCTTCTCCAGGGGATCTTTCTAACCCAGGAATTAAACCAGGGTCTCCTGCTTTGCATGTGGATTCTTTACTAGCTGAGCTACCAGAAATGCGGATGGACCTAAAGACTATCGAACAGAGTGAAGTAAATCAGAAAAATAAATATCATATATGAATGCATATATGTAGAATCTAGAAAAATAGTATAGATGATCTGATTTACAAAGCAGAAATAGAGACACAGACGTAGAGAACAAATGTGTGGATATCAAGGGGGAAGTAGCGGTGGGGGTGGTGGTGATGAATTGGGAGACTGGGATTGACATATATACACTATTGATGCTATATATATAAAATAGATAATTAATGAAAACATACTGTATAGCACAGGGAACTCTACTCAATGTTCTGTGGTGACCTAAACAGAAAGAAAATCCAAAAAAGGGGGGTTATTTGTAAATATATAGCTGATTCGCTTCGCTGTAGAGCAGAAACTAACATGACATCATAAAGCAACTATGCTCCAATAAATTAATACAAAAACAAACTAAAATCCCCAGGGCAGAGACTAGCTGGATATTCACCAAATACTTTTCCTCTTCCTCTGCACCCAAATAAACACTTCCCAACCCCTGAGCACTCAAGAAGACCATATAATCAGTTCTTGTGAATTAGATGTGAAAAGGGATGTGCCTCTGTCCATCAAGGCAGTTAAGAGGGCTTCCCCCTGTGCTACCTGGATAATGCTAGGGTGCCTCTGAGGTGACACGTTGAAGATAGCAGAGTCACAGCACTGAAAGAGCCTGATCCTCAGTCAACTGTATATAGAAGACCCTCCATACCTTCCACCTTCCACCACTAACTGCATTGATCTTCACAGTGAGAAAGAAATAAATTGTCATTATGATAAGGCATCAGAGTTTCGGAGATTGTTTATCAGACTACTGGCTGTTGGCCTACTTACTATCTCTTTGCTCCCCTCAAAAGAAATTTCTACCACTATGAGCTACCATGCAATGTCTAAACAATTCTTTTGTCTTCACATTTATTTTTTTGTTCTAGCTGCCTGCTCAAAGCCAGTGGATCCTAACTTGGAAGCCAAGGAATTTTTTGAATTTGATAAAAATTCAAAACCCTTATCTGTCAGAAAATAAACAAATGCACTCATGTTCCCAATTTTTTTTTAATTGGAAGATAATTGCTTTACAATGTTGTGTTAGTTTCTACTACACAATGAGGTGACTCAGCTATAAGCATACCTATATCCCCTCACTCTTGAACCTGCCTTCCACCAACCCTGTCCCATCCCCTCTAAGTCATCACAGAGCACTGAGCTGAGCTCCCTGTGTTATACAGCAGCTTCCCACTAGCTAGCTATCTATTTTACACATGAAACTGCAAGTGTTAGTCACTCAGTAGTATCTGACTCTTTGAGACCCCACAGACTGTAGCCTGCCAGGTTCCTCTGTCCATGGGGATTCTCCAGGAAAGAATAGCCTTTGCAATTTCCAGGGGATCTTCCCAAACCAGGGATCGAACCCAGGTCTTCTGCTTTGTAGGCAGATTCTTTACCATCTGAGTGTAGTGTATATATGTCTAGACTACTCTCCCTATCCGTTCCACCTTCTTCCCCTTCTGTCCACATGTACTTCCTCTTTGTCTGTGTCTCTATTTGTGCTCTGCAAATAGACTCATCTGTACCATCTTTATAGATTCCATACACATGCATTAATATACAGTATTTGTTTTTCTCTTTCTGACTTACCTCACTCTGTACGACAAACTCTAGATTCATCTACATCACTTCATTCCTTTTTGTATCATGCCCAAAATTTTGCTTAAAACTTCAAAATATTTTCAGAATCCCAGACCCCAGGCTAAGATTCTCGCTATTAGCAATTAGTGTATTAGGAATATAGAGGAACCTGAGTTAAGTCTTAAGTGTATATTATTTTCAATCTTTCCAGTTTTACTTGTCATCCCCTTCATTGTACAACTGCCCAGTCATATTCACGTCTTTGATCTTTGGATTTTAAAAATGCAAAATAAAACCTAGTTCTCCAACATTGATTTTTCTCTCCCAGAATAGAGACATCAGTGTAACAGTCCCAATGTCAAATATCAATTCTGCAAACAGGCCTTTTGATTTCTGTATTGATTATGAGCAGTCTCTGCATCAGAACCATCAACGATGTGATGGTCAATATTCTATGCCAGGCACTGTGCAATTGCTTTTGGAAACAGCACCTAACTTCCCAGCGTGAGCCTTGAGACCTTTTCAGTTTTGCCCTGTCAAGCTCCCTAATCTCATTTCTCATCAGTATGGCACATAAAATATTTGTTCTTATAGTATTACATGGCTCATTGGTACATGGAATCTACCATGCTCTATGACTTCTATGACTCTATGACATGGAATATCCTCTCCCTAACTATCCAAAATCTCCTGTTATATTTGAAGGTTCAGCCCACGCATCACCTTTCTGGGAACAGATGCTGGCCTGCACACTCCTGAATGAAGTGTCCTCAAGCCTGCTTCCACAGGGTGGCCCAGGCCCAGGCCACAGTACTCCTCACAGTGCAGATTTGCTGCCATGCCTCCCATGGGACTGTTAGCTCCTTGAGGGTGAAGACTGTCTTTTGTTGCATGCTCTTTTTCATGATTTTGTTATTGAAGTATAGTTATTTAAAATGTTATAGTACATTGAAGTATAGCTAATTTAAAATGTTGTGCTAGTTTCAAGTGTATAGCAGTGTGACTCAGTTATAGGCACCTAGCAAAAGGACACCTGCACCTCAGCCCTCTGTTTTCACATTAGTTTTTCTTTCAGGGGACTCCATTCTTTTCTTTTTTAAATTGGAGTATAGTTGCTTTATAATGTTATATTAGTTTCTGCTGCTGCTGCTGCTAGGTCGCTTCAGTCATGTCTGACTCTGTGTGACCCCATAGATGGCAGCCCACCAGGCTCCCCCGTCCCTGGGATTTTCCAGGTAAGAACACTGGAGTGGGTTGCCATTTCCTTCTCCAATGCATGAAAGTGAAAAGTGAAAGTGAAGTCGTTCAATCATGTCCGACCCTCAGCAACCCCATGGACTGCAGCCTTCCAGGCTCCTCTGTCCATCGGATTTTCCAGGCAAGAGTACTGGAGTGGGGTGCCATTGCCTTCTCTGACATTAGTTTCTGCTGTACAGCAAATCAATCAGCTATATGTATACATATAACCCCTCTTTTTGAATTTCCTTCCTATTTAGGACACCACAGAGCTTTGAGTAGGACTTTCCTGGAGCTCAAATGGTAAAGAATCTGCCTGCAATGCAGGAGACCAGGGTTCAATCCATGGGTCAGGAAGACCCTCTGGAGAAGGGAATCGCAATTCACTCCTGTATTCTTGCCTGGAGAATCCCAGGGTCAGAGGAGCCTGGTGGGCTACAGTCCATGGGGTCGCAAAGAGTCGGACATGACTGAGCGACTAACACACAGAGAGCTTTGAGTAGAGCTCCCTGTGCTATACAGTTGGTTCTCATTAGTTATCTATTTTATACATAGTATCAATAGTGATGGGGCTTACCAGATGGTGTTAATGGTAAAGAACCCACCTGCCAATGCAGGAAACTGAAAAGAGACATCGGTTTGATCCCTGGGTCAGGAAGATCCCCTGGAGGACGACATGGCAACCCACTCCAGTATTCTTGCCTGGAGAATCCCTTGGACAGAGGAGCCTGGTGGGCTACAGTCCATAGCGTTGCAAAGAGTCAAACACAACTAAAGCAACTTAGCATGCATGCACACATAAATAGTGTATATATGTCAATGCCAGTCTCCCAGTCCACCCCTCTTCTCTTTCCCCCTGACCCCCGCCCTTGGTATTCATACATTTTGTTGTCTGTGTCTGGGACTCCATTCTTTTTCCTTTATGCCAGTCTCTTCTGTACCTCACAGAATATGATTGCTGATGGATCCTAAACCTCATATGTCAGAGCTTCCATTACCATAAGTGATTTTTCTCAAGTTGGAAGGCAAAAAAAGTCCAGAAGGATGCTGGCCTGACTTTGATCATATTCTTATCCTGGATCAACTGTGACATGTTACATAATGACCCTCTCAATAGATGCCCACATCCTGATCCCAAGAACCTGCCTTACAGGGATCTTGCAGTTGAGACTAAGTTAAGGATCTGGAAAGAAAGATTGTCTTGGATTATCTGTGTGAGCCCAATATAATCACAAGGGTCCTTATAATAAGGAAGCAAGAGAATCAGAAAGAAACAAAGAGAGAGAGATGTAAAGGCAGAAGCCGAGGTCATAGAAGAGAGAAGATGCTATACTGCTGGCTTTGAAGATGGAGGAAGGGGCCACAAGTTAAGAAATGTAGACAGCCTCTGGAGGCTAGAAAAGGAAAGGAAATGCATTTTCCCCCTAAACTTCCAGAAGGCATGCAGGTTTGCTGGCACCAATTTTATCCCAGTGGAACAATTTTGGATTTCTGATCTCCAGAACTGTATAATAATAAATGTGGTTGATTTTAAGCCAATATGTTTGTGATACTACCTTATAGCAGCCATAGGAAATTAATATACCAATCAAATATGGCCAGGGAATGGGCTGAGCTTGAGTCCAACTTGAGTCAGATCCTGCCTCACATTGATTTCCTATGACCAATATCACCCATTAATAGTATCTGCGTTCTAGGCTACATTATGGAGCTGACAGATGTGAAATTGTTTAAGCTATTAAACTCCCTCGAGGACTCTCAACAGCTAAGATTTCTTTAGGATAACATGACCAATTGGTAAATTAAAGGTAAAGATTCTAATATATTGACTTTCCAAGCAATTTATATATATATATATATATATATATATATATATATATATATATATATATATATTCTAAAACAACTAAATTGTATAACATATATTAAGATATAACAGTATAAGATTTAATTCTCTAAATTCTCTATTCAGTCATGATCATTAAATGACTCCCAAGTACCAGACACTATCCACCCAGGTGCTGGTGATTATAAATAAAAACTTATGTGTGAACAAAATGTAAGTGATCTCTGGGACTTCTGTGATGATCTAGTGATTAAGGCTCCGCACTTCCACTGCAGGGGGCTCAAGTTCAATCCCTGGTTAGGGAACTAAGATCCAGCATGCCTCATGGCATGATCAAAAAGTAAAAGAAGAAGAAGAAATAAATTTTTTATATATATATATATATATATATATATATATATATATAATTGAGCTTTGCTTTCACAGTGTGTATTTTGAATAGGAGAGATAAATACTAAATAAAGTCAAATAAATATGTAATTAAAATGTAATTATAAATTATAATAATCTTCTGGCAGCAAAAAGGAGACAAATTATGAAGTAAAATTTATAGAGAATATAATTTAAATGGGAAACAAGTCAGAAAAATTTAGAGTTTTTATCTCTTCAGATTTCAAGGTAAAAAAAAATCCATCAGAAGTAGAAGTGATTTAGCCACACTGACATCTTTCATCCTTAGGTAAATATAATATATTTCCTGAATAGAGGCTCAATCTGAATTTTGGACATATACCTTCTTCTTTACATTCTTCTTTTATTTATTCCAAATAACCCATTAAGGGTTGGTGGCAACTTCCCGTAGAAACTTATTTTGGGCTTTCCAGTGAGCCAGTCTTTAAGACAGAAATATATTCATCTAAAAGGAAAAATTCTCTCTAAATGTATTTAAACACAGAATCTGTGTGTGCTGAAAGGTAGCAAGTAAGATAAATTTGGAAAAAGCTTTGGCTATATTTCTACCCTGGATATCGTTACAAAAGATATCCTGTTTATTTCCTCCCTGCTTTCTCTCAAAATGAATATTTGGGCTAAATTATTATTTTTACTTTTTAAAAATTCCTTTTCATAATTTACCAAGAAGCCATTTACCCTTGGGATTGGATGGTAAAAATTAAGGCTGTGGAGAGGGTAGAGACCAGGAATCTTCCTGATTTTGTGGGTAGATTCTTGCTATCCAATGACTTCTAAAAATCAGCACTGCTTCTTCAAAGGCGAGACTGTCCTCCTCACCTGCTATCGATGGACTGCTGATCACGGTTACGCGGCTGCTCTCAGCAAATTGGGCTCCGTCTCAGAAAGGAGTTTGATCAAGATCACAGGAGTCAAAAAAGCCACAGTTAATAAGATATCTGAAAGAATTTGGAAGATGCTATTGGTTCCTTATTCTCTACAAATTGTTTAATCTCCTTAATCTTCTTTAAAAGGACAAAAAGAAATCATACACACACGCACACACAGACACACAAAATCTTGGATTACAGCACAAGCAGAGTGTAAACAACAAATCAGATCTTATAATGAGGGCAGGTTCTTATAATGAGGCCCTTATAATGAGGGCCAAGTTACTCAAGGTATGAATTTGTGAATTAAACTGTAGAATCTCAGATCTTGGTTGATGAAACCATCATCATTATAATCACAGTTATGAGC
This sequence comes from Bos taurus, assembly GCF_002263795.3. Lineage (NCBI taxonomy): Eukaryota > Metazoa > Chordata > Mammalia > Artiodactyla > Bovidae > Bos > Bos taurus. Next base: position 62,758,052 of record NC_037336.1, on the reverse strand, counting down.
GATTTCTTAGGGCCAGAATCCAGACTAAATAGTTAATATACATCAGATTACCATAATTACTTCTCACAGTGACTCTGAAAGATAAAAACATTTACCCTCATTTTACGAATAAGTGAAATGACACTTAGAAAACTAGAAACAGTAGAACCAGCAGTCAAACCCAGACCAAACTTTCCACATCACACGATGCTCTCTGACTGCCTATCAGTATTGTTTTAATTGCTTATTGACTTTAAAAGCTCAACCTAAATAAACAATAGTACATGATTTTCTAATTTTGGAATTGTTAAGCCTTGAAGCACTGCTTTGGGCTTCCCAGGTGGCTCAGTGGTAAAGAATCCACCTGCCAGTGCAGGAGACATAGGTTCTGATCCCTGGGTTGGTAAGATCCTCTGGAGAAGGAAGTGGCAACCCACTCCAGGATTGCCTGGGAAATCCCATGGACAGAGGAGCTTGGCAGGCTACAGTCCATAGGGTTGCAAAAGAGACATGACTTAGCAGCTAAACAACAGTAAGTACTGTTTTGAATTCATCCAAACAGTTTGTCTTCATTAACTCTACATATATATAAGTCTGTCAGTTTAGACCCCAACAATAGTTATATATCAGATTTCAAAGAACAGTTGTTTTTTTCTTTTGAACTTTTTCCTTTGTATTGGGGTACAGCTGATTAACGATGTTGTGACAGTTTCGGGTGAACAGTGAAAGGACTCAACCATACATGTATATGTATCATTCCCAAAGAAAAGTTCTTTAACCTACTGATTTACTACATCTTTCATCTAATGTGTATGTCAGTTCTGTGTTTTTTAAACTAATGCTGGATTTCTCAAACTGATGTTCATTGTGAAGAAAAGGCATTCTTCAGAGAAAATCATTTACCTATTAACATTATTAAACACTCATCTTGTGGAGAAATCTATTACAAAAATGCAAGCGTTGAGATATACTGGGTTATACTGTGGCAATAAATTAATCTTGAATTCTTGGTTGCTTGCTTAACACAATAAAGATGTATTTTTTGCTCATCCTACATGTCCATCACAGGTCAGCAAGTATCTCTGCTTGATTCAAGGACCCAGGCTGACCAAGACCCTACCAAATTGCAGGCACTCCATATGGAACACATACCTTCCTCAATTAGAAAAGAAGAGAGGCTGAAAATTATACATAAGCTGCTTATTCCTTCACTCTGAAGATCTCTTTGGCTCCCATTTCATTGGCCAAAACTAGTCACACAGGTTCACAAACCATAAAGAGGCTGAGAAATGGAGGAGGAACCAAATGAAACATTTGACAAATGAAACATTTGGTGAGCATTCCTATTTCTCCCACAATAACATAATGATTTTTTGTCTTTTATTCATCTTTCTTGTCTTTTTTTTTTTTTTGAAGGATAATTGCTTTATCTCTTGTCTTTTGAGAACAGCATAAATTATTGGTCAAGCTGCACACACTCAAGTAGAAATCCTTTTAAAATCATATTGTTTTGCCTTTTGTGCTCATTTATAATCTGTATCTATTTGAACTAGCTTAAGAAGAGTATGAAAAAAAAAGAGTGGTTTCTTGGTATTCCCACTAACAATTTCCATTGAGACAAAATAGGCCTCTGCAATGCCCCTCCCTGCTTTCTACTTTTTCCCTTGTGATTTGATAGCACTTTTTGGTAGCTCAAATGGTAAAGAACCCACCTGCAATGCAGGAGACTTGGGTTCAATCCCTGGGTCAGGAAGATCTGCTGGAGAAGGGTATGGTACCCACTCCAGTCTTCTTGCCTGGAGCATTCCATGGACAGAGGAGCCTGGTGTACTACAAAGAGTTAGATACAACCGAGTGACTAACACTCTCACTTTTTCCATGGTTTGGATACATGGTTCCACTACAAGCAGAGATAAACATTCTCTTATACACAGATTACATGCCTATTCAAATAGTCCAATATTGGCTTCAAGATAGAATCAAACTTTCTATTACATGACTTCCCTCAAAAAAACTAGAGACCAAGTATTCTCAAATCAAAGTCTTTATTTTTGTTCAATATCATCCAACCTTAAATAAGTTCATAATTTAAAACACTATAAATCCATTTATCAATATCTTACAACCAGTTTAACTTAATATTTCCATCAGAATATCATATTTCTTAAAGGTATACAATTTTCTGAGTCCTTTACTGAAATAGTTTTATGGCCAAGGTCAATGATTAATTATAGCTCCTCTAAAGTCTTTCCGGAATGAACTGATTGTGTATGTGGTCAGGGTAAAGAACTTTGACCTCTGAGAGCTCATTTGTCTGTGTTTTCATCCTCAGCAAATATTGCTTCTTGAGAAGAATCTTGCCATGCCTAAAGATGCTGCCATAGCCATCTCTGTGCCAAAGTGAGATGACTACTTTATGAGACCCCTGTATTGTAATCCCAGCCGGTTTGGTGTGAAAAGCTAAGGCTTGTGGCTCTGCACACTGAATACTCATTTGATAACTTTGAGTGAAGCCCCTCTGGGAGATTCGCAGAAATGAGAGAACTCTAATGACAGTAACAAATACTTTGCCGGTTAGGAGGTTTCTAATTCTGTGCTTTCAACAAAATTGAAGGAGCACCTAATCAAGCTGTCAGTTGCCCTATTTTTAGCACAAAACTTGAAAGAAGTTTTTAAAATTGGGTAATATTGCCACAATAAAGCTTCTTCCATTCCCATTACTTATAGGAATAAAGATTTCTCACAGGTTACATCATTAAATTTTTTTTGAAAATTGAATAGAATTGATGCTGCAAATTCCATCTTCTTCTTATGATATGTAATAGCTATCCATGAAAGTGAAACTGATGGTTGCTCAGTCGTGTCCAACTCTTTGAGACCCATGGACTGTAGCTTGCTGGGCTCCTCTGCCATGGAATTCTCCAAGCAGGAATACTGATGTGGGTTGCCATTCCCTTCTCCAGGAGTCTTCCTGACCCAGGGATCAAATCTAGGTCTCCTGCATTGCAGGCAGATTCTTTACCCTCTGAGCTACCTGGGAATTATCCATATATGCATGTAAAATGTGAGTAGTAAGAGTCACATCATAGTACTGCTGTGAACAGTAAATAAACTAACACAAAAATGCAGTAGACCATGAGTCACAAAAAATCAACACTAATACACATTAACTATTATTATTTTTATCATTATGACCCTTGTACTTGGCATAGAAGTAACAATCATATGAATTACAGCTGTTTCCCCATGCATTTCTAAAATGTTTAGAAATGCCTTAGTCTCTTCATCCATAAAATGTAGGTAATAAGAGTATCCTCTTCATGAAGTTGCTGTGACAATTAATTAACCCAGTTCACGTAACACAGACAATGCCAGGCACCTAAAGACTATTCTATCTGTATTAGCTATTAATATTATTCTCCCTACACTTGGCATGCGTGCTAAGTCACTTGAGTTGTGTCCCACTCTTAGTGACTGCATGGACTATAGACCTCAGGCTCCTCTGTCTATGGGATTCTCCAGGCAATAATACTGAAGTGGGTTGCCATGCCCTCCTCCAGGGGATCTTCTCAAGCCAGGGATTGAACCCGTGTCTCCTACAGCTTCTGTATGGCAGGTTGATTCTTTACCGCTGAGCCACTAGGGAAAATCAATAATGTAGACATCTTAGCACAAGCCTATCTGTTCCTGCCTGGTCCCATACTGCTTTTTCAGCCTTTTTTCTGTTAGGATCCAGCATGAAGTTATTCTGGGAGACTCTTACCTACTTTTCCTCACATTCCCTGCATTTCTTATTTTCTGTTTCTCCGTTTTGCTCAGTTTATTATTTTCCTGAAACGCTCCTGCTTTGTATGTCTGGGCTTACCGTGGTGCTGGCTTTTATGTTTCTGTTGCTTTGTTATAGGTGCATGCTAAAATAATTGCAGGCTGGGTTCCTGCAACCTCATCAAGACAAGGAAGTTTGATAAAAATGCTGGAAAATTTGAACAGGTCCTACTGACTAGAGTCACAAGACAAGATTGTGCCAATAACTCTGTGCATGCCTGGTCACTATGAGAAAACCCTTCCCAGGCAACTTCCCTGGGAGATGTCCTAGGAACCCATCTACATCTTATGTTTTGTCTACCCCAGATTCTATGACCTCAGCTATCATGGAAAAAGTGTAATTTGGCACAACTCCATAGTTCTTGACCAAAACTAAGTCTTAGGTTTTTTAAAAAGTAATATAATTTTATAATCCCACAGCCCTACCTCTGAAATCTAAAAATCTCTTAAAACTGGAATCTTATTCATTACCCTGTTGGCAATAAAACCCGACCCAACTCAGACTCATTTGACAGTAAATCCTGGCCCAAACTGAGGAGATCATTTACAATCTTTATTTTACTTTGTGTGAATATTTATGTATTCTTGAGAAATATCAGAGTGCTAGATTACTTGATTATGAGTTGCTTTCCTAAACTTTATATATATGTGTATATATATATATATAAATAATTATAATATGTATATAAAGAATATATGTTATATGTAATTATTATATTCTTTTTATATCTATCTATCTGGCCTCTGGTGGAGTTTGGGAAAATAGCTTATAATAGAGTAATCAAGCACTTCAGTATTTCTCAGCAAAACATGTATATGTGTATATATACATAAACACAATTTTTCTAAAATTAATACTTCAAAAAAATCTCTGAATTCTGAAACAGATTTGTGTCCAAGGGTTGCAGACGTGGGTTTGTGAACTTGAACAGATGTAAAAACACCTGTCATATACAGTCTTCCTTCCACCATGCATTTGACCAGGGTTGAAGCTGGGTGCAGAAACATTGTAAATGAGTAATAATGGGCATTATACCATTAATTTCCATGTACCATTTCCTGTTTACTAGCAACTTCTTAGACTCTCCTTCACTTACAGTCTCAAGGAAATTCTGGTAAGCTTGTTTAACTTTTCTGGAGATAATACACATCCTAAGTTGTGTATTATCACATGAAAATTTATGCTTTCCATGTGTCTGCTTCTTCACCCAGATGTTTAAGCTGTACTCCTTTCATTACCCAAGACTTTTACTGGTGCCCCCAGAATTTGACTGAAGCAGGTTTCTGAGTCACCCCTTGAGGGGTATCTCAGTGTCCTTTCTTTTAGCAGACATAACAGGCTGATTCCAATATTTGTATTTTTTTCACCCTTGTTCCTCTAGTTCAAAATTTCTAGAACCCTGTTCTCATAATTTGCCATCAATGCTATTGTCGTTTTCTTCTTTCCTATTTCCAGTTCTCTCCTTCCCTAAATTACTCCAAAAATAATCACTCACCTATTTTGGAAGTAAACTTCTCATGATTACTAAAATGCATACAAAAATAAGATTAAGTATATTACAATTTCATATAAAGAGAACTTGTGTTTAGGAAAGGACTGCTGGCTTTACAATCTCTGAATATAATTTCTAGCCATTACTTTCGTGCGGACAACCCAGGACTCTCTATATATGCACCATGTGCTTGTTTGCACATGCGTCCTCAGTCACGTCCAACTCTTTGCGGCCCTATGGACTATAATGTAGCCCGCTAGCCTCCTCTGTCCATGGGGTGTCCCAGGCAAGAGTAATAGAGTGGGTTGCCATTTTCTTCTCCAGGGGATCTTCCCCACCCAAGGATCGAACCCACGCCTCTTGCATCTCCTGCATTGCAGGCAGATACTTCATCACTAGAGCCACCTGGGAAGCCCCCCATACATGCACCATAGTCACAATAATTTAATGGATAATGTGACTTTTCCCAAAAGATAGGAGTGATAATTTGTGTTTCCAGCTAATAAATAGTTTAATAACTCAAGCAGTTTCTCTCCTGCACATACCCTCACACCCAGTTTAAACTGTTGACTGGGAATTCTCTGGTCTTCCAATGGTTAGGGCTGGGTGCTTTCACTGGTGGGGCCCAGGTTCGATCCCTGGTGGGGGAACTAAGATCTCTCAAGTCATACCGCATGGTCAGGGTGAGGGGTGGGGAGAACAAAAAACCTGGAATTAACTTAATCGTTCAGTCTGATTATCCAGAAGTTTCTCTCCATCATACTTTTAAAGAAATCAGTGCTGCAGATTCTGGTCTTTGCTGTGGTAGATGGTTCCACAGAATCAGATTCTGCTTGTTGAAGTTTATACTTGTTCACCTAGACACACACCAAGTAAAAAATCTCTCGTTCTGTGTGTGTGACAGTAATTAGGGATACAAGATGATTTTTCCACAAGACTTGCAGAGCAAGTTGGTGATCTGTACAAACTCTAAAAGCATGGCCCAGCAGGGGAAGATGTGAGAGCCTTAACCCCTGAGGTAACATTAAGGGCTTCTCTGTCATTTGTGAATAGTTCTGTTCTCTCAGCAATACTCTCTCAAGTAAGTAACAGTTGGGGTCTCTTTGTCACTGGCATTTGATGATCAGACCCAGCTCCAGCCCTGACATCATGATGCATAAGAGGTAAGAAGCTGCAGTTTATGTTCATCATAATACATTCCTGTAGACTAAAAGTCAATATCCCACTTGACATTCAGAAAATGTCCTCATGAGCCTGCCATGAACAAATACCATAGACTGTGGGGCTTACACAGCATAAATTTATTTTCTCAGTTCTGAGGCTGGAAGTCTGAGATCAGGATGCTATCATGGTTGGATCCTGGTGAGGATTCCATTCCTGGCTTGCAGATGGTCACCTTCTTGCTATATCCCAACATGGTGAAGAGAAAGAGAGATCAAACTCTGGCATCTCTTCCTAAAGGTCATTAACCCCTTCTTGAGGGTCCCATCCTGATGACCTCATCTAAACTATAAAGAAGATTGAGTACTGAAGAATTAATGCTTTTGAACAGTGGTGCTGGAGAAGACTTTTCAAAGTTCCTTGGATTGCAAGGAGATCAAACCAGTCAATCCGAACAGAAACAGAAGATACTAAGAAAAGGTTGCAAGAATGCACAGAAGAACTATACAAAAAAGATCTTCATGACCCAGATAACCACAATGGTATGATCACTCACCTAGAGCCAGACATCCTGGAATGAGAAGTCAAGTGGGGCTTAGGAAGCATCACTATGAACAAAGCTAGTGGAGCTAGTGGAGGAATTCCAGTTGAGCTATTTCAAATCCTAAAAGATGATGCTGTGAAAGTGCTGCACTCAATATGCCAACAAATTTGGAAAACTTAGCAGCGGCCACAGAACTGGAAAAGGTCAGTTTTCATTCCAATCCCAAGGAAAAGCAATACCAAAGAATGTTCAAATTACCTCACAATTGCACTCATCTCACATGCTAATAAAGTAATGCTCAAAATTCTCCAAGCCACCCTTCAATAGTACGTGAACTGTGAACTTCCAGATATTCAAGCTAGATTTAGAAAAGGCAGAGGAACCAGAGATCAAATTGCCAACATCTGCTGGATCATCAAAAAAGCAAGAGAGTTCCAGAAAAGTATCTACTTTTGCTTTATTGACTATGCCAAAGCTTTTGACTGTGTGGATCACAACAAACTGAGGAAAATTCTTCAAGAGATGGGAATACCAGACCACCTTACCTGCCTCCTGAGAAATCTGTATGCAGTTTGAGGAGCAACAGTTACAACTGGACATGGAACAACACACTCGTTCCAAATCAGGAAAGGAGTACGTCAAGGCTGTATATTCTCACCCTGCTTACTTATCTTATATGCAAAGTATGTCATGCAAAATGCTATGCTGGATGAAGCACAAGCTGGAATCAAGATTGCAGGGGAAAATATCAATAACCTCAGATACGCAGATGACATCACCCTTATGGGGGAAAGTGAAAAAGAACTAAAGAAAAGAGCCTCTTGATGAAAGTGAAAGAGGAGAGTGAAAAAGTTGGCTTAAAACTCAATATTCAGAAAACTAAGATCATGGCATCTGGTTTCATCACTTCATGCCAAATAGATGGGGTAACAATGGAAACAATGGGAGACTTTATTTTGGGGGGCTCCAAAATCACTGCAGATGGTGACTGCAGCCATGAAATTAAAAGACACTTGCTCCTTGGAAGAAAAGTTATGACCAATGTACACAGCATATTAAAAAGCAGAGACATTAGGTTACAACAAAGGTCTGTCTAGTCAAAGCTATGGTTTTTCCAGTAGTCATGTATGAATGTGAGAGTTGGACTATAAAGAAAGCTGAGCACTAAAGAACTGATGCTTTTGAACTGTGGAGTTGGAGAAGACTTTTGAGAGTCCCTTGGATTGCAAGGAGATCCAACCAGTCTATCCTAAAGGAAATCAGTCCTGAATATTCATTGGAAAGACTGATGCTGAAGCTGAAACTCCAATACTTTGGCTACCTGACATAAAGAACTGACTCATGGGAAAAGACCCTGATGCTGGGAAAGATTGAAGGCGGGAGGAGAAAGGGACGACAGAGGATGAGATGGTTGGATGGGATCACCGATGAGATGGACATGAGTTTGAGTAAACTCTAGGAGTTGGTGATGGACAGGGAAGCCTGGCGTGCTGCAGTCCGTGGGGTCGCAAAGAGTCAGACATGACTGAGTGACTGAACTAACTAATCCTAAAGGAAGTCAACCCTGAATATTCACTGGAAGGACTGATATTGAAACTGAAGCTCCAGTACTTTGACCACCTGATGAGAAGAGACCCTGATGCTGAGAAAGATTGAAGGCAAGAGGAGAAGGGAATGACAGAGGATGAGATGGTTGGATGACATCACCGACTCAACATGAGATTGAGCAAACTTTGGGAGATAGCAAAGGACTGGGAAGCCTGGCATGCTGCAGTCCATGAGCTCACAGAATCAGACTTGACTGAGAGACTGAACAACAACAACAAAACCTAATTACCTCCCGAGGATTCTATCTCCGAATACCATGACAATAGAAGTTAGGGCTTAAATGCATTAATTTCTGGTGGTGGGGGAGGGGACATAATTCAGTCCATGACAGTTTCATAATGTTTTTTCTGAGCAAATAATGGAATAGTTATGCAGAGGTTAAGCTCCATGGGAAAAGCATGTGAAAGGAGTGATGTGGCAATAGAGGTTTAAGTGCAAGATCTTCATCATGAACTTCATGCACGCACACACAAACACACAGACACACATGATTTCACAAGTGGCATCTGGGAAATTTCCCCAAACAGTAGTGCATGGTCTTAACATAAGCAGCAATTTGCTTTCCTATTTGTTTCTAGAGGGGAAATTTATGGGCTTCCCTGGTAGGTCAGATGGTAAAGAATCCACCTGCAACGCAGGAAACCCTAGTTCAGTTCCTGGGTCAGGATGTTCCCCTGGAGAAAGGATACACTACCCACTCCAGTATTCTTGGGCTTCTCTGGTGGCTCAGATGATAAAGAATCCATCTGCAATGCAGGAGACCTGGGTTTGATTCTTGTGTTGGGAAGATCCCCTGAAGGAGGGCATGGCAACCCACTTCAGTATCCTTGCCTGGGGAATCCCCATGGACAGAGGAGCCTGGTGGGCTACAGATCATGGGATCACAAAGAGTCAGACACAACTGAGTGACTAAGCACAGCACAGGGAAATTTATATTTCAGACTAATTTTTGTTGGTTTTTGTTTTGGACAATTCCACCTGAAGACTAGCCAGAGAAAGAAAATAAAGAACAATCATTCTCCCCTGGCCATTTTGCCTGCTGAAGGGAAGTTTCTTCATATATCTACATCCACAACTGAGCCTTCATAACGAGCACTGCTTTGCCCATTATGGGATTGAACCAGTTAAGGGGAAAAGGAATTGCTGTCATTTATTATCAGCTCTTAATTCTTTTTCAGTTGCTGCATGTATCCAGGCTATAGTGATTCTTTACTTTAGAGGGGATTCCAGAAATAAAAGATTATCCTTTTGAAGACCTGTTCCTTCCTTGCTTGGTTTTTGTGTTTTGTGTTTGTTTAATTTTTACTAATAACCAATATGTCTCTAGAGAAGGAAATGGCAACCCACTCCAGTATTCTTGCCAGGAAATCCCATGGACAGAAGAGCCTGGCAGGCTACAGTCCATGGGGTCACAAAAGAGTTGCACATGACTTAGCGATAAAAGCAACAGCAATATGTCTTTGCCTTCCACCCAAGTCCTCTCTCCCCCATGAATCATATTTCATTCCATTCTAAAATTTTCCTTTTTCTGGTTCTTAAAGCATGCATTGTATGGGCTGCATAATCACTTCCCCAATAGTTCTTTAAGGTGATCACATATAACATCCAGTAAATATTTGATATTCTGTATAAATACTTCTAGTCTATTAATTGGACTTCCATGGTGGCTCAGGTGGTGGGGCTTCCCAGGTGGTGCTAGTGATAAAGAACCTGGCTGCCAATGCAGGAGACATGAGAAACACAGGCTTCAATCCCTGGGTCAGGAAGATCCCCTGGAGGAGGGCACAGCAACCCATACCACTATTCTTGGACAGAGGAGCCTGGTGGGCTACAGTCCACAGGGTCACAAAGAGGTGGACACAATTGAGGCAACTTATCACACACATGGTGGCTCAGTGGTGAAGAATCCACCTGCTAATGCAGGAGATGTGGGTTCGAACCCTGGTGCAGGAAGATCCCCTAGAGAAGGAAATGGCAACCCATTCCAGTACTCTTGCCTGGAAAACCTCTTAGAGGAGCCTGGCAAAGGCTACAGTCCATGGAGTCACAAACGGTAGCACGTGACTTAGTGACTGAGCACAAGCACACAAGAGTCTATTAATTACCTGTTTCCTTAAAAAGAGAGAGCTAACAGGAGAGACAGCAAGCTATGTGCCATTGAGCTTCTTCTGGAAACCTCTTCATGGTTTATGCCATCAGGCAATGGTTTTCATTCACAGCTCTCAGGCAGGAATGAAGGGAGGTCAGGGCAGAATGGAACTCATTTATCAAGTATTCTTTCCAATTTCTCTGCCTTGTACTTGGTCCTGGAGATTCAAATTTAAAAGCAAGGAAACAGTTGATCAAAAATAAGAGGTTGCTGCCTTAAGAATTCCTCCATTCAGGTTAGGATTCTGTGCTTTTGCAGCTGAGGACCTGAGTTCAATCCCTGATCAGAGAAATACGATCTTACGTGGCGCAAAAGAGAAAAAGAAAAAAGGAAGCTGCTACCTTGTTTTTGTGGTTCCATTGTCCTTGGGACATCTGGGGGCACTGGCAGCCTAACATCCATCCCATAGTACAACTGGGAAAGGGTTAAGGAAACAGAAGAACACAGAGGGGACCACATCCATAACTATTTAGTGTTCTAAAAACTCATTCGGGTGCAGATTATGGTGATTTGATTCAGTACCAAAGGCGGTTGAATAATTATTGAAGGACTTATTAAAAAGAATACATTTGAGAAACAGGATTTAGTGATCAATTTAAATAATTATTCTTAAATTAATCATAAAATTATGTTCGTCCTAGATTTCTACAGGTTTCTCCAATTCTTGGCTCACACAACTTACCCTATCAATGACATAGTTTTTCCTACAGAAATCCATTAACAATTTATATCTGTAAAGTGCAATTTTGATCATTTGATTGCTGTGAAAAGCAGTGGTTTGCTTTCAGCAAAGGTGACATTTTGCCCCTGATCAAGTAAGAGAATAACTGTGTGTGGAGCTGCTATCTTGGTGCTAAACAATGGAGTCTGTGCATCCGAACCAAAGAATGTATTTGCAAGTTGTTGATTTCAGGAGAGATTTAGAGGAGGAAGTTAATACTTTCTTGTTAAATTCTATATCACCATAATACTTGGAATTAATTGCAAATTAATGCAAAGGTTTGTATGAGTGACAATTATATACAAAAAGCTACAGGAAAATAAATTTAGCTGCTGAAGATATATGTGTTATAAAGCTTTTTATTAAGAAATGGTTAATATTACATTCTTCTCCCAATATTTTCTACATTCTTAGTTCTGCTACTCAACTATGTTACAAGAGGAATTTATTACTTTCATTGCATTCCCATTAATCTTTTAAAAAATAAATACTGTATTGCTTTTCATTTTATTTCTCTGCTATTGTTTTTCCACTAGGCAATGATTTTTACCAGGAGGCTGAAATCAATAAACATTTAACAAGTACTATACATAGGTTTATCATCAATCAAAAACCCCAAGGACCTAACACAGCACTTATTAAAATTGAGTTGGATTTCATCCTTGCTATTGTATTTTGTGAAACCTCTTTTACAGGTTCTGGTTTATTTTACTGAGAAAATGATGCAATTCTCAATGATAATTGACAAAAGATTTAAGGAAATGTAATTCAGAAAAAGATAATTTACTGCACATAGCTGGAACATGAAAATTTGGAACCCTTTTCTTCTACTCTCATTCTGCTTTGGTAATATAATAGAGATGGATATTTTGAGACTACTTTGGCTTTATGTAATTTTTACATAGAAAACCTTTACTTAAAAGGAGATAGGAGATAAGAGTGCTTTCCAGGAAGGCAAAACCAATCTCATATTTTTGAGGAAAAGCTGCTTAAAATAACATGAAGTTGTCTCTGGTTATTTGATTATACTGTCTACCCCTAAGCCAAGAAACTAGAAAGGGACAAGCCAAAAACTTAAAGATCAAATTATTAAAATGATGGCAGAACTTTAGAATTAGAGTGTGGCACTAATTATTATTAGGAGTAGAAGGGAAAATACATAGTTAATACTAAGGAAAGCTGAAAATACGAGTACAGATTCTAGCTAGCAATGAGAGGTCCTGGTACGGAAAACCAGACAACTCCAGATGTAACAATGCAGAGATGATAGAAATGAGCTGTCAGGCCAGGACCTCAAACTTTTCATGCATTGGTCTCCTTGTATAATCCTCTGTCACTGGGTTACTTCTTCCTTTATTGCAGCCCATCACAGTCCAACCTGCAGTATTTCTTTGGGTTCTGGAACCCACTTGCTGGTTTTTCCCACCTACCAGAAAGAATTTATGGCTGAATATTTACCAAAGAATAATTCTCACTTATATTAACACAGCACAGCATCAACAGTGCTAGGAGCACACTCTTCCACTTCAAGAAACTCACAGCCATTATTTTTACACATTATCCTCACCAAATGGAACTCAATATTGTTCGAAATGGCTATGTTATCTGTACATGCATGTATATGGTTATAAAGGAAATTTCTTGGGGAATGTTTTGATAGTTAAGAAAAGGAAAAGAAAGGAAAGGTGGGAAGGTGTACACACTTTGTGGAGAATACAGTTTAGTAATTAGAAATAAGTCTGTGCAAGAAACTGGGAATTTTGTAAGACTAACCATAAACTCTCTGGGCTTACAAACCCTTCTGTAATCAATCTATCCTCCCAAAAAAAGTCCTCAGAGGGCTGTCACTCCCTTTTCTCCCACCATTTGATTTATAAATTAAAGTCAGGGGTATTTTGTTGAAAATGTCCAACAAACCAAAAGAGGATAAGGCCCATTTAAAATTTGTATACTACCAGGTGTAAAATTAGAGAAGGAAATGGCAACCCACTCCAGTGTTCTTGCCTGAAGAATCCCGGGGATGGGTGAGCCTGGTGGGCTGCCATCTATGGGGTCGCACAGAGTTGGACACGACTGAAGCGACTTAGCAGCAGGTGTAAAATAGATAGTTAGCGGGAACCTGCTACAAAACACAAGAATCTCAGCTTGGTGCTCGGTGATGACTTAGATGGGTGGGATGAAGGGGATGTGGCAGGGAGGTCCAAGAGGGAAGGGGAATATGTATACATAGCTGACTCACTTCACTGTACTGCAGAAACTAACACAGCATTGTAAAGCAACTATTCCGATAAAAAAAAAAAAGAATTTCAGTTTATGAAAATGCAGGAACTCATTAGAAAAGACTCTGATGCTGGGAAAGATTGAAGGCAGAGGAGAAAGGGATGACAGAGGATGGATGGCATCACCAACTCAATGGACTTGAGTTTGAGCAAGCTCCAGGAGTTGGTGAAGGACAGGGAAGCCTGGCATGCTGCTGTCCCCAGGGTTGCAAAGAGTTAGACACGACTGACTGATTGAACAACTGGTCAGTTCAGAGACTTCTTGGCTTCTCAAAGGCTAATATTACTTTTACAGAATATGTTACAACTTGAATGCATGGTAATCTATAAAATAGGAGAAGAAAAATCAGGGCAACAACCGTCACTCCAAGCTTTAGTTAATATTCCTTTAGAATGGGGTGATTTTTCAGAGCCTTAAATGCTTGCAACTGAAAACAGCTTTATGAATAAGAATAAGGTAAATTCTTAGCAGATCAATACCTTGTTTTCAAGGAGCCGGATTCTCATTCTATGTAACTATGGAAATCAGATTACACAGGAAGACAATCTTCCCCAGAGAGCTGGTTACAGGTGAACCTTCTCGTACTGCTAGTGAAATTAAAATTCCAAATCCAGCTATGTTGATTGAATTCAACACACTCTACTGGGCATATGCCTCCTTTTAGCAAGCTTTATTTTAGTAAATGGAAACAAAGTACAAATACTCTGATTGAAAGGCTTATTTGACTTCTGAGTGTAATGCTGCTGAACAATGTGAAAACATCCTCTGCATCAAGAATCTGGTATTAACATCTTTTACAACCAGCAGTAACACTTAGCAATTGGTTTTGATAAATTGTTTTCTAAGCCAAATCACTGTTATATTTTCTAACATCTCCAAGGCTCCTCTCTCCATGGGGTTCTCCAGGCAAGAATACAGGAGTGGGTTGCCATTTCCTTCTCCAGGGGATCTTCCAGACCCAAGTGTCAAACAGGAATCTCCTGCAACTCCTGCCTTGGTAGGTGAATTCTTTCACCACTGAGCCACATGGGAAGCCCATTTTGTCTTAGGTAGCTCTATTTTACAAATTTCAAGTTGTTGATTCTGTACTAAAATTAACCAGTTTAAAGACTATCTTCCATCTTTTTAGGATATTAGCACTTGTTACATTTGCACTTGTGACTACTGTACTAAATGACCACAGACTAAGTAGTTTAGAACAATACAGATTTGTTATCTCACAGTTTGGGAAGTCAGAAGTCCTAAAGGAGTCTCACTGTTAAAAGTCAAGGTTTTGGCAGGGCTACATTCCTTCTAGAGGCTCTAAAAGAGAATCCATTTTCTTGCCTTTTCCAGTTTCTAGAAGCTGTTGCTCCCTTTCATCTTCAAAGCCAGCAATGGCTAATCAAGTCTTTCTCACAGTGAATCATTCTGACCTCCATATGTTATGACCAACCTAGACAACATATTAAAAAGCAGAGACATTACTTTACCAACAAAGGTCCATTTAGTCAAGGCTATGGTTTTTCCAGTGGTCATGTATGGATATGAGAGTTGGACTGTGAAGAAAGCTGAGCACCGAAGAATTGATGCTTTTGAACTGTGGTGTTGGAGAAGACTCTTGAGAGTCCCTTGGACTGCAAGGACATCCAACCAGTCCATCCTAAAGGAAGTCAGTCCTAAATATTCATTGGAAGAACTGATGCTGAAGCTGAAACTCCAATACTTTTGCCACCTGATTCGAAGAACTGACTCATTTGAAAAAACCCTGATGCTGGGAATGATTGAAGGGGGGAGGAGAAGGGGACAACAGAGGATGAGATGGTTGGATGGTATTACCAACTTGATGGACATGAGTTTGAGTAGGCTCTGGGAGTTGGTGATAGACAGGGAAGCCTGGCGTGCTGCAGTCCATGGGCTCACAGAGTCAGACATGACTAAGCGACTGAACTGAACTGAATTATCTATATTCATTTGTATAATTTTTTCAGATTCCACATTTATGTGATATCACATGATATTTGTTTCTGACACTTCACTTAGCATGTTAATCTCTAGGTCCATCCATGTTGCTGCAAATTCTTTTTTATGGCTGAGTAGTGTTCCCTATACATGTATATGTGTATATGTATAGATATAGCTAAATGCATATGATATATATGTATGAGAAGTGAAAGTTGCTCAGTCATGTCCAACTCTTTGCAACCCCATGGACTATAAAGTCCATGGAATATCTAGGCCAGAATACTGGAGTGGGTAGCCATTCCCTTCTCCACGGGATCTTCCCAACCCAGGGATCGAACCCAGGTCTTCCACATTGCAGGCAGATTCTTTACCAGCTGAGCCACAAGGGAAGCTCAATATATATGTATGGAGTTTCCATACATATATGAAAACTATGCTCTCCACAGTGACTACACCAATTTACAGTCCCACCAA
Organism: Bos taurus; assembly: GCF_002263795.3. Lineage (NCBI taxonomy): Eukaryota > Metazoa > Chordata > Mammalia > Artiodactyla > Bovidae > Bos > Bos taurus. Next base: position 62,741,874 of record NC_037336.1, on the reverse strand, counting down.
CGGTGTAGGAGGGTCCCTTTTCTCCACACCCTCTCCAGCATTTATTGTTTACTATTATTATCTTCAAGTTTTTGGAATAGTTTGAGAAGTATAGTATAAGTTCTTCTTTATATATTTGGTAGAATTCCACAGTGAAGCCATCTACTCTTGGAGTTTTGTGTGTGATGATTTTTTAAAATTATAGACTCTGTTTCACTTCTAGCAATTGGTCTGTTTAATTTGTCTGTTTCTTCTTCTTTTTCAAAAAAATTGAGTAGAGTTGATTTACAATGGCATGTTAGTTTCAGCTATAAGCAGCATCATTCAGTTATACGTATAAATGTATAAAAGGGTAACCGACCACCATCACCAATATGTATAAATGTATTAATTCTTTTTCAGATTCTTTTCCCATTTAGGTTACTACAGAATATTGAGTAGAATTTCCTGTGCTATACAGCAGGTCCTTGTTGATTATCTGTATTATATATAGTAGTGTGTGTATGTTCATTCCAAGCTTTTAATTTATCCTTCTCTCCTACTTCCCCTTTGGTAACTATAAGCTTGTTTTCAAAATCTGTGAGTCTGTTTCTGTTTTTTAATGAGTTCATTTGTATCATTTTTAAAAAAAAATTAGATTCCACATGTAAGTGATATTATTGCCTGTTTCTTCTTGACTCAGTCTTAGCAAGCTGCATCTTTCTAGAAATTTGCCCATTTCTTATAGGCTGTCCAATTTATTGGCATATAACTGTTCCTTTTATGATTTTTTATATTTTGTAGTATTGGTTTTATTTCTCCTCTTTCATTTCTTATTTTGTTTATTCAATTAAATGAGACTCAATTTTAAGCAACTATTATGCTATGTAATATTAGTAAGAAATTCCATGAATATACCATGCTTGAAATTGTTTATTAACTTAGATGTTAAAATATCCCCTTAAGGGGAAAGCTTATTCTCTTACATCAGTAAAGGAATATTAAGAGTGAGCTAATGTTTCTTTCTCATTTGATACTTCTGATAGAAAGGCTTTCTGGTGTATTATTTCTGTTTTATATTAGTGACAGGTCGCAAATGGCTTGATTTCTAGTAAGAATTACTTATTTTATATAAAATATTCAGTGAACCAGGGAGGCAACTTCTTTTAACTTTGCTTCAGGAAGCCCAAGTCTTGCTGTTACTTTCATTCCACTATAGGATTTCCTTCTTTAGTGCTCTGCCCTATTTCAAGTATAGAAAGAAACAGAACGCTTACAAGCACTCAACTGTCTACAGCTTTGGTGCATCATTTAGAAAGTAAGAATCATTTTTCACTGAGTGCTGACTGGCACAACACAGCAGGGGAGTAAAGCCGAAAAGAGAAACCGGGAGAAACTTGTGTGTTCTCTACGCTTGGGTTTCCTGTCAAACGAGTAAAAGCAGGAATTAAAAAATGAATCGAATGTGCTTCAAATAAACCTTTGAAAGATTAAAGTCAAAACATCAGGTTTTAACTTCCAAGTGATCGATATGTATCGCTCCTCACAGAGGAATTAGAAACTACTGTGTACATATTTATTTGAGGTTGTAGGTCTGTAACTATCAAAACTAGTTTATGACAAACAAGATGTTGGAGTATTTTGTATTTTTCATTTACTCAAGCCATATATATATATATATATATGACTCAAAAGGTTACTTTTAAAAGGGTAACCGATCACCATTACTATCCTGTATAAAGTTTTTGCACTAAGAATTTTCCGTTACTCCAAATACTTTCCCTTTAAAACACAGTACCCCTAAAGTCCCTAGTTGTGTTAAAGATGACTGCATGTATGCACCTTGCAGTGTGTCGTGCAGGATGTCCAGAATATCTGTAGTGATGGTCTTGGTGAATTGAAGCCTAAGCCCTCCATTTCCACCTCGGAACTCATAAAGCCATTTTTTGCTACAGTTCTTTTGGAAAATAACTTCCTTTGACACACTTGCCACTGTTAAGTTTCTATTTGGGGTGGGGGGCATATCTTCTCACATCTTTAAAATTTGAAATTGTTTCTTAGTTGCTCTTGATGTCGAGTGATTACTATTTTTTTTGTTTTGTTTTGCTTCCAGTGGCATAACATGCTTCTATTATATTGGATCTTTGATCTCTTTAGAAACCCACTTCGGGCCACTAAATATGTTTCTAAGTTTTGGCCATCAGCCTTCTCATTGTATCCTCTACTTTGGCCATCTCATCCATTTTCATGGCTTTAATTTTTATTTTAATTTTTAGAAACCTGACTCCCAAATCAATATCTCCAAACTGAACTTTTCCCTTCACACCTCCACCTGCCTGATAGACAGCATCATCTAGATGTTGTGCTGGCATCTCCATCCCAAAAGGAACCCATCAAAATCCCCTCCCACACTTGCTCTCACCTGTGTTAAGCTTTCTTGCTTGCTTATTTCTGTTCAGGGTATTACTGCCCTTCCAAGTTTTGGCTTCCAAACCTTGAGTTCAGCTTTGACCTTTTGCTTCCCCTCTCTTGTCTGTCCCACAGCTGTTCAAACTTGCCTATGAAATCTTTCCATCACTTCTCTTCTCCCTTCCCAATGTTGTATCCCAGCAGCTCTCATAAATCTCTCCCAGGAAGAAGTTTCTTAATTAGCCTCTTTGCCTTCTGTCTCTTCTGTTTTGTCCTAAGGATTCCCAGCTAGAGCTGCTCTTGTAAAGAACAACTCCAATTTTAAGGCAACGCAAGGTGGCTCAGTGGTAAAGAATCTGACACAATGCAAGAGACATGTGGAAGACGTGGGTTCGAGCCCTGGGTCAGGAAGATCTTCTGGAGGTCAGTGGCAACCTGCTCCAGTATTCTTGCCTGGGAAATTCCCATGGACAGAGAAGCTTGGCAGGCTACAGTCCAAGGGGTTGCAAAAGGATCAGACAAGACTTAGTGACTAAACAACAAGTTCAGATTTGAGCCCCCAAATCTGGAGTAAGCTAAGGGTGGAGGATTAGTTAAGCCACTTTATCTTCAATTCACTAGTTCTTATTTATAAAGTGGATAATAATAATTTCTATAAGCTATCATTATAGTTGCAATTACATGAAAATATGCACATAAGATGATTTTCCCTGGCAGTTTTGGTCTTCCCAGGTGGTGCAGTGATAAAGAATCCACCTAACAATGCAAAAGATGCAGGAGACAGAGCTTTGATCCCTGAATTAGGAAGATCCCCTGGAGAAGAAAATGGCAACTCACTCCAGGAATTCTTGCCTGGCATTTTATTATTAATAGCACTCAGTAGATGGTAAGTTAATTATCATGTCACTTTGCTGCTCAAAATTGTCAGTAGACTGGCAGTCCAGTGGTTAGGACTCCATGTTGTCACTGCCAGTGGAGGTCTGATCCCTGGTCAGAGAAGTAAGATTCCTCAAGCCGTGAGGTGTGGTCAAACAAAAAATTATCAGTGGTTCTGTAATAGTCACAGCTCTAATCTACCTTTCTAGTGCTGAATCCCACTTACTGGACCCTCACAAACTATTTTCAGTCGTACGTGCTGAACTGTTCTCTACACATTTCATTTACCTAATATGTTTCTTAATTTCTCATTTGTCTCATGGTTGTTTATTTAATTTCCCCTATCTGAGTCAACATTCTGTTAATTACAACTGACTTATATACTTTTCACAGTGAAGTTAAGTAAAAAGGGATATTATCAACTCAACCATGGGAGTCAATCAGGGACTACAAGGATGTCAAGCCTCATGGAAAGCACCTCCTTGGTCACTGGCTTTTGGGGACCCCACGGGCTCCACTTCTTTCTACACATCAGCTTCATTTCCTGCCCAGCAAGTTGGCTTTCTCTGCCTCTTCTTCTACCTGCAGCAACTCACCTCACAGGTGTATGCCTCACTATTTCCATCCACTTAGTTTCACACACAGATCAAGTGACTCTGCATTCCAACTGCAAATTTCTGGGTCAAAGAGTCATTACAATCAGGTACAACATGAGGGCAGATTGCCTCAAACAATCTGAGTGGCCAGGGCCCATCCTGTGTATTCCAGGCAGTTCTCAGAGCAAATCCATTCAGGGTAAGATGTTCCAAAGACAGTTAATATCTCAGAAAATAAGATCAATAGGGTATGATCCCTTGGACTATAAGGAGATCCAACCAGTCCATTCTAAAGGAGATCGGTCCTGGGTGTTCTTTGGAAGGAATGATGCTAAAGCTGAAACTCCAGTACTTCGGCCACCTCATGCGAAGAGTTGAGTCATTGGATAAGACTCTGATGCTGAGAGGGATTGGGGGCAGGAGGAGAAAGGGATAACAGAGGATGAGATGGCTGGATGGCATCACCGACTCGATGGACATGAGTTTGAGTGAACTCTGTGAGTTGGTGATGGACAGGGAGGCCTGGCGTGCTGCGATTCATGGGGTCACAGAGTCAGACACAACTGAGCGACTGAACTGAACTGAACTGAGGGTATGAGTAGTGTCTTCTTATCTTTACATTTTCTCATCATTCTTACAAATTGTGACATCCATAGACCCTTTCAATAAATGTTCGTAGAAAGATCTGAAATTTTCTATTGTGAGTTTGCTAAAAGCAATACCAATATTAAAAGTGAAGTTAAATTTATAATTTACTTAGTCTGCAGAGAAAGATATAGACTTGAATGGGAGCTCCAAGACCTCATAATGCAATGGAAATTTTTGCCAAAAAGTGAAGGCCACATGAAAAGAGGCTCAGTGTCACCAATTATTAGAGAAGGCAAAACAAAACCACAGTGAAGTACCACATCACACTTGTCAGAATAGTCATCATCAAAAAGTCAACGAATAACATACTGGAGAAGGTGTTGGGAAAAGGGAACCCTCCTACACTTTGGTGGGGATATAAATTGGTACAGCCACTACGGAAAACAATGGAACTTCCTTCAAAAAATATTAAGTAGAACTATCATATGACCCAACAATTCCATTCCTGAGTATACATCTTGACAAGGGAGAAAATTCTAATTTGAAAAGATACATGTATCCCTATGTTCATAACAGCACTATTTACCATAGCCAAGACACAGAGCAACCCAAATGCTCATTAATAGATGACTGACTTAAGATGTGGTATGAACAGGCACACATACACAATGGAATGTTACTCAGCCATAAAAAAGAATGAAATATTGCCATTTGCAGCAACATGGATGGACCTAGAAAATATTATATTTAGTGAAGTAAGTCAGAGAAAGACAGATACTATATGATAGCTCTTATATGTGGAATCTAAAAAAGAGTACAAATGAATGTATATACAAACCAGAAACAGACTCACAGACTTATAGTTACCAAAGGTGGGGAGAACAGCTGATAGGCACAAAATTAACATATGCAAACTACCATAAGTAGAGCAAGTAAGTAACAAGGGTTTATTGTATAACACAGGGAAGTATACCAAAAACTTGTTACAACCTATAATGGAATATAATTTGAAAAAATACTGAATGCCTGTGTTGTACAACTGAAACTAACACAATAATGTCAATCGACTATACTTCAACTTAAAAAAAGATGCTCAATTCGACTCAAAATTTAAGAAATGCTCATCAAAATATGGTACTATTTTTAAATGATGAGATTGTTTTAAAGGCTTGACAAAACATAGTTCTACTAAGGAGTCCTTGAAAATGGGTTCTTTTCAACACCTTTCTAAAGTGTTGATGGGACTGTAGCTGGTCCAACATTTAGGAAGCACAATTTAGCAACATCTGACTAAATTAGGATCACAAATTATTTTGATTTAACAATTCTTTACTAGGGAAATTATCCCATTCATATTTACCTATTCAAATAATCAAATATATGCACAAGGAAGGTCACTGCAGCATTTTTATATTAAAAAAAAAAAGAAAAAATAACCTAATTGCCCATCAGAGAAATGGTTAATTGAATTACCTTCATTTATACCATGGACTATCATATGCCCATTAAACAGAATCCTGATATGGAAAACTTGTAAATAAATTACTGAGAGAAAAAAGCAAAATGGAAAACCATCCAACTAAGTGGCATGAATAGATTTGTTAAGAAAATAAGAGTAGTAATAAGCATACATTGCTTATATATACAGAAGAAATTTTTTTTTCTTTTTTGGTCACTGCATGGCTTGCAGAATCTTAGTTCCCCAACCAGGGATTGAACCTCAGTTCCTGGCGGTGAGAGTATGGATTTCTAACCACTGGATCACCAGGGAAAATAATATTTTAAGACTAAGTAAACCATTGCTGAGCCAAGTAACAGGGTGGGACTTGATCTTGGAGGTTAGAAATGGAGGAAGATGTTTATTTTTTATTTTATATCTTTATTTTCTGGTTGAAAATTTTATGCAAACACAAATTATATTTATAATTTTAAAATTAATGGCACCTAATTAGCAATCAAAAGAAGTCTCAGAACCATGGATATTTGGAATTTACAAATCAAATTTAAGTCTTTCTTCCCTGTCCACTTGCCCTTATATGTATAAAAAGATGCATTTTAATAAGACTGGTAAATACAGGGAAATTTTTGAACTCTCTTCTCCTACCCCTCACACCACTTCTCATAGGGCTGTTAAAAAGTAATCATGTTCTTCTCCTTAACAAGAAGCTTTTCTGGGGATGCATGAGGAAGAGGTTCAAAAATTCATATTTATTAAAAACACACCTCCCACAAGCTTCACATTGAACTAGGAGCTTAAGAGTTAAATGATTCACAAAACAAAGGCTTTGAATAATAGGATGATTAGAGCAAATTTAGAGGAGTTGGCTATAACTTTTTTGAAAATATGATTTGTGTCCACTGGTGGGTGGGGCAAGAAAGAGGTTATTTAGGCTTTTTTTTTCTTTCTTTTTTACAAAATAGGTACAATGGCCATGAGTCAGAGGGAAGGAGGGGAAGGTAGAAATTCGGTAACTCTACGTCTGGAACCATATTATTTGAAGGATCCCAAAGTGATGGTTAGAAATGCAAATTTCTAGAGCCCAACTTCAGTCCATTTAATCAGACTTTCTAGAGGTGTGGCCTGAGAATTTGCATTTAGGTCAAAATTTTCAAGTGAATTTATGCACACTAAAGTTTTAGAGTTTCTCCTGTAAGATAATTCAGATACTGAAGAATAAATCGTATCTGGAGTCAGATGTAATCTTCTTACATTAATTTTTCTCTTTAGAATTCTAGGAAGGTGGTAAGGTCCCATATCAAGCACTGCACTAGATGACAGTGAGTGAACTCATGGTGAAGAAATTGAGAAAAGATTCGATTATGTTAAAAAACAATCGGACTGGAAATTTAGAATCTCTTGCTGCTGCTGCTGCTGCTAAGTTGCTTCAGTTGTGTCCAACTCTGTGCGACCCCATAGACGGCAGCCCACCAGAGCAGATGATTAAAAAAAACAATATTGTGACAAAATGTAAGAGCAAAGACAAAATTAAATCAGATCTAAAGCACAGTTTGTTAACGAGAAAGCTAGAGCCTGCGTTTTTGCAGTTCATCTGATATAGTGTAACAACTGAACGTCCATCTTGCCATCTTTTGATTCTACTTGCCATAACTTTTGATTATAGATAATTTGGTTGACAAAACACGAATTCCCCAAAATATTTGAAAGGCAGCTGCAAATAGGTTCTTAGAGGTGTGCTGTGCTAAGTCGCTCAGTTGTGCCTGACTCTGTGACCCCATTGACTGTAGCCTCCCAGGCTCCTCTGTCCATGGAGATTCTCCAGGCAAGTATACTGGAATGGGTTGCCATACATTTTTCGAGGGGATCTTCCCAACCCAGGTATCGAACCCAGGTCTTCCACATTGCAGGCAGATTCTTTACCATCTGGAGAAGAGCATGGCAACCCATTCCAATATCCTTACTTTAGTTCAGTTCAGTCGCTCAGTCATGTCTGACTCTTTGCAACTCCATGGGCTGCAGCATGCCAGGCCTCCCTGTCCTTCACCAACACCCGGAGCTTGCGCAAACTCATATCCATCTAGTCAGTGATGCCATCCAACCATCTCATCCTCTGTCATCCCCTTCTCCTTCCTGCTTCAATCATTCTCAGCATCAGGATCTTTTCCAATGAGTCAGTCCTTTGCATCAGGTGGCCAAAGTATTGGGGTTTCAGCTTCAGCATCAGTCCTTCCAATGAATATTCAGGACTGATTTCCTTTAGGATGGACTGGTTGGATCTCCTTGTAGTCCAAGAGACTCTCAAGAGTCTTCTCCAACACCACAGTTCAAAAGCATCAATTCTTCAGTGCTCAGCTTTCTTTAGGGTCCAACTGTCTTATCATGTATGGATAAGACTAGTCATCTAGTCTAGTTGACTAGACGGACATTTGTTGGTAAATAATGTCTCTGCTTTTTAATACGCTGTCTAGGTTGGTCATAACTTTTCTTCCAAGGAGCAAGTGTCTTTTAATTTCATGGCTTCAGCCACCATTTGCAGTGATTTTGGAGCCCCCCAAAATAAAGTCTCTTACTGTTTCCCCATCTATTTGGCATCAAGTGATGGAACTGGATGCCATGATCTTAGTTTTCTGAATATTGAGTTTTAAGCTAACTTTTTCACTGTCTTCTTTCATTTTCATCAAGAGGCTCTTTAGCTCTTCTTCACTTTCTTTTTTTGTTTGTTTCAGTTTTTTTGTGTTTTTTTTTTTTTTTTTTTACAGGAAATAGCATTTATTGGTGAGCATGATTAAGGAGGAGACAGCGCTGATGCTCATGAGTGCAGGGCCCGCCATTTGTCCAGGAGACCACGATTAGAGATGTATTTGACCCCACAGCTGTCCAGGATGAGTCGCTTTTCTGCCACAAGGTTTTCAAATTCATCTGTGTTGAACTTGGTAAATCCCCACTTCTTGGAGATGTGGATGTTTTGGCGGCCAGGGAACTTGAACTTTGCCCGGTGGAGGGCTTCAATCATATGCTCCTTGTTCTGCAGCTTGATGCGGATGGACATTATGACCTGGCCAATGTGGGCCCTGGCCACTATGCCCTGGGGCTTTCCAAAGGCACCACACATACCTGTCTGGAGTCTATCAGCTCCAGTGCAAGACAACGTCTTGTTGACGCAGATGACATGAAAGAAGTCGAGCCACACTCGGATGTGAAAACCATCTTTGCCACAGCTTTTCACCATGTGCTTGTTGGCACAAATATAGGCAGCCTCCAGGGCTTCAGAGGAGAGCTGCTCATACTCATATGACACCATGTGGCCCCAGAGTGGGAACTCATCCACTTTGGCTTGCTTACGCCCCAAGTCAAAGATGCGGATCTTAGCATCAGGGACACCTCAGCAGAAGCAGGACTTTGGGTACAGCTTGTTCTTCCAATACCCGTAACACCGGGTGGGGAGACAGCCCATGGCGACACCAGGATCTTCAGTGGCATGCTGAAGGGAAAGAGCTCTTCTTCACTTTCTGCCATAAGGGTGGTGTCATCTCCGTATCTGAGGTTATTGATATTTCTCCTGGCAATCTTGATTCCAGCTAATGCCTCATCCAGCCCAGAATTTCTCATAAAGTATTCTGCATATAAGTTAAATAAGCATGGGGACAATATACAGCCTTGATGTACTCCTTTACCTATTTAGAACCAGTGTGTTGTTCCATGTCCACTTCTGTTTCTTCTTGGCCTGCATAAACATTTCTCAGGAGGCAGGTTAGGTGGTCTGGTATTTCCATCTCTTTAAGAATTTTCCACAGTTTGTCGTGATCTACACAGTCAAAGGCTTTGGCATAGTCAATAAAGCAAAAGTAGATACTTTTCTTGGAGAAGGCAATGGCAACCCACTCCAGTACTCTTGCCTGGAGAATCCCATGGATGGAGGAGCCTGGTAGGCTGCAGTCCATGGGGTCGCTAAGAGTTGGACACAACTGAGCGATTTCACTTTTCACTTTCATGCATTGGAGAAGGAAATGGCAACCCACTCCAGTGTTCTTGCCTGGAGAATCCCAGGGACGGGGGAGCCTGGTGGGCTGCCGTCTCTGGGGTCACACAGAGTCGGACACGACTGAAGCGACTTCGCAGCAGCAGCAGCAGATACTTTTCTGGAACTGTCTTGCTTTTTCCATGATCCAACAGATGTTGGCAATTTGATCTCTGGCTCCTCTGCCTTTTCTAAAGCCAGCTTGAACATCTGGAAGTTCATGGTTCATGTACTGTTGAAGCCTAGTTTGGAGAATTTTGAGCATTACTTTATTAGCGTGTGAGATGAGTGCAATTGTGCGGTAGTTTGAGCATTCTTTGGCACTGCCTTTCTTTGGGATTGGAATGAAAACTGACCTTTTCCAGTCCTGTGGCCACTGCTGAGTTTTCCAGTATCCCAGTTTGCTGGCATATTGAGTGCAGCACTTTCACAGCATCATCTTTTAGGATTTGAAATAGCTCAACTGGAATTCCATCACCTCACTAGCTTTATTCATAGTGATGCTTCCTAAGGCCCACTTGACTTTGCATTCCAGGATGTCTGGCTCTAGGTGAGTGTTCACACCATCACAATGTGGTTATCTGGGTCATGAAGATCTTTTTTGTATAGTTTTTCTGTGTATTCTTGCCACTTTTTCTTAATATCTTCTGCTTCTGTTAGGTCCATACCATTTCTGTCCTTTATTGTGCCCATCTTTGCATGAAATGTTCCCTTGGTATATCTAATTTTCTTGAAGAGATCTCTAGTCTTTCCCATTCTATTATTTTCCTCTATGTCTTTGCACTGATCATTGAGGAAGGCTTTTTTTAATCTCTCCTTCCTATTCTTTGGAGCTCTGTATTAAAATGGGTATATCTTTCCTTTTCTTCTTTGCCTTTCACTTCTCTTCTCTCAGCTATTTGTAAGGCCTCCTCAGACAACCATTTTGCCTTTTTGCCTTTCTTTTTCTTGGGAATGGTTGTGATCACTGCCTCTGGTACAATGCCATGAACCCCCATCCAAAGTTCTTCAGGGACTCTGTCTATCAGATCTAATCCCTTGAATCTATTTGTCACTTCCACTGTATAATCATAAGGGATTTTGTTTAGGTCATATCTAAATGCCTGAAGTGAAGTGAAGTCACTCAGTCATGTCTGACTCGACCCCATGGACTGTAGCCTACCAAGCTCCTCAGTCCATGGAATTCTCTAGGCAAGAGTACTGGACTGGGTTGCCATTTCCTTCTCCAGGGGATCTTCCCAAAGCAGGGATTGAACCCGGGTCTGCCACACTGTAGGCAGACACTTTACCGTCTGAGCCACCATTCTTGCTTACAGAATGGACATAGGAGCCTGCTGGGCTATAGTCCATAGGGTTGCAAAGAGCTGGACACGACTGAAGCAACTTAGCATGCACACAGTGTTGAGAGAGGACCATTACTCACTCTGTAAAGTCTAGGATATTTTTGATAATATGAGGATAAGTATAAATCCATTACCTATGACCACCCAAAATGAATTGAATTTAGTTCAATGGGCATTTATTGACTGCTCATTTTTACCTTAAAATGTGTCAAGGAATATTAGAGAAGGGAGCCTGGATATAAGACACAATCTCTACCCTCAAAGGGCTTACAGGCTCATGAGCATAGACTGTAATAAAAAGCAAGATAAGGGATTTCAAATCAAAATGCAGTAAATAATAGATTGAAGCTATAGGAGTATTAAAGAGTGGTTATTTCTGTATGGAAAGTGGGGAGGGAGGGCGGTGCATGTGAACTAAGGGAAAGCAGAACAAATCAGTCAACTCTACTTTGGTGACAGATATATCCAGACTTTTACTCCACTACCAAGATAAAGGAAGACTTATCAGAGGAGCCCTGATTACAGAGGGTGTGGTTGAGAGAATGAGGATGTGGAGAGAGGAATCATGAGTAAATGAACATTTTTGTAAAGGTGTGATAGAGGGTAAGCACCTAGTGGGACTGATCTGGTCCAGTGTATGAACAGAATATTAAACACTCAAATTGACATTATTATTAGTTGTTATATTGAAGAATATACCTGTACGAATCACAGAAATCAGCAAAACTCCTAAGAAGTTGATGTCCTAAAATAGTAAAAGAAACCTGTGCATTTGCAAGTTCATCACACTTTGACAGACCTGTTTTTAAAAATCCAGATACCACAAAAGTGATATTCTTTCATGGATTTTCAATGAGGTAAAGGAAATGCAATGATTAATACTTAGAAATAAGAAAAATGCACTTTTTATATTGCCTTTCTAAAGGCAATTTCTATATTTCTTCTCTGGACAGACACGGTGAATCAACACAAGCATTCCCTGAGACAGCATAGACCACATTTATGATTTCAAGATTTTATTTTGCTTTATCTTGCCATTTTTTTCCACCTAGGTTAATATGTTTGAATAATTGAGGCTTTTTTTCTTTAGAATGCTATTACTTTCTTTCTCACCTGCACTGGGCTTTTCCTCGTGGAAAGAAAGACAAATCCAAATAGGCAATACAAATATCCCTCTTCATTAACTACTTTTTCATTTAAATATATCCCCTGGAGAGGGAATGGCTACCCACTCCAGTATTCTTGCCTGGAGAATCCCATGGACAGAGGAGCCTGGTGGGCTATGGTTCACGGACTGAGCAACTAACACTTTCACTTTTTCACTTTCATTTAAATATATATGCTATCTTCCTTCTGGGAAGAATTCAAGGACTCGAAGTAATCCCTTTAAATGCGGGCCCAGCGTTCCCGGTGCCTTTGGCATCGTTTCAGTGTGCGGCACAGCACCTGCCTGTTGTTTTCAACTTTGGACTCCACTCTCTGCTCGTCTCATGAAAAATGTTTTCCTCGGAAAAGTGTGGTGTGTTTTTAACCGATTCCAAGAGACCGTCAACCCATGCTCCTTCTTTGTGTCTGCACACAATGAGTGATTCCCAGACTCCGGGCGGCGTGGGGTGGGGAGCGGGGGATACTTTCTACCGGACCGATCCCCAGACAGACTCCAGCCCTCACCTCAGAGATTCAGAAGGCGGCCTGTCGGGCCTGGCGGCCCAGCCCCTCGGAGAAGAGCAGGTAGAGCCCACCGGAGACCCAGCAGCCGTGCCCGCGTCTGGGCCTCCGCACGACAAACTCTAGCATCCCCGCCGCTCCCTTGAGAGGCTCCAGCATCCCTCGGCCTGGAGATCCCGGGCGGTCGCGACTCCTGAGCCAGGATCCACAGTGGTTCCGCGGACTCGATCCGCAGGGCTGGGTGGAAGAGCCGCGCCGCCTGATGTCCGGGCTGCGGCTGCTAAGCGCCGGCCTCCGGGCAGCGAGCTCCCTGCCGCGGAGTGGGGACCCGAGGACAAGGCTAGCCGAGCGGATCGGAGGCAACCTCAGTCCGGCTCCAGCCCCATGCACCTTTCCGGTCGCCCCAGGAGAAAGCCGGGGAAGGGAGAAAGGGCGGCGGGAGGGCGGCGTGCCCTCCTCCCTCTGCTGCCCGCGGGCTCTCCCAGCTTGCCGGGATTGCTCTGCGCCCTGGGGGCCTCAGCCCTGAGCCATCCGCCGCGCCAGCCGCAGCCCGGGCGCGGCCTTCTGGCTCTGTTAGCAGGCACAGCCCCACGCCCTTCCGGCTCCCAGGCTCTGCTATTTCAAGAATTTTAGGGGGGAAAATGTGCACTGGCGAGGTGGGGGCCCACGCAGCCTGGGAAACTCGTGAAGCAGGCTGGCAGGCGCGGCCTGGATGCAGTGACCTCTGCCCCCTAAGGGTGTCCCCAGCTTTGCTGATCGCAGGGGTGGAGTGGTGGTTTTTTTCTGTCTCCCAAATTTACTCTGAAATCGAGTCTCTGGTGAGTGAAGGTCCACATGATTATATCACGTCCATAGCAGTCGCGCTGTGTCCTATATGGGTACGGGGTACTCGCGACGCAGACACTGAGGTCCCCAGAGAAGCTGAGTCTCTCGGCCCCAGGGCTTATGCTTGTTTTCTGGATGGAACAGGCCTCCGAATTCCTCCAGGAACGTCTCAGTAAGTAGGGGTGGGTGTGCGTGTGTGTGCAGTGATTCCTATGACCTCACAGGTGTGTTATTAATATAAGACCAAATAGACTTAAGTGCAATAATACATCGTGTACTTGTAGATACCTTTTTGAATAGATAATGAAATTTCTGCGATCTTGAAGATCAACTCGTCAAAGCATAGTATTTCCAGTCCTCGTTTAATTAAAAAACCTGCATTCTGTAGAGATTCGATGGATGTGTCTAGCTAGCACCTTTGGAGTTCCAAATTGAATCTCCATTCATTTTCACAATGGAACACTTGTCAGAGAAACTGCCATAGCAGGTTACTCTTCCTCAAAACTGTAAGCTGCCTCCAGGCAGGGATAGTTTTCATTCATCTTTGATTTTCCCCTGCGCAAAAGTACTCAATAAATGATTGTTAAATGATTACACCACACCCTCCAATCCTTACATTTTCTATAAATTCTAAAGGAGGAATGTAGGAAGGGGGCGGGGGGGATGAAAGATACCAAATAAAAGTGAACGATTTAGTAGTCCAAGTTGGGGCACATTTGCAAGACAGTGATAATGCTTAGAATCAATTTGTTAATCAAATCTTTTTGGTTTTAGGACTATCATGGGCAGGAAGTGGAAATGATCCACATTCTCCGGCTTTTTTTTTATGCCAATAAGTGGATACATTTCTTTGGGATATATTTTGCTTTCTTCTCTTTTTTTTTTCTTTCTTTCTATATATTAGGTGTGGTGTAAGCCATTATACTTGAAAGTATGCCTTGCTGGCTTTTGAAACCTTAGATGTTTTGGATTTACTGGTAGCTAATCTCATATTTCTCACTTTTTATATTTTCACTGGCATCCTACCATAACATACATTGGCAAAATCTGGTTTAGATACCTAAAATACTTCACTTGGGCACATGACCTACAAATACTAAAATCCATTAGCTGCCTTTATTGTTGCTTTTTAGCTCTCAATGATACTTTTGTATCTTTGTTCCTTAGCCTTTGAGTGTACTCCACAGACTTTTCTATTCCTAAATATCTGAAGAACCTGCGTTGTTAATAGGTAATATCAGCACACACATACTGTATTATTATTTAGCTGATAATAATTTTCATAAAGGATTCATTTTGTGCCCACTCATATAATGGCAGTTAAACATTGCCATCACTGATGCATTATAAAACATTCATTCTGGACAACACACTGTCTAGAATGTTTTCTACTAATACTAGAAATCTCTAGATACCTCATCACTATCATTGTTTCTGAATTTCTGTAGACCAGTTGTAAGGAAGATAAGCCTTTTGTCTAATTTTAGACTACTAAAAAATATTTGTTTTAGTCTGAACTTTAGGCTTAAGCACTTGAATTTTTGTACTACTTTTACTGTTTTGTTCAAGTGCCAAGTATCCATTCTTCTCAGGTTGTAAATAAAATATGGTTCAGAATACCATCTCTATTTGCAGCGCCAGGAAAAACTGCTGTTAAACTTATAACTCGATAACCTTATTCTTTTAGCAATTTTACCTCCGTTGTGATTTTTAATGAAGTCCTTATTGCTTTTTTTTTTTCCTTGACCTACTTTCAAGAGCTTTCATATACAACGTGTTTTCAGTGATGGTGATTTCTGTAGTGTGTAGGAGAGTCTTAAATCGCGGTGGAACAGATTAGTTGGCTATCATTTATTCCATAAATGTCTTCGTGGTTTCAAATCACCTGGTTCCAACGTCCACAGTTTCACAGTCTGTAATCTTTTAAGCTCTGCTTTTCATGGGTTTGCTCCGTTCTCCAAACTGAGGACTGACTGGACCTCATTCTGCTGTGATCCAATTGTTACTTTTCTTTGTTGCCTCCACCCCCTAGAGATTGTATTTTCAAGGGAGATGCGTTCTTGGGGCTGCAGAGGAGAGTGGGACGAGATCTGGTACCTCAGGCAATAGGAGGAGATCCCTCCTTCGCATGCCGGTGAAAAGCTGGGGACAATTTTGACAGTTCAGTCTCGCTTTTGCTCTCGGGCTTGTGGTCCATGGGTCGGTTTTACCTGCTCCCACTTCGCCTGCCTCTGGCCTGCCTTCGGGCCAATAGCAAATGCAGCCCTTACTCCACCCCACCCAGAGCGCTCCCTCACCCGTTCTCTTGGGGAACTGGGGCATGTGTCCGTAGAAGACTTCGGGGACTGGGGAAAGCCACGCCGGGATTCGGACGCTCGAAAGGGCAGCCCCTCCCTAAGCTTTTCCCCGCGTCGCGGCACCCACGTGACCGAGAACAGGCCTCCACCGGCCCGCCCCTTTCGTCCGCTGCTGCCCACTTCCCGCTCGCGGTAAGTAAACCGCGGTTTTCCGCACCGCCCAACCCCGCCCTCCTCCTTTCCCCTTCCCTTCACCTCCCTCCGGCTCCCTCGCACCACTCTACCCGCCCCCATCCTCCCCACCGGGCCCTTTGTACGTGCTCGGCGGCGTGCGAGCGCGCCCGGCACGTGACCCCGCCGAACGTGGCATTGTGTTATCACGTGACCCAGGTGCGTACGCGACGGAGCGGGGTGTGAAGATGGCGGACGAAGAGGCCGAGCAGGAGAGGTTGAGTCGCGGCGGAGGCGGCTGCGCCGCGGAGCTGCAGCGCCTAGGCGAGCGGCTCCAGGAGCTGGAGCGGCAGCTGCGGGAGAGCCGGGTGCCGGCCGTGGAGGCGGCCACGGAGTACTGTCAGCAGCTGTGCCAGGTGAGGGCGCCTGGGGTCCCCTCCCCCTTTCCCCCTGCTAGAGGGGGAAGAGGGCGAGCGAGCGCCTGGCGGCCGAGCGGTGGTCGGCGCTGCCTTGGCATCGTCGGCGCCGCCGCCCTGGCGGGAGCGGCGAGTACCAGGAAGACGCCTTTGTGTGGTTGCCGTTGTGGCGGTTGTTGTCGGCTGGGGGAAGGGAGTTGTGGTCAGGATGGAAAATCCCCCCTCCTCTTTCCTTCCCCGAACTCGGGACTGCGCGGTCCCCGAGACCGAGAGATGCAGACGGCGAGGTCTGGAGCCCTCCCCTCTGTGGGAGAGGGTAAGCGTGGAATGGAGGCCAGGTTCGCTTCCTCCTCTTATTGTGCACTGGGGATTACCGCGCCCCGCGCCTCTGCGCCCCTGCTTCCCACTCCGACGGGCCTGCGCCCCCACTGGTTTGATTCCTTTGCCTCCGCTAGCTTGCTTTCATCCGTCCCGCCCCCCGGTCCCGTTCTCGCTGTCTCCCGGCCTTTGTTGTTCGAGTTTCGCTTTAGGACTGAAGGGGCCTTTGTTGATGTTCCGAGGAGCAGTCCCCACCGACCCCTTCTAGCCTGCGATACCTTCGGGGGTAGGGGGGCGGAGATTGTCCCCTCCTGCCTTTACTTGCTAGGAGCCCCGCTTCCATGGTAGAGGTTGCTCTCCTCGGCGGAGGAAAGCTGTGTGTGTATCCTAGGGTCGAATGTCTCTATGGGGTGGTTCTCCAGAGTCCGGTTCTCTTTTGCTTTCACCCTTGGAGGAGTGTGTTTTCCTCTCTGCCCTTCCTCCCTCGTCTACCCACCCCCTTTCACTTAGAGCCGTCCCTGTTTGGCCTCCCAGTGGAACGGAGATGATTATGTGGACCCGTGCTCAGGTCAGTTTCAGGCCTTACCCCCCTTTTTTTTTTTTTTGCAACAAGGACACTGCTTTCCAGTAACTGCGTTCTAACCAGGATTTGGAATGTTAATAGCACTGTTTGATAGAAATCGGGGAGTTTGTGGCTACATTTGGACTTGATTACATACCCTCCAGTTAAGTTTGAATTTAAAGGTGCTGCTGCTGGCTATGGTGAAAATTTTGGTTAAATTATTTTCTTGAGGAAGCAAAAGAATTTATACGGGTCGCATTTCGAGTTAGCTTGTGAACACATTATAGAGAAGTTGTTTCGGAAAGATACTTAACTTAAGGTGGAACAATGGTGGGCCGTTTTAGCATATCAGAGTCATCACATTTTCACTTAATTTTTAGCCTCCACGTTCTGAAATCTTTACAAGATCAGGGATACTTGATACCATACTCAAAATTCTCCATTGTTGTTTGCACCTTGTTGTCACAGATTATTTGATAGTGGTTCATTTTCTTGAAACAAGCAAACCAAAAACAACTTTGTGAGACCGCAAGATGACTTTCTGGGAATAAATGCTATGTGAAAGCCACCCTGTTAAAGTAATATAGGTCTGGTGAATACCTATGGCATAATTAGAGATTATGTCATTCCTTTGAATCCTAGGTTTAAAGAATTGTTGAAATTTACTAATTTCACTATCCTGACTGTAACCACTCATTCCTAATTGGCCTTGTAGATATTAAAGTTTACTTAGATTTTTTCTTTTAAAAAGCCACAAAACTTTAGTAAGATATGCATAAAAAGAGCTCTTTCATTTGTAAGTAAAGTTAGCTTTTTAGTCCGTGAAAAGTGTATCTTAGCTGAAAGACATTTTTCAGGTAGCAGTTCCCACTGATGGATTTAAGGCTGATTACTGTAAATACTCTTGACCAGCTGTAATTATAAGCAGAATTAATAATTCTGGGAAAGTGAAGTCTCATGCAAGGCGGTCTTCATCTGGAGGGTGTGCAGCATAGAGAGTTGTCACTTTAAAATGATTTTTCATGTATGAAGCAGTCTTCCTTTTTTGTCAACATGAAAGAAATTTCCTGTAGCAGTTTTAAGTGTTCAGTCTTACAACATGTACTTTGTTTATACTGACCAGTGCTACTTGAAATAGTAATAAAACAAATGCTGGGTTTGTGAATTTCAAAAATAATGAAGTATTGCAGGCACTAAAATCCCGCAATAATGTAACTGCATTTAAAAGTGGTCTCCATTATTTGAATATGAGGGTGTATCTGATGTTTCAGATCCGCTATAGAACATTTTCTTTATGTGTGTGTGTATATATATTTGGTTACCTGTTTGGTCTTGCCAGATGGGAGGTAACTGGAAACAATTGTTTCTTTAAAATTGTATCATAGCCGTTGTTACTTAACATTTCAGATAGGAATTGAGCAGAGCAATGGTTAATAAACAATTACAGAATTTATTAGAGCGGTCTAAAAACAGTGCTAGAAATACTAGGAGCTAGAAATTGCATCTACCTTTATTATTTAGCTTTTTCTCTCAGGTTTCCATGTAAAACTGGGATATTCACATGCTTCAGGAATGCAAAGATGAATAAATATTTGTCAGAGTTAGTGTGCTTCAGAGTTAACATTCTGTGAGTGTTGATGCTTAGTGCTTGTGTAATCCTCATTGTTGCATTTATCTTAAAATACGACTTAGTTTATATCCTGAATTTTTTACCTCAACAAAAGGTGAATTCTGGAGAATGAAGTGAAACCAACAGAAATAAAGTTGCTTACTCTTTTCTGTTATAGATTTTTCTTTCTATTTGAATGAGGTATAGGAGAGTAACAGATTTCTTGAGTTCTGAGAACTCTTTCATTTCTAAAATAGAAATGAAAAATGTTTAAGTTCTTCTTACTGTTAACAGTATTGTTTTGCTCTTTATATTGGGTTGCTTCCTGGAAGCATGCCTCACTTTTACATGAGCATTTGCTTTAAGCTTTAAAGGAAAAGGAGGGGAAGATGGTAGAGGATGGGTACATGGGAGTGTCAGTAAAGAAAAATCTTAGATTTCTTTATATCTTTATAAGCTAGTTGTAATCTGGATAATGCTTACTTTTTAAAAAACCAAATTAGAATAAAAATATCTGTTATCATTATTATATATAAAAACTGATTGTAGTTGGGACTTGGGACTCTTTATTGTATTAGACTAGACCAGCATTCACTCACGCATTCAGCATTATTATTGAATACCCGCACCGTGGACCAGGTAACCATGAGTGTGGTCCTTGGTCACAAGGATTCTACAGTCTCTGGAGAAAGACAAATAATTGCAGCAAAGTGTGATTTATATCTTTTATACGAAACACTGTTTATTTGGAAGTTTCAGCAAAGGCATTCCAGTAGAAGAATTGTTCTGAAAGGATTTTAAAATGACTGTTCATTTAAAAAGTTATGCCATTGTAATAGTTGAAGAATGAGTTGTTGGAGCATGGTGTCTGTTGACAGCATTATATACTGGACTGGATGACTGCTTGATGAATGAGTAATGACTGTTTTTTGGTTATTATCAAAACTGATGACCATTTTTAAATTTTTTTTAAAATTTTATTTATTTGGCTGCGCCAGGTTCAGTTGTGATATGAGATCTTCAGTCTTCATTGCTACATGTGGGTTACTTAGTTGTGGCATGCAGGATCTAGTTCTTGAGTTGGGAGTGTGGAATCTTAGCCAGCGGACCACTAGGGAAGTCCCTAATAATTATTTTTAAAGGTGGAATTGCTGTTGTGGAAATTCAGTTGCATATCATACACACACACACACACACACACACACGCATACATATCTCATACCTTTGTTCATACCATAATTCACATAAGCAGTGCTTCTCAACTAGGCATAGTGCTTTTCCCACTGCATTTCTCCCTTCAAGGACATTTGGAAATATGTGGGTCAGTTGTTTGGTTACTCCAGTGACTGGGGTTGTGATAACTGGCCTTTAGTGCTCATGGGCCATGGATGCTACATTTTCTGAAGTCACCAAGACAGTTGCACACCATTGAAATGTACCGCTTTGCCTAAAGACCCACAGTTCCCTTTTGAGAAACAGTGGCAAGAAAGAAAAGGAATATATTCATGTTTTTGGTTGTTATATTCTTTTTACATTAATATATAGGCATATTAGGCTTTCCTGCTGGCTCAGACAATAAAGAAACCACTTGCAATGCTGGAGACCTGGGTTTGATCCCTGGGTTGGGAAGATCTCCTGAAGGAGGGCATGGCAACCCACTCCAGTATTCTTGCCTGGAGAATCCCCCAGGGACAGAGGAGCCTGGCAGGCTACAGCCCACGGGATTGCAGAGTTAGATATGACTGAGCAACTAGGCACATAGGTATATTAAGAAATGTAGTTAATCTGGAACAGATCCAGGCCAGAGCTTTTTGACCGTTGTGTAAGTGCACACTGAGCTTCAGTGCACATTGAACGTGAGCATTTCTACTTTCTTAGCACAGATTACAAGCAATTACTTAAACGGTAAAGCATCTGCCTACAATGCGGAAGACCTGGGTTTGAGCCCTGGGTCGGGAATATCCTCTGGAGAAGGAAATGGCAACCCACTCCAGTACCCTTGCCTGGAAAATCCCATGGACGGAGGAATGTGGTAGACTACAGTCCACGGGGTCGCAAAGAGTCGGACGAGACTGAGTGACTTTCACTTCACTTCACTTAAACAATTACTCAAACAATTCACTTTTACTAGGTTAAAAAAGGTGACAAATTCAGCATACTTACTTGACCTGATTAAAGGAGAGATTTGACCTTTTGATATCACTGAAATTCTGTGCTTATAAGATGATACAGGAGACTAGTAAGATGTAAACAAATAAGATTTAAATATCACTTTAGGTACATCCTTGGCGGTCCAGTGGTTAGATTTCTGCTTCCACTGCAGGGGGCGTGAGAGTCAATCCCTGGTCTCATAGGTGAGCTAGGATCTCACATGCCAAGTGGCAAAGCATTGTTCCCTCCCCACCCCACCCCCCCAAAAAAGAAAAGATTTAAATGTCACTTCAAGATGACAGTTGAAGAGAGTCAAAAGGCTGTGTATCACTAATATACTTGCTTTATTTTTTATTCTCTTTTTAAATTGAAAATGTGGTATGTTAAAATGATTTTTTAAAAGACGAACACTGAAAACTTGATCTCCTTCCCACCCTAGGTGTCCAATTACCTTCCACAAAGACAGTCCCTTAATAGTATTTTATGGATCTTTCCAGAAATGCCATTTACTCTTTTAAGAAAAAATTTAAAAATGAAGGCATAGTGTACAGTGCATCTTTGTTTCACACACACACAAAAAAAAGGTATCTGAGAGCATTTTGTAGCTGCACGTGTAAACCTGTGGCTTTCTGTTTTAAATTGTATATTGATTCTAGTCTGTGTCTTAATCAGTTAATTGTTGGTGATTATTTAAAAGAATAATTTAATTTCACCTGCAGTAGTTTCAGTAGAATTCAAAATAGGTAGTAAGCACCTCAGCCTGGGGTATCAGAAGGCTTTATTGAAGAGATGGGATTTGACTTAGACCTTAATGCCTTTATTAAAACTATGTTTAGTGCCTTATTGGTGTAAGAAACAAAAATGAAATTAAAACTGTTGAGAGCTACTCAGTTAAAATTGTGCAGTTACAGTATATCTTTGTATATGTTTCTTTCATCTATTTGATACAAGTTGATTCTTTTGTCTGCATGTTTTGCTTCCTTTTAATTGTAGTGGCAAGAATTTTGAAAATTCTTAAAGTTCTCCTTGAGAAACCAGACTTGATTGATAGAGACTATCTTAATTTGTAGGTCACTTCAAATCAGAAGAAAAGATGGCTTGCTTGTTAATTAGTGATAATTACTTTAGGTATTGAGGGAGTAATAAGTCATTTAAACTTCAAAAGTTTAGGTAATGCTCAGGGGAAATAATTTAAGTGTTCATAATTAGAATGATTGCATGCTAGAGACATTAAATTCCGCTTTCCAGAATATACTTTTACCAGTTTTAGCAAAGGAAAGCTTTACCAAATTTTGCTTGTCTCCTCCTTAACACTTTTTGGTCCTAACTTAAAATAGGGGAAGGGAAGATGTATTCTGCAGTTGCTATTCATAATATTTTATATTACTAACTTGCAAAACCAAGGATTTTTAAAAATACATGGTCTTAACTATGAAACTGCCGCTGCCCTTACTTTCCTTGAGATTCTTTCAAAGTTGAGAAATTACATTATTTTTCTCAACTCCCACACAAATTCAGTTCATAAAATTAACCAACCAATATGTGAGTAGCCTTGCTTCTAAAATGGAAAGTTTACTTATTATTAATGTGTTTGTCAGATACCCTGTGTAACTTTTAACTATGTATTTTCCAGGAGAGTCTCTTGATTCATTGTTTATCTTTTAGCATTTAGAGTTGCACAGTGCACCTCATTAGAAAAAATGTTACCTTTCTTGCCTTACCTATATTTAGCCAAGATTTGTTAAAATTCAATCAATTACATATATATTTTTAAATTTATTTTAAACAAATATTTAAATTCCTCTTATGTGGGAGCACTAAGAGAGCTATGGAGACTTGTAGCATAGAGTTTACAAGGTCTGGCACATATATTCATAGTTAAGTAATACTATTAGATAGTAAAGTACCTGGTGATACAGTAAATAGAGTGTGAATTAAGAAAAACTAGATGGAAATGGCAACCCCACTCCAGTGTTCTTGCTTGGAGAATCCCAGGGACGGGGGAGCCTGGTGTGGTGCCGTCTATGGGGTCGCACAGAGTCGGACACGACTGGAGCAACTTAGCAGCAGCAGCAGAGCATTTTGAAATTACTTAAATTAACTAAAAATTGAACAGGAAAGGAAAGCACTGTTTATGTTGGGTCTTAAATGTGGGTAACTAATGTTAGAAGGATGAGAATAAACCTCAGAGAACTGGAACAACTTTGGCATCTTGGAGAAAACGTCAGGGGCTGAGATGAGAAATAGGATAGAAAAGGTAGATTAGAACCAGTTTAAGGGTGTAAGATCCAAACCAAGGACTTTTAACTGATCTTTGTAAGTGTAGATGATATGTAGTTACCATTTCCTGAAGACTTGCGCTTCCAAGTTTGAGGTCCTGGCATATTTAGAAGTTCAGAATCTTACAGCCTTTTTTTTTTTTTTGAAATATCCTGTATCAGTTAATGCCAGGTAACTACTCAACTACAGTGGTGCTAAAAGAGTAGCCCGTTTTTATTACTGTTATCAAGTTTATGGGTCTGATGGATAGTTCTGCAGTCAGCTGGTTGGTTGTCTGAACTGAAGGATCCCAGATGATCCCACTCATGTCTTGCGGTTGGTAGTTTGGTTGAGGAGCCCCAGTTAAGTTGGCTAGTCTCTGCTCCACTCTTACCCTCTACCCTCTAGTGAGGTAGCCTCAATTTCTTCACTTTGCAGCAGGAATGCCAGTTCCCTCAAACAACTGCTTTCCAAGCTTCTGATTGTGTCATCACCCACTGGCTCAACAAGTAGTCAAAATCAGCCTCTTTGGGTATAGGGAGATGTGATTTTTCAGGGACCAATTTTATAACAATCTGTGACATATCCTGATGGTGTAATCACTCACCTAGGGCCAGACATACTAGAATGTGAAATCAAGTGGGCCTTAGGAAGCATCACTACAAACAAAGCTAGTGAGGTGATGGAATTCCAGTTGAGCTATTTCACATCCTAAAAGATGATGCTGTGAAAGTGCTGCAGTCAATATGCCAGCAAATTTAGAAAACTCAGCAGTGGCCATAGGACTGGAAAAGGTCAGTTTTCTTTCTAATCCCAAAGAAAGGCAGTGCCAAAGAATGTTCAAACTACCACACAATTGCACTCATCTCACATGCTAGCAAAGTGATGCTCAAAATTCTCCAAGCCAGACTTCAACGGTACATGAACCGTGAACTTCCAGATGTTCAAGCTGGTTTTAGAAGAGGCAGAAGAACCAGAGATCAAATTGCCAACATCTGTTGGATCATCGAAAAAGCAAGAGAGTTCCAGAAAAAAACATCTATTTCTGCTTTATTGACTATGCCAAAACCTTTGACTGTGTGGATCACAACAAACCGTGGAAAACTCTTCAAGAGATGGGAATACCAGATCACCTGACCTGCCTCCTGAGAAATCCTTAAGCAACAGAACTGGACTTGGAACAACAGACTGGATTCAAATCGGGAAAGGAGTACATCAAGGCTGTATATTGTCACCCTGCTTATTTAATGTATATGCAGAGTACATCATAAGAATGTATGGACTGGATGAAGCACAAGCTGGAATCAAGATTGTCAGGGTCAATAACCTCAGATATGCAGATGACATCACCCTTATGGCAGAAAGCGAAGAAGAGCTAAAGAAAAGAGCCTCCTGATGAAAGTGAAAGAGAGAATGAAAAAGTTGGCTTAAAACTCAACATTCAGAAAACTAAGATCATGGCATCTGGTCCCATCACTTAATGCAAATAGATGGGGAAACAGTGGAAACAGTGACAGATTTTATTTTGGGAGGCTCCAAAATCACTGCAGATAGGGACTGCAGCCATAAAATTAAGATGCTTGCTCCTTGGAAGAAAAGTTATGACCAACCTAGACAGCTTATTAAAAAACAGAGACATTACTTTGCCAACAAAGGTCCATCTAGTCAAAGCTATGGTTTTTCCAGTAGTCATATATGTATATGAGAGTTGGATCCTAAAGAAAGCTGAGTGCTGAAGAATTGATGCTTTTGAACTGTGGAGTTGGGAAGACTCTTGAGAGACCCTTGGACAGCAGGGAAATCAGCCAGTCCATCTGACAGGAAATCAGTCTTGAATATTCATTGGAAGGACTGATGCTGAAGCTGAAACTCCAGTACTTTGGCCACCTGATGTGAAGAACTGACTCATGGGAAAAGACCCTGATGCTGGGAAAGATTGAAGGCGGGAGGAGAAGGGGATGACAGAGGATGAGATGGCTGGATGGCATCACTGACTCAATGGACATGAATTTTAGTAAACTCCGGGATTTGGAGATGGACAGGGAGGCCTGGCATGCTGCAGTCCATGGGGTCGCAAAGAGTTGGACATAACTGAGCAACTGAATTGAACAGAACGACATATCCCACTTGGGTTTATTCTCCACTGCAATTCCGGGCACTTTTATGGATCAGATTTTTATTCTGTATAGCCCCACCTCTGCTTTCTTCTCACATATATTCTGTGATATTCAAAGATGTTCAAAGATTATTAGATTTTCAAAGCATATCTAATTGCCCCTTTTCTCTCTAGTTGGCAAAAAGCATTTCATTCCTGCTTTCTAATCTCAGTCTCCAAATAGAAAGGCACCCCACCCCATCATTGTACCTTTGGAAAATGTATGGAACAATCTCTCATTTCCCATGGTTCTTTACCTTAATGTTAAACCTAGTCTGTATTTGGTGTTTTGTGTTGTCTCTCTGCCTTACACAATTTAATAATATAGTTATTGTCCTAATGTTTGAACTTATTTTTTCTTAACTGATCAACTTCTTTTAACCTGTCATTCAGTTTGAAATTCTCCCAACATCCTGCTTTTAACCTTCTACCTCAGTGACAGTCCAGTACTCATGACAGTTTTTTTCAGGTTTGTGTTTGCAGAAACTCAAGAGTCTGCAGATTTTAGAGTTACTCAGCTCAGTAAGATGTGACTTTTTTTTATGGCATCACTTAGTTGTCCACTGAAACAAGATTATCGGACAGAAATACTTACCTTTACTATGTGTAATGCATTCTGTATTCATTTATTATTTTTTGAAAGCTGCTGTTCATTTTGTGATCCACTAATACATCATAACCAACAAATTGGAAAACACTACTTTCGGGGAATTTCTGGGCACAATTCACTAATAAGCACAAACCCAGATAGCCCTTTGTTGTAAGGTGGCCTTCTAGTCTAGTTGATTCAGAACATGCATACATTTTTATTTTAGAGGAGCATCAAAATTAAAATATAATTTAAAATTTCTTATAATGAATGCTAAAAACCCAACATATGTCCAGGGAATTGGTTTGAGAAATGTTGGTACATAGGCTCAAATCCACACTGAAGCTTGAGCCCAGTGATCTCCATACTTTGTTACTACTTTTTTTTTTTTAACATTTTCACTATTCACCAGGAATTTTCTACTCCATCTAAATTGTTCATTCCTCATTTAACTGCTTTTGTGACTTTGTTCAAAGGAGCAGTGTTATGCAGTGAAAAGTCAGATGTCTTTTGAGTTCAAATAGGAGGTCTCCAGCAATCCACACAAGGTTTTACTCATACTTTGGGGTGAGGATGAAGCTTGGCATTATAGACTAGACCGAACAGATTGAAGAGGAAAAGAATTAATGTTCAATGCAGGCACTATTAGATGCTTTACTAACAGTGAATTGTTTAATCTGAAGACCTATGAGGTCATAGGATTAAGAACTGTTTAGTCTGTTTAAATGTTTGTTTACCCAAATTGCCTCTTAAGATCTCATCTTTGCTATATAATGCTTGTTCATTATGACATTGATTTATCAGAAAATGTTCAGTGTTGTCAGGCATTTGTTTAGGAAGACTGAGCTATGTGGATAAATGGTCAAAATGAAGCAGTTCTTTAAAACATGATTTTCAAATATATGGATAATGTATTCGTGTGGAAGATTTGGCATCCTAGTGATGCCTGACATATAGGCAGTGTTACAGTGTGTGTTCAGTTACCTAGTCATGTCCAGCTCTTTGCAACCCCACGGACTGCAGCACACCAGGCCTCCCTGTCCCCTCACCATCTCCAGAAGTTTGGTAGGCAGTGTTATTTATGTTCTAAGTTTATCACTCCTAGATACAAGCTTTATTTACTTTTTTTTTTTTTTACTATTATTTATTTGTCCGGATCGGGTCTTAGTTGTAGCATGTGGGATCTTAGGGTATTTGGGCTCAGTAGCCATCATGCGGCCTTCGTTGCTCTGCGGCATGTAGGATCCTAGATCGAATCTGAGTCCCCTGCATTGGAAGCGCAGAGTCTTAACCACTGGGCTGCCAGGGAAGTCCCAGATTTTACATTTAGAGAGAGGTAATCTAAATTTAAAAATAATAATTAATTGATTTGGTTGTCATTCCAATTAGTTTGGGGATGTTTGTTTATTTGTTTGGCCTCTTAGCTGCCTGACCAGGGATTGAACCCACATGCCCCAGTCCGTACCCCCCACCCCCACCCCTGCTATGAAAGTGCTGAAACCTAACCACTGGACTGCCAGGGAACTCCCCTAATCAATTCTGTAGAGATACTGGAAAGCTAGCATAACAAATATTTAAATTAAGTCCTGTAGTAATTTTGACTTACCAGAGTTAATGAAGCAGATATTTGTGATTTGAGAGAAATTTATTTCCAGTAAATCAGGATGATTGTGTTTGCTTCTTCTTTTAGATGAGACATTATTGTCAAAAGCAGGCATTTAGAATTTTTACTTGTATAAATAGCTTACATTTTATGTTTTCTAGATAAACATTTGTACATATTCTTGATCATTTCCTAATTTCTGTAAATAAAAGAAATCCCATTTAACATAAACTTGAAAACATCATTATATACTTAATTCAAAAGCGTGAGTATTTATATTCTGAAAAGTGTAGATTTTTATTTTCTGAACAAAACTTGCACAAGATTATATTTCAAAAGAATAAAACATGAAGCTTAATAAAATAACTATTAAAAATTAATGGGCTTTCCAGGTGGCTCAGTGGTAAAGAATCCACCGGTCAATGCTGGAGAAGCAGGTTCAGTCCCTGGGTTGGGAAGATCCCCTGAGTTGTTCAGTTGCTCATTCATGTCTGACTCTTTGCGACCCCATGAACTGCAACATGGCAGGTTTCCCTGTTCTTCACCAGCTCCCAGAGGTTGCTCAAACTAATGTCCATTGAGTCACTGATGCCATTCAGCCATCTCGTCCTCTGTTGTTCCTTCTCCTCCTGCCTTCAGTCTTTCCCAGCATCAGGATCTTTTCCAGTGAATCGAGTCTTTGCATCAGGTGCCCAAAGTATTGGAGGTTCAGCCTCAGCATCCCTCCTTCCAATGAATATTCAGGGCTGATCTCGTTTAGGATGGACTGGTTTGATCTCCTTGCAGTCCAAGGGACTCTCAAGAGTCTTCTCCAACACCACAGTTCAAAAGTACCAATTCTTCAGCACTCAGCCTTCTTTATGGTCCAACTCTCACCATCCATACATGACTACAGAAAAAACCATAGCTTTGACTAGACAGACCTTTGTCCATCCCCTGAGTAGGAGGTGGCGACTCACTACAGTTGCCTGGAGAATCCCCATGGACAGAGGAACCTGGCAGGCTACAGTCCATTGGGTTGCAGAGAGTTGGACACGAGTGAGCACAAGCATGACTTAAAATTGATGCTTAAGTACTTTATATCTGTAACTTGCCATGATTTATCCACTACATACATATATAACTGTATTTTGAATCTTTTTAGGGAAAGTTTTTTAAAACCGCTGGACTAAAATGGGATATTGCAGATAGCATAATAGACAGTGTGAATAAAATTTATATCCTCAAACAAATTGATCATGAAGTTCATCATCAGCGTGAAGATATTTTATAGGGAGAATATCTGAGTGCTTGTAGGAAGAGTATATGAATGCTTGTCATAAATTACTGCTTCTTAGTAATTCAGGATTAACCCCAGTAGTATGTAAAATTGAATATGTTGGCAAGAAATGAGTCAGACTTAGTATATTTAGTATTGTGACCTATTTAGTATTTCTGAAAAGGCAACCTAATGTTGTACATGCTACCTAAAGAGAAATTACTAACACCCAAAAAGACGTTTGAGGATTTACCTATCTTGAGTGAAAACATGTAGTGTTTGGTACCCCCCTCCCCCCAGAATCATCTTTTATTTTACTTGATGGGAAAACCTACCCTCTAGATTCTTTCACATATACTTTGCTTGACAGCCCATTAGATACTGTGAATTAAAGTATTGGAATTCTAAGGGTGTTGATATTAATTTTCATAAAAATTGTTTATTGTGACCCTTGACATGCTACCTATGACTTTCCTGTTTCTTTATTGAAATTGAGATGCTACAGACTTTTGTTGGTTGTTATAAGAATTGATCAAAGGCATGATTATGTAAAGTGATTGTTGTCATATAAAGTACCATTTTAATTTACACTTAGAGACTACTTTGGAAACACCTTTGATGTTTTATATATGATAATGATCTAGCATAATTTTTTTCGTTAATACTATCATTTCCAGGTCATCTATTATCACTCTGAAAATAGCATTAGATGACTGATTTACCAACTTGGTTGAAGCCTACATTTTAGAGAACGCAGGATTAGATTTTATAATAACTTATGAAAGATCTTTTTGTCTTTGGAGAAGGGGTACATATTACTCAATGTGTGTGAATATGCCAGGAGAAGAGAATTGACTTTGCAATTAAAATCTTTCCTTTGTCCAAAATTGTAAGACTGGGATTTGAGAGGCTGGGATGAGAGAATCTAGTATTACCTAGTAACCAAAAGCATAGATTTTGAGCTATGATTTGAATTCCAGCTGTCTTCTGTGGGACTTCAAGCTTGGTTTTGGGCCTCTGTCCTCATCTCTAGACTAGAAGAATAATATCTGCCTTAAAGCTGCTATGATTAAGATATAATATATGTTGGGTGCTTTGCATATCATGATGCTGGAAGCACACAGCAAACATTAGCTATTATTTATAATACATTTACAAGTATGAGATCTGAAACTTTCCCTCATAAAAGAATATTTTTCTGTCACCAAGTCAGGTCTGACTCTTTTCGACCCCATAAGAGAATATTAATCTTAGTAAAATACTATTTAGCTTCTTCTCTACTGGTTTTCAAACTTAAGAAATGAGGGAACTCTCTTTTCCTTCTTCTCCCCCCCTAAAATCTGACTTGAAATCTTGATGAGTAAAACAGAAAAGTTACAGCTGTGAAACAGTTTGGTAAGTATAAGAATAATGTAGAAAATTAATAACACTGTTGCCAGAGATTGTAAAGGGAGTTCAAGCATTGTTCTCTTCAGATGTTATTTTCTTCTCAGATGGTTCTTTTTTCTTTCTTTATTCTACTGCTGCTCTACACTCTCCCAAAAGAGAATGAATGACCTTGTCTTAGAGGCATTAACAAAGCCATCAATGAAGTAATATATTGTATTTAATTTTTCCACACTAAATAAGCTCATTTTTTGGTACTTCAGATTTAAAATATATTTACTTCTCTGGAAGCAGGGTACTGATGTAAATATGTCTAAATAGAGAAACTATTTTATCAGAGAAACAGTAAATGTTAAATAATAGTGAAACTTACACATGGAACAGTCCCACAAGTATACTCAGTGTTTGTGGTTAATTCTTTCTGAAAATTTATTGAGAGGACCTAGACCATCTTGTATATTCCCTCAAATATCATATTTTTCTCTAAATTATTTATTTTCTTCCTTGGATTTGAGAAGAAGTGACTGTTACCCGGCAAGAGGATCTTTATATCTGTGACCTTCTTAGATAACCTTTCTGCTAACCCTAATCCTTGCTCCAGACTGGATGGTCTTTTCACCTGTGCATCTTCTCAGAGAACCTTTCCACTTTCCTATTCCTTTACATTTTTCTTTCCATCACTTCTCTCCTTTAGCTTATAGAGATGTGTGTGTGTCTTTCTTGTCTTGTTGCTTTGTTGATCATGTCTTCAGATTGTCTTCCTTTTTTCTAACCCCTTCTCTCCACATATGAGATGTCTCCTATCCTAAAATCTATTTTCTTTTTAATTTTTAACTGGAGGGTAATTGCTTTATAATGTTGCATTGGTTTCTGTCGTACAACAGTGCATATTAGCCGAAAGTATCCATGAAATTAAAAGACGCTTACTTCTTGGAAGGAAAGTTATGACCAACCTAGATAACATTAAAAAGCTGAGACATTACTTTGACAACAAAGGTCCATCTAGTCAAGGCTATGGTTTTTCCAGTGGTTATGTACAGATGTGAGAGTTGGACTGTGAAGAAAGCTGAGTGCCAAAGAATTGATGCTTTTGAACTGTGGTGTTGGAGAAGACTCTTAAGAGTCCCTTGGACTGCAAGATCCAGCCAGTCCATCCTAAAGGAAATCAGTCCTGGGTGTTCATTGGAAGGACTGATGCTGAAGCTGAAACTCCAATACTTTGATCACCTCATGCGAAGAGTTGACTCATTGGGAAAGACCCTGATGCTGGGAGGGGTTGTGGGCAGGAGGAGAAGGGGACGACAGAGGATGAGATGACTGGATGGCATCACCGACTTGATGGACATGAGTTTGAGTAAACTCTGGGAGTTGGTGATGGAAAGGGAGGCCTGGCGTGCTGCAATTCATGGGGTCGCAAAGAGTCGGACATGACTGAGCGACTGAACTGATACATATATATAACCCCTCCCTCTTAAGCCTCCCCCTGCACCCACCCACCATCCCATCCCTCTAGGTCATCACAGAGTGCCGGGCGGGGCTCCCTGTGTTACATAGGAGATTCCCACTAGCTATCTGTTTTGCACATTGTAATGTGTTTGTGTCAGTGCCACTTGATTAGTCTCACTTTCTCATTCCCCAGCTGTGTCCACAAGTCCATCCTCTTTGTTTCTCTATTCCTGCCCTGCAAATAGGTTCATCAGTACCATTTGTAAATGTGTTTCTTTAACTCTTGTTTTCTAGTCTTTCTTGCCAGGCTTTGGGAAAGTACCCCACATGTTGTCTTTTGAAAATTCTCTTTTTAAGGTGCTTTGCTTGGCATATTTGTAATACTTTATTAATTTCAGACCCAGGTAGCAATCCAGCAACTTAGACTATTTCATATGCCTGCATGTTGTGTTTAATAAAATTTAATTGTCAACATTTTAAAAATCATAAGCTTTCATGTTGACATGAGAGTAATTTCTCCTGGAGAATTAGAAAATTGGGTAATATTGGACTCATTCATGGCTACAAGTTGAAGTAATGCTTGCTCAGCCTCTGTTAGCATTTTAAAATGTTTGACCCCATTTTAAGTTGCTCTCCCTTCAATTTATTTACACTGCTCTTCAGATTCTCCTACCTTTGTGACTGCTTCTTAGTCGTCTTCACTGACTTTTCCTTTCACCTGCTGGTCATTATTAGCTAGTATTAATATATTAGTATTTAAGGGGACTAGACCCAATATTTCTGAAAATTTTTGTGGCATTTCTTCAGTGTTCTTCCTTTCACTCTTCCTTGGTGACCCTCAACCATTTTTCCCACCTCATCATCATGCCTGAGACAGGACACTAATCAGGAGGTGGCTTATGTGCCCTGGTTGGTAATCCGTGCTTACATACTCATCTTCAGCAGGTATCCACTCTGACAGCCCCCTGTCGTTCTGGATGCGATTTCCAGGGGGTCCCTTCTCTTAGGCCTTGCCACTCTTCTTAGCTCTTGCTTTCTGTTCCAACCACTTGTGGAACCCTTCCTCATGGGAGTTCAGTAGTACTTTTTTTGTTGTTATTTTCATTTTTATTTATTTACTTATTTATTTTTGGCAGTGCTCAGTCTTTGCTACCGCACTGGCTTTTCTCTAGTTGCAAAGATTGGGGGCTACTCTCTAGTTGCGGTGCTTGGGCTTCTCATTGTGGTGGCTTCTCTTGTTGCGGAGCCCTGTCTGTAGGGTGCCTGAGCTTCAGTAGTTGTGGCTCCCACCCCTTGGAGCACAGGCTCAGTAATTGTGGTGCACGGGCTTAGTTGCTCCTTGGCATGTGGGATCTTTCCTGATCAGGGGTTGAACCCATGTCTCCTGTATTGGCAGGTGGATTCTTTACCACTGAGCCATCAGGGAGGCCCCAAGTTGGTATTTCTAATTAAACAAGTCTGAACTTGAACCCATTCATGCTCCTCTCCACTCCCCCACCCCCTACCAAAAGAAAGACTGATGGTATTGGTGTAACTACTCCCCTCCCCCTCAAACTTAGTGAAACCTTGAGTCATTTTTAGCTCCACCTTTCACTTCCGCAGTGCAGTCACTGAGTTCTGTTAATTTTATACACACACCGTTTCTTGTATCTTTCTCTGGTTATATCTGATATACTCTTAGTAACCATTTAGTTTCTTATAACAAAAAAAA
This sequence comes from Bos taurus, assembly GCF_002263795.3. Taxonomy (NCBI): domain Eukaryota; kingdom Metazoa; phylum Chordata; class Mammalia; order Artiodactyla; family Bovidae; genus Bos; species Bos taurus. The sequence goes on along the minus strand of NC_037336.1, from coordinate 62,708,203 downwards.
CCCAACAGGTTTTTTTTCATGAAGGTACTTTTCTGTCCATTCACTTCGCTAATCTGTTTCCTACATTGTCATTAAGATTATGTTATCCTTTCAAGGCATGGGTATCATATTTTTAAAGACTTTTAGAAGGGTAACGCAGTGTGGAAGAGTTCAGACACCATGAATTGAAATCCCAGCTCCACTGTTTACTGGCTACGAGCTCAGTTTCTTAACCTGTTAAATGAGGATAGTTGTATTGTGAGGCATCAGCACAGCACCCATCACATTAATAAGCACCACATAAAATGCTCTTCCATGAAAAATAAAATTCAAGCTCATTAGCCTTGCATTCAAGGACTGTCATGACCTGGCACCTAGCATGCCAGCCTGACTGATTGGCAGCCATATCTTATTTCTTTTTTTAGGTAAAGCCTTAAGAGTTTATAGTCTGTTCTTTTACTACGGTTTACATAACTTCCCTCATGTCTGTGCTTTGGCTTTAGCTTTCCCCTTTAGTGTTTCCTTCTTTTATCAGCTCCATTTCTCCATATTTTTTCTCTTAAATCTGATCAGATTGTTATTACATTTTTCATGGGGCTTTCCTGTACTTCTAAATGGATTTAATGATATATTCCCTATCCTTTTTTAACGAATTGTGTGTGCTTTTCTGACTTTCTATCACAGTTTTTCCATATTAACATTGTGGTTGTTGCTTCATCCTCTCCCCAAATTGGAGCTCCTTAAAAGCAGGGGCTATGCCTTATTTTACTGAAGCAGAAGTGGTTAAATCTGTTGAATGATTGTCTCCTCTTTTTTTTCTTGAATAGGTTGGTTTAAATTGTGGGTTGAATTTTGTGCTCCATTACTTACTGAAATTAGGTTTCTTCTGAACACTCTTGTTTCATCTCAATTCCAACATCAGTTTTCTATGTTCAAGGCAAGGGTTCAATTTGATCAAATGTTTTTATAAAGCAAACTTGAGTGTATGATGAGTAGTAGCTATCATAATATCTTGCATTTATTAAGTGCTGGAAGGAAAGTTATAACCAACCTAGACAGCATATTAAAAAGCAGACATTACTTTGCCAACAAAGGTCCGTCTAGTCAAGGTTATGGTTTTTCCTGTGGTCATGTATGGATGTGAGAGTTGAACTATAAAGAAAGCTGAGCACAGAAGAATTGATGCGTTTGAACTGTGGTGTTGGAGAAGACTCTTGAGAGTCCCTTGGACTGCAAGGAGATCCAACCAGTCCATCCTAAAGGAGATCAGTCCTGGGTGTTCATTGGAAGGACTGATGTTGAAGCTGAAACTTCAGTACTTTGGCCACCTGATGTGAAGAGCTGACTCATTTGAAAAGACCCTGATGTTGGGAAAAATTGAGGGCAGGAGAACGGGACGACAGAGGATGAGATGGTTGGATGACATCACCGACTCGATGGACATGGGTTTGGGTGGACTTCAGGAGTTGGTGATTGACAGGGACGCCTGGCGTGCTGCAGTCCATGGAGTCGAAAAGAGTCGGACACGACTGAGCGACTGAACTGAACTGATTGTGTGCAAGACACTGGTGTATGTGTGTGTATGTGTGAGAGAGAGAAACAGAGATGGCGTGAAGGACTGATAGAAAGGAGCTCATTGTAATCCTCAGTCATCCTCTTAGGTGGGTGGCTACTATCACTATTTATATATGAGACTGCTGAGGCACAGATAAGTAAAGTAGCTTGCCCAAGTCAGTAAACTCGTTTAATTGAAAAGAAAAACAAAACCCAAACTAAGTTTAACATTTGTTTTTCTTTTTGGGTATTAAAATTTGTTTTATATACAAAGAGAACTTACAATAATAACCTTAAATTATTTGAAACTAAACTTCAGGAAAGCAGAGCAATGAATATAGGCAGTTAACTGTGATCAAATTTGAGTAATAGTCTTATTTAAGAATGTCTTGATCTCTTTGTTTAGCAGTAGTGGGAATTTCATTAGTTTTGAATTTCTTTGAGTAACGTTGCAAATTGAGGAAGAAGTATGTCAAGGCTGTATATCGTCACCTTGCTTATTTAACTTATATGCAGAATACATCATGCAAAATGCCGGGCTGGATGAAGCACAAGCTGGAATCAAGATTGCTGGGAGAAATATCAGTAACCGCAGATATACAGATGACACCACCTTAATGGCAGAAAGTGAAGAGGAACTAAAGAGCCTCTTGTCGAAGGTGAAAGAGGAGAGTGAAAAAGCTGGCTTAAAACTCAGCATTCAAAAAATGAAGATCATGGCATCCGGTCCCATCACTTCGTGGAAAATAGATGGGGAAACAATGTAAACAGTGAGAGACTTTATTTTCTTGGGCCCCAAAATCACTGCAGATGGTGACTACAGCCATGAAATTAAAAGACACTTGCTCCTTGAAAGAAAAGCTGTGACCAACCTAGACAGCATATTAAAAAGCAGAGACATTATGTTGCCAACAAAGGTCCGTTTAGTCAAAGCTGTGGTTTTTCCAGTAGTCCTGTGTGGATGTGAGAGTTGGACCATAAAGAAGGCTGAGTGCCGAAGAATTGGTGCTTTTGAACTGTGGTGTTGGAGGAGACTTGAGAATCCTTTGGACTGCAAGGAAATCAAACCAGTCAGTCCTAAAGGAAATCAATCCTGAATGTTCACTGGAAGGACTGACACTAAAGCTGAGGCTCTAATACTTGGGGCACCTGACGTGAAGAGCTGACTCATTTGAAAAGACCCTCATGCTGGGAAAGATTGAATTCAGGAAGAGAAGGGGATGACAGAGCACGAGATGGTTGAATGGCATCACCGACTCAGTGACACAAGTTTGAACAACCTCTGGTAGATGGTGAAGGACAGAGAAGCCTGGCATGCTGCAGTCCTTGAGGTCCCTCAACAACAATTTATAGGTCTTTTAAGGGTATAATCAATACATATTTATAAATTAAAATCAGGGCAACTTGTTGAAGAAATCTGTTTCTAATGTCCTAATATAACTAAGATCAGTTCTTTATTGGATTAAAAAAAAAATGCATTTGTGTTGTTTGGCCTCTTTATATGGTGCAAAGAAGTACCTGAAGTCCATGGGGAAAAGTAGGTCATCAGTGGTCTTTAAGGCTGCTTTTAGTTGGGTATCCTGTAAACATTTTAATATGAAACCTCAGTATAGGGATGTCTCATTATAAACTTCACACATGTGCATGCATATTACTTCAGCTTATATTGCTATTTGAATGTTTATTAAGTAATAAAATTTGTATTTTAGATAGATTTCATAGAAAAAGTTTTTTCCCTCTTCTGTACTGTATTTTATACTCTGTTTGGAAACTGCTGGTTTATAGTGCTACAAATAGCTAATGTTTCTGAGATAACGTTAAATAACTGCTGGGTTTATTTTCCCCATTTTCATAGTGTACTGGAGAAGTGACAGTAGTGCCCAATCAGATTTTGTTTTTCATCCTGCCTTTTAGTCACATTTAATATAATGTGTATTCCCAGTTTATTGTTTCTGTCATGCTTTACCCTTTATGAAGATCCCTGAGCATTGAGTGCCTGTTAACATCAGATTCCCTCTCAGCTCTGAATCAACTTGCTCTGATATTGGAGCTTGGTCCTTTAAGCATTTCTCCATTGATTGGTATTAAGTTTGTCAGTAGAGGATCTGAAGGGACTTTACACAGAGGGGCTTCTTGCTGCTACTGCATGACCATGAGTGGCACAGATACAGGGACATCCACTGGTTCTCTGCCCCAGGTGAGTGCTCAGAGTGGACAGAGTCTTGTTGAGCTCACAGCCCCAGCCCCAAATTTGTGACCACCTCTCCATGTCCTGACACGGACACTGCAGTCCCCAGCTCCAGCACCCCACCTTTCCCTGTGTGGCTGCTTGCTCCATAGGTTGTTTCCCGTGGCCCTCCGTGCAGATGCTGCTGGCAAGCAGGTTCTCAGCTCCCTTTGTGGGCTCACCTCCCAGCAACTTAGGCCCAGAGAACCCAACCTGACAGACTTTACTATCCAGTAGGCTGCAACTGTATCTTCTCCAACAAAGTTCAAGCCCTAGCTTTGGGGAAGGGCCCTCTACCTGGTGTGTTTTTTTGCTTCTGGTACTGTCTCGGCTCTTGAGTATTTTTTTAGAGTGCTGTTTAATTGTCTGTGTTTCTCCCTGTTATGATCATTCTTCATGTGAAACTTTCCCTGTTCGAATCTCCAGTTTTTTGGTTTGACCCTGATGCAGTAGGCTAACATGAGATAAATTACATACTAAACATAAAAACTGTATGCAGATTAGTATCAGTACTTTCAGCCTCATACACTTTGGATATTTGGCTCATCAGCTAGTTCATGGAAACTGGCTTTGGTATTAAAGGAATATATATATACACACACACACATATATATACACACACACACACACACACACCATGGTTGTAAATTCAGTTTATTGCTCCCCAAAGTTGTTTAGATGAGGGAATGGAGCAGTTGTGTGTGTTTTCATAGTTTAATATCCTTATACTTGAAACAATCAGGAAGTGTCAAATGAGAACTTTCCAGTCTTATAAAGTTATTAGCATATTTATTGCTCAAAAAATTTCCACCTGGTCAGTTTTTGGAATAAATTAGCAACTGACAGGCAGAAATTATCTTTTAAAAACTTCCCCTAGTAGTAGTTTGGGTTAAGAAAAAAGAACACCCACACTCCCAGAGGATGTAGGGCTGGTGAGGCAAGGTGACAGAAATGTTATCTTGAGTAACTTATTAGTAGTAGTAACTTCTTAAATGGTTTATTTGTAGACTTCTAAATTTGATTCTGTTTAACATTTTCATATTAGAGGTTTCTTGTGGATGTTTAAAATCAGCTTTGCTAATTTTAAGATTCATCTCATATCTTTAGTAACACGTACCATATACCTGCAGTTATTGCTGTACAGTTGACTAAAATACTCTATTAATACTACATGCATTCCCAGGAATTTTTCTCAATTTACTGGTTACTGGATTTCTGACTTCCACTATGGTTTGTGTGAACCCTAGTTCCAGCTTTTTCTTTGAAGCTTAAAATGGATGAAGATAATGTTTCTAGAAGTTATAGAATAGAATAATAAAAATAATCAGATTATTGATTCTGTAGCCAATAATTTTGAGGTATCCAATAGCCTTTACACTGGCATGAAAGTAATGAATCTACAGTGTATTAAATAAATCATGTATTTTTAATTAATAAAAGGACACCAAAATCTGATTTGTGTTTAACTTCACTATTTGTGACAACTTTGGTAGAAAGATTATTGAAGATAAAACTGATAATCCGGACTTTGTAGATGATTATTTTCCCAGTGGAACATTTATCTAGTTAGTATTTTAAGTAAAATTTTAAAAGTAAATAACATTTCCTGTGAAGGAGCCAATTAAAAAAAAATAAACCTAGCTTATAATTACTGTGTACACCATGAGTGCTTTTGAAAAGGAAAAATGTATTTTTTAATAAAGTTACAAGTAGAAATTTTTCTCCCTGCAGTGGAAAGAATGGTACCTTATATGTCTTTAAGTCTTTAACATATAAGATTGATTCAATAAGGATGTGATGTACTTGAGAAGGACTATAATTACAAAGAGATGGACCTAATCATCTTAAAGAAAAATAGAATTCTTTGCAATAGTAAAAGTAATTGGGAGGAAAATAATTTGTAGTGTGTGTATGTGTATATTAGTCACTCAGTTGTGTCCAACTCTTTGTGACCCCCTGAGAAGGAGCCCACCAGGCTTCTCTATCCATGGATTTTTCCAGGAGAGAATACTGGAGTGGGTTGCCATTTGCTTCTCCAGGGGATCTTCCAACCCAGGGATTGAACCCAGGTCTCCTGCATTGCAGGCGATTGTTTACTGTCTGAGCCACCAGGAAGCCCAATTTATAGTATGTATTACTATCAAATACCTTTTTTTCTTGCTGGTTGTCTTCTGCAAGAAAATATAACATGAAATAGATGTGGCATATGTTGTATCTTACTAAAGTAAAATTCAAGTATATTATACAGTGTTGTAACTTAAAAGTTACATTTTTTAAAAGCCTCCTTTGGTTGACACAGTATGGCAGTTAACACAGTAATTTTAATTTTCTTGGTGTACTCTCTGTATTCTTTTAGAACTTTAAGCATACTTTTCTGTGTTATTAATGGAGGTGAAAGTGAAGTCGCTCAGTCGTGTCCGACTCTTAGCGACCCCATGGACTGCAGCCTACTAGGCCTCTCCGTCCATGGGATTTTCCAGGTAAGAGTACTGGAGTGGGGTGCCGTTGCCTGTCTTTTTATTCACACAGTAAGCCTTAAATTATTATTTTGTATTCTAGGAACATGATGCCATGGAGGAAAGAAGGGTTTCCTACTATTTTTTTTGAATATTAGGCAAGCTTACTCTGCAGTTTAGAAATAATAGTTGTGGGTGGTTTCTTTTTTTTTTTTTGAGGAGGTGGGGAGGTTCCTTAAAACTTAATTTCATTCCTTCTCCTTTCCCCTGCGCTTTTCCCCAAGTCGTCACTGTTTTCATATTTCTGAGTCCCACTTTGCATCCTCACTCACACCCCCTATTGCAGGTGTTGAAGAATTCAGCTACCTGTTAAGGAAGATCTAGACTAATTTATGATGTCTTAATTAGATAAAATATTGAATAGATAATAAAAAAATATGGATAATTTGGGGAAGGGTAAGTTAGAAGAGTCTTCAAAGAGAAAAACCACATTATTGCTGTTACCTGAGTGCAACCTTGTATTATTTTTTTTTAAGTTGTTCTGTACTCCTAAAGTCATATAGTTTCTCTGAAAACTTGAACTCAAAACATGTCCCTAACTGCTCTTGTTACATGACAGCAAGTGTTGATGGAATAGATGAATAGGAAGATGGAGCCTTAGGCATAGTATGGATTTGTATGTTCAGGATTCCAGTTATGTCGTCATCACTCTCATCTTCCAGTTATGTGGGCAAATAAATTAACTTTTTTTCCCCTTTTTTACTTAAGTGATTTTGTGTTGAATTTCTAATCCTAATAAGAATATAATCCAAATTTTAAGGGGAAATTAAGTACAAAAATGTAACAAGTTGTCGGCCCTTTCTGACATAAAACATACAGATAATCATGGGTTCAGATAAATTATATGTGTCAGTGAACTTTAAAGAATAAATCATCTTGTCCAATAACTCACTTGACTACACCTCTGGATTCCAAGGCCTTGGCACCTAATACTGAAAAATATACGTGTCCTCAGCCGAATCTTTAGTTGATGGCCTGTTGAATGAACCTGTTTTGTGGACAAATGTTTGATATTTACTGATGACCTAATGTAGTTTGGTGCTTCTGTGTTAAAATTGCTTTTACTGCTTAACTGTTTGCGCTGGCAGTGAGAACACTGAATGCCCGTAAATACCAGGAATGTGAAATAAATAAATCACTTTGATAGGGAAAGAGCAGCGAAGAACCAGAAAGCTCCTCCATGTTTCCTGAGGTGCTCCCTTCTTACTTATTACTGCCATGGGGAGTTCTGGATCCATTATTGCTAGATCTTCCAGTTTTTCCAAGAACTAGAAATCGTATGTGTATTGTCCTAATTTTGAAATATTGGCACTTAACTCAAAATGTCTGGGAGGATCCCCAAAACACATTGTGTCAGCCAAACAAAACATGTCTGGGAAATTTAAATTTATTCCTGGATATTTTGAGCAGTCTACAGTTTGCCAGAAACAGTACATGGAAAAACTCCTCCCCCAGAGTGAGATTTGGTTATGATTCTATCACTGTTAATGTGTTTCCCTTCTTCATTTGCATCTCTGAAAATAGTACTCTCCTGAAGGCATCTGGAAAGAGGTGTGTACAAATGGCTAATATGGTGGGAGGACAGAAACAAGTCAGTCAGCTTTGGCACCTTCTTTAGAATAGAGAGCTCCCTGAGGTAATGAGTCCTGTTGGCAGATACCTAAGAAGTCTCTTACCATCCTCCAAGTCTTGTATTTCTGCTGTAGGACTCTATGCATTGTTTAATTTATCCTGAGGCCTGACAGATTTTTAACCAGTATTCTAAGTTTCAGGAACTGTTTAAACGTTATATATATATCCAAGGGTGACTGTATATCAATGGACAGACAGAGGAGAGCACATCAGATATTAGCTTGCAACCCTGTTAATTTGGTTTGGGTGATTATTTTAAAGAGTTAAAAATATACTTCTGTTAAAATTAGGTTTTAGAATGTTAGTATTCTTATTTAATTTTTTTGCATTATCTAAGAAGAATTCTTAAGTTTAGAATTAATTAGCTATATTAGCTTTTGTAACAAATAGCCAAATACTAAGTTTAAAAATTAATGAAAGATTTTAACAAGTAAATAACCTTTTAAAAATAAATTTCTTTTTTATTTGTTTGGCTGCATTGTGCTCATGCTCAGTAGTTGCAGTGTGGGTTTAGTTGCTCCAAGGCGTGTGGGATCTTAGTTCCCCAACCAGGGATTGAACCTGCATCCCTGTACTGCAACGCAGATTCTTAACCACGGGACCACCAGGGAAGTCCCTAAAAATAAATTTCTTGTTAGGATAGTTTTAGATTTACAAAAACATTGTAAAGACAGACAGGACAGTGAATTCCCATTTACCCCATGACCAGTTTCCCACATTAGTCACATCTTGCATTTGTGTAGCAAATTTGTCATAGTTAATGAACCTATATTGATACATAGTCACTAACTGAAGTCATACTTTATTTGCATTTTCTTAGTTTTTTATCTTAATGTTTTTTCTTGTTTCAGAATCCCATGTAGAACACTTCACACTTAGTTGTCATATCTCCTTAAGTTTCTTTGTGCTGTAATGAACTTCTCAGACTTTTTGTATTTGATGACCTTAAGTTTTGAGCAGTTCAGTTGAGTTGTTGAGTCACTCAGTCGTGTCAGACTCTTTGTGACCCCATGGACTGCAGCACACCAGACCTCCCTGTCCATCACCAACTCCCAGTGTTTACCCAGACTTATGTCCATTGAGTTGCTGATGCCATCCAACCATCACATCCTCCATCGTCCCCTTCTTCCGCCTTCAATCTTTCCCAGCATCAGGCTCTTTTCCAGTGATTCAGTTCTTCACATCAGGTGGCCAAAGTATTGGAGTTTCGGCTTCAACATCAGTCATTCCAGTGAACACTCAGGACTGATCTCCTTTGGGATGGACTGGTTGGATCTGCTTGCAGTCCAAGAGACTCTCAAGAGTCTTCTCCAGCACCACAGTTCAGAAGCATCAATTCTTCTGTGCTCAGCTTTCTTTATAGTCCAACTCACATCCATACATGACTACTGGAAAAACCATAGCTTTGACTAGACGGACCTTTGTTGGCAAAGTAATGTCTCTCCTTTTTAATATGCTGTCTACGTTGGTCATAATTTTCCTTCCAAGGAGTAAGCGTCTTTTAATTTCATGGATGCACTCACCATCTGCAGTGATTTTGGAGCCCAAAAAAATAAAGTCAGCCACTGTTTCCCCATCTATTTGCCATGAAGTGATGGGACCAGATGTTATGATCTTCGTTTTCTGAATGTTTTAAGCCAACTTTTTCACTCTCCTCTTTGACTTTCATCAGGAGGCTCTTTAGTTCCTCTTCACTTTCTGCCATAAGGGTGGTGTCATTTGCATATCTGAGGTTCTTGATATTTCTCCCAGCAATCTTGATTCCAGCTTGTTCTTCATCCAGCCTGGCATTTCTCATGATGTACTCTGCATATAAGTTAAATAAGCAGGATGACAATATACAGCCTTGACCTACTCCTTTCCCAGTTTGGAACCTGCCTGCTGTTGCATGTCCAGTTCTAACTGTTGATTCCTGACCTGCATATAGGTTTCTCAAGAGGCAAGGTTAGGTGGTCTGGTATTCCCATCTCTTTCATAAAATTTCCACAGTTTGTTGTGATCCACACAGTCAGAGGCTTTGGCATAGTCAATAAAGCAGAAATAGATGTTTTTCTGGAACTCTCTTACTTTTTCAGTGATCCAACAGATGTTGGCAATTTGACCTCTGGTTCCTCTGCCTTTTCTAAAACCAGCTGGAACATCTGGAAGTTCATGGTTCATGTACTGTTGAAGCCTGGCTTGGAGAATTTTGAGCATTACTTTACTAGCGTGTGAGATGAGTGCAGTTGTGTGGTAGTTTGAACATTCTTTGGCATTGCCTTTCTTTGGAGCTGGAATGAAAACGGACCTTTTCCAGTCCTGTGGCCACTGCTGAGTTTTCCAAATTTGTTGGCATATTGAGTGCAGCACTTCCACAGCATCATCTTTTAGGATGTGAAATAGCTCAACTGGAATTCCATCACCTCCACTAGCTTTGTAGTGATGCTTCCTAAGGCCCACTTGACTTTGCATTCCAGGATGTCGGGCTCTAGGTGAGTGTGAGTGATCACACCATCGTGATTATCTGGGTCGTGAAGATCTTTTTTGTACAGTTCTTCTGTGTATTCTTGCCACCTCTTCTTAATACCTCCTTCTGTTTTGAGAAGTACTGGTGAGATATTGTGAAAATCCCTCAATTGGAATTTGTCTAATGATTTTTTTCTTGATTAGACTGAAGTTATAGTTTTTTGGCAGGAAGACCAAGCATGTAAAGTGCTGTTGTCATATCAGTCATGTTACAGGTACATATTAACGATATGATCTAACACTGTTGATGTTGACCTTGATTACCTGGCTCAGTAGTGTTTGTAGGTTTCTCCAATGTAATGTCACTCTTTTTTTTTCACCCTTCCCATGATGTACTCTTTGGAAGGAAATCACTACACTTAAGATGTGGGAAGGTAGGTTCTACCTCCTTGATTATGGTGTCTGGATAGATTATTTGTAATTCTTTTTTTTTTTTTAAGAAATTAATAACCTTTTATAGTCATTTAAAAATATTTATTTTTGGTTACTCTGGATCTTTGTTGCTGTGTGCAGGCTTTCTCTAGTTGCAGCAAGCAGGGCCTGCTCTTGGTTTTGATGCTTGGGCTTCTCACTGCAGTGGCTTCTCTTATTGCAGAGCATGGGCTCTAAGTTCATGGGCTTCGGTAGTTGTGGCTTGAGGATTCTAGAGGGAGGGCTTAGTAGTTGTGGCACATGGGGTTAGTTGCTCCGCAGCATGTGGGATCTTCCTTGACCAGGGATTGAATCTGTGTTCTCTGCATTGGCAGGCAGATTCTTACCCACTGTACCACCAGGGAAGTTCTTGTAATTTTTTTGTAATGGGAAGTTTGTCTCTTTTGCCACATTTATTTACATCAATATGCATTCATGGCTATGTTTTATGCTTTGGGTTATAATTTAATACTATTGTACTTTGTTGCTCAAATTGTTCCAGTTTGGGGCATTGGCAGCTCTTTCATTTGACTCATGTGTCCTTTTGGATTACTTCCTCTCCCTACCAATTCTGTATGTGTGTGTGTGTGTGTGTGTGTTAGCACAATAAGTCTATCTAGGAAAAAAAATTGTTTTTAATAGAGGTTAAGTTTTAAACACAGGTAATCTTTCTATTTTTACTCTCTTGCTAACCCTAAATCTCCATAGTAACTAGCAAAATTCCACTATTATGGTTATGCCCTATTCTCGGCTTTCTTTATTCTGGTACTTTCACAGGCATTGGTGAACATTATCTTGGAAGTGAATATTGTCAAGATAGAAAATCCTAGAAGATTTTGAAGTTCTTGAAGCAGTGAAAAATGCCTATGCTTGCTACAGGAAAATTTAGCAGAAAAAGGAGTTCTTAGGCCCATGGATATATTTTTTAAGAATACTGAGGAAAATTCCTTCAAAGGAATATTTAAATATCTAAAAAATATCTTTGAAACATGCATTTATTTTACTTTTAATAGTTTTTGGTGATATAAAACTCTTTTCCAGGGATTGGACCCTAATATATAATCTGTCTGTAGAGTTTGACTTATTAGGAGCCAGTGAAGTCATGGTTTGGAGTGAGGTTACTCACTGATAGTAATTATTCATAGAAATGTAATAGTCATTAACATCATCTGAAAGTCAGTTCTAACACAGTTATCTATGTAGTTGAAACATTCTTTAAGTCAGATAAGATGCTTCTGTGTTACTAGTTTTTCTTAGCTCTCCAGTACATAATATTAATAGTCTCTTTCCATTTTTTAACTATTCCCTTTAAGTTAAAAATGACATTTGTGTTATTTAAAAATCCATCAATACAAAAGTGTCATCCTCCCTCTCCTGTTCTACTCTTCACTCCAGAGATAACTAGTTACAAAATTGTATCTTTGTAGACATTTTCCATGCATTCACTTAAATGTAATTCTTTATATGTTTGTATTTAAGTAGCAAGATAATAAATATTGTTCTGTGCTGTACATTTTTTTCATCTAATAATATATACTGATCATTTCATGTCAGTAAATTCAAAACTACTTCATTCTTTTTAAATAAAACATTTTATAATGAGCACATACCATAATTTAGGGCTTCCCTGGTGATTCAGGCGGTAAAGCGTCTGGCGGCAATACAGGAAGACCCAGGTTTGATCCCTGGGTCGGGAAGATCCCCTGGAGAAGGAAGTGGCAACCCACTCCAGTGTTCTTGCCTGGAGAATCCCATGGACAGAGGAGCCTGGTGGGCTACAGTCTGTGGGGTCACAAAGAGTCGGACACGACTGAGTGCCTTTACTGTACCTATACCATAATTTATTAAACAATCTATTACTGACATTTAAGTTTTATAATCTTTGTCATTTTGCAAAGTGAAATGGTAGTTCCGTGCTGCTCTTAGTCTTATATTCCTGACAGCTGGGGTGGTATGAAATTTCTTTTTCATAGACTATGCGATGGAGAAGCCTTTCAGAAGGTTTTATTTTCCATCTCTGATTCAAGGTTATAAAGGAGCTACAGCTGAAATGGTTTTCAGATAGTTTCTGTTTTAGGAGTATTTTGTTAAATCTTCATATCAGGTGCCTCTGAATTGATAGTTAATATTTTTTTGGAAAAAATATTTCAAACCATTAATGTTTTAAGCAATGTTAAATATATTGATCAGTATTTTCCATTAGTTTCATATTGATTCTATGAATATGATGCATTAAAATTAGGAAATTCAGACAGCTAAAGATCTATGTATTATATGACGCTGATCTGTTTAAAATTTAAATTCTAAAATAATTGAGTCATATCACATAATACACATTGTCTTTGTGCTTCATGTTCAGTCATTTAAAAAATGTTAAAATAAGGACTAATTTGTAGTTGGGAAATGGATGATGCTTAATATAGGTGATTAAAAGATACAGAATACTTGAATGTGTTAGAAGGGCTTGAGAAAGTTATTAATTCTGACTTCAGCAATCCTTATTTGAAACCATTGAAGCCAGATGTGATTCAGAATTCAAAATTTTATGACTTTTCAAAAAGTTATATGGTGTATGTACTGTGTTTTACACAATACCAAAGAGGGGCTTTGGGTTGCCCATAGGCACATAGCAGGATATATGAATATTCTTAGTAAGTGGGATAAAAGCTGTGAAGTATTTCATTTCTTTTTATTTTTTTTCATTGGATAATATTCAAGTCTATGGATATAATACAGTCAGTTTGCCCATCTACTCCATCTAATGGACATTTGACTTGTTGCCAGTTAGTGTTGCTATGAACATTCATATACATTTCTTTTTATCAATGTGTTTATATTTGTTGGGGTGCTTTGCTAGTAGAATTGCTGGTTTAGATAGTGAATTTATTTTTACAGTTTTGTGAAACTGCCAGATTATTTGTCACAAGTGGTTGTATGTACCATTTTATATTCTTCCCAGCACAGCATGAGGGTTCTAGTATCTCTAGATTCTCACCAAAACTAGGTATTGTCTGTCTTTAATTACAGCTATTCTAGTGGATTTGTGGCTTCCCTGGAGGCTCAGACAGCAAAGCATCTGTCTACAATGCGGGAGACCCTGGTTCAATCCCTGGGTCAGGAAGATCTCCTGGAGAAGGAAATGGCAACCCACTCCAGTGTTCTTGCCTGGAGAATCCCAGGGACGGCGGAGCCTGGTAGGCTGCCGTCTATGGGGTCGCACAGAGTCGGACATGACTGAAACGACTCAGCAGCAGCAGCAGTGACTAATGATATTAAACATCATTTCATGTGCTTCTTAAGTCATTTGTTAATCTTTGGTGGACTGTCCATGTAAAACTTTTGCCCATTTATTTTAGGAGGGGGTGGTCATTTTTCTTTTTATTATAGAGTTGTAATAGTTCTTTATGTATTCTGGATACAAGTCCTGTATCAGGTACATTATTTGCAAAAATTTTCTCCCAGCCTAAGCCTAAGCCTTGTCTTTTCATTTTCTTTTTTTTAATAAATGCTTTCAATTTTTTCCAGGTCTCTTGAGGTGCAATTAATAAATAAAATTGTATTTATTTAGGGTGTGCATGATGATGATTTGATATACATACACATTATGAGATTATTACAATCAAATTAGCCTAACCATCACCTCACATAGTTATCATATTTATGTATGTGTATGTATGTGTGTGTGTGGTGAGAACACTGGGATTTACTGTCATAGCAAATTTGAAATTAATTCTGGTCACTGTACTGTACATTAGATTCCTAAAGCCTATTTACCTTATAACTGAATGGTTGTACCCTTGGGCCAGCATTTCTACATTCCTCCCACACCCCAATCTCTGGCAGTCACCATTCTACTCTTTGCTTCTATGATTTTGACTTAATTTTTTTTTTTGAATTCTGTGTATGAGTGAGATCATATAGTATCTTGTTTTCTGTCTGGCTTATTTCACTTAGCATAACGTCCTCTAGGTTCATCCAAGATGTAGCAAATAACAGGTTTTTTTTTCTTTTTTTGTGACTGAATTTGTGTATATATAACATTTTCATTGTTTGTCAGTAGACTCAGCTGTTTCCATATTTTGGCAGTTGTGAAAATGCCACATGAACATGGGGTTCCACATATCTTTTCAAAATACTAATTTAGTTTCTTTGGGTATATATTCAAGAAGTAGAATTGCTGGATCATACAGTAGTTCCATTTTTAATTTTTTGAGGATCCTCCATACTGTTTTCCATAATGGTTGTACACTTTACACTCCCACCAATGTTCACAAGGGTTCCCTTTCCTCCACATCTTCTCCAGGACTAATTTGTTCTTTTTGATGACAGATACCCTAAGAGATCTGAGTTGATACCTTGTCATGGTTTTGATTTGCATTTCCCTGATGATTAGCAAAAGTAGATAAGGAGGACCACATCGAACTAAAAGGCTTGTGTACAGCAAAGGAGGTTTTTTCCTATGTTTTATTCTAGAAGATCTACAGTCTCCAATCTTCCTTACTTTTACCTCTGCAGTCTATTTTGAGTTAATTTTTATGAGTGGTTTAAGATAGAGGTTTAGTTTTGAAGAATTGATCACTTTTTAAGGTGGGCTTTCTGCTGTAATATTTCATGTTCTGAAGTAGGTGTATTAGTTCATTTGAGATGCTATAACCTAATTAACATAAATTTGGATGGCTTAAAAGCAATAGAAGTTCATTTCTCACAGGTCTGGGGATTGGGGAGTCCAATATCAAGGCATGAACAGAATCTGGTCTGGTGACAGCCCACTTTCTAGTTCATAGACAACACCTTTTCACTTTGTCCCACATAATAGAAGAGGCACGGGAGCTTTCTAGGACCTCTTCTATAACAGCACTGCTGCTGCTGCTGCTAAGTCGCTTCAGTTGTGTCCAACTCTGTGCAGCCCCATAGACAGCAGCCCACCAGGCTCCCCCATCCCTGGGGTTCTCCAGGCAAGAACACTGCAGTGGGGTGCCATTTCCCTCTCGAACGCATGAAAGTGAAAAGTGAGAATGAAGTCGCTCAGCCGTGTCCGACTCTTGGTGACCCCATGGACTGCAGCCTACCAGGCTCCTCCATCCATGGGATTTTCCAGGCAAGAGTACTGGAGTGGGGTGCCATTGCCTTCTCCATAACAGCACTAACCAGATGTATTTTGTGTTCTTAGAATATAATTCTAAAAATGAGAAATTCTGTGGAGACGAAACTGCAGTCGCAGTTGTCATTTTTAGGGTAAAGTTCCTGTATGCAGAAAGAGTTATACAGTGTTGTAAGAGTTAATTGGATAGAATCTAAAAACACTTCCTTTCTAGGTTATGTTCTAGACATTGTTACTTTTTACTCTCTGTTACATCAAGTTTCTTAGGAAATTAAAGAGTCAATAATGGGCATTTTGGTTGAGCTGGTAAAGAGTCCACCTGCAGTGCGGGAGACCTGGGTTCAATCCCTGGTTTGGGAAGATCCCCTGGAGAAGGGAAAGGCTACCCACTCCAGTATTCTGGCCTGGAGAATTCCAAGGACTATATAGTCCATGGGGTTGCAAAGAGTCGAACATGTCTGGGCCACTTTCATGGGCACTGTGAACAGGTTAGTGTCAAACATGTATATATTAGTCTAAAATTGAGACCTTCTACACCAAGGAACTCATTTGACTGCTTTTGTAAACCTTGCTTATGTTATTTGTTCATTTGCTAAGTCTTGTGTCCAACTCTGCAATGCCGTGAACTGTAGCAAGGCAGGCTTCTCTGTCCTCTGCCATCTCCGAGTTTGCTCCAATTCATGTCCATTGAGTTGGTGATGCTATCTAATCATCTCATCGTCTGCCAGCCCCTTCTTTTGCCTTCAGTCATTCCCAGCATCAGGGTCTTTTCCAGTGAGTCACCTCTTCACATCAGGTGGCTGAAGTATTGGAGCTTCAGCTTTGGCATCATTCCTTTCAATGAATATTCAGGATTGATTTCCTTTAGGATTGACTGGTTTGATCTCTTGCAGTCCAAGGGACTCTCAAGAGTCTTCTCCAGCCCCATGATTCAAAAGCATCAATTCTTATCAACCTTCATTATGGTCCATCTCTCACATCCATGCATGACTACTGGAAAAACCATAGCTTTCACTGTATGGATCTTTATTGGCAAAGTGATGTCTCTGCTTTTTGATCTGCTGTCTAGGTTTGTCATAGCTTTCCTTCCAAGGAGCCACGTGTCTTTTAATTTCATGGCTGCTCTCACTGTCCACAGTGATTTTGGAGCCCAAGAAAATAAAGTCTGTCATTGCTTCCACTTTTTCCTCTTCTGTTTGCCATGAAGTGATGGGACCAGATGCTGTGGTCTTTGGTTTTTGGATGTTGCGTTTCAATTCAGCTTTTACATGCTCCTCTTTGACCTTCATCAAGAGGCTCTTTCGTTCCTCTTTGCTTTTTGTCATTAGAGTGGTATCATCTGTGTGTCTCTGGTTGTTCAGTCCCTCAGTCGTGTGCAACCCTGTGACCCCATGGACTGAAGCATGCCAGGCTTCCCTGTCATTCACCATTTCCCAGAGCTTGCTCAAACTCATATTGGTTGAGTCAGTAATGCCATCCAACCATCTCGTCCTATGTCATCCCCTTCTCCTTCTGCTTTCAGTCTTTCTGAGCATCAGGATCTTTTCCAGTGAGTTGGCTCTTCCCATCAGGTGGCCAAAGTATTTGGAGTTTCAGCTTCAGCATCAGTCCTTGCAGTGAAAGTCCTTGGAATCCTTCAGGATGGACTGGTTTGATCTCCTTGCAGTCCAAGGGACTCTGAAGAGTCTTCCCCAACACCACAATTCAAAAGCATCAATTTTTTGGTGCTCAGCTTTCTTTATGATCCAACTCTCACATCCATACATGACTACTGGAGAAACCATAGCTTTGACTGGATGGATCTCTGTTGGCAAAGTGATGTCTCTGCATTTTGATAATGCTGTCTAGGTTGGTCATAGCTTTTCTTCCAAGGAGCATCTTTTAATTTTGTGGTTGCAGTCACCATCTGCAGTGATTTTGGAGCCCAAAAATCTAAACCTGCGTATCTGAGGTTGTATTTCTCCCGGCAATCTTAATTCCAGCATGTAATTCATCCAGCCTGGCATTTTGTATGATGTACTCTGCATGTAAGTTAAATAAGCAGAGTGACAATATACAGGCTTGTCATACTCCTTTCCCACTTTTGAAGCAGTGATTTGTTCCATGTCTGGTTCTAACTGTTGATTCTTGACCTGCGTGCTGGTTTCTCAGGAGACAGGTAAGGTGGTCTGGTATTCCCATCTCTTTGATTTTCCACAGTTTGTGTGATCCACACAGTCAATTTAGTGTAGTCAGTGAAGCAGGAGTAGATGTTTTTCTAGAATTCTCTTGCTTTTTCTGTGTTCTGGCAAATGTTGGCAATTTGATCACTGCCTCTTCAAAACCCAGCTTGTACATCTGGAAGTTATCTGTTCACATATTTCTAAAGCCTTGCTTGAAGGATTTTGAGCATTATCTTGCCAGCATGTGAAGTGAGTGCATTTGTATGGTAGTTTGAACATTCTCTGACATTGCCTTTCTTTAGGATTGGGAAGATATATTGGGTTGGCTAAAAAGTTCATTTGAGTTTTCCATAAGATGGTATGGTAAAACCAAACTTTTTGGCCAAGCCAGTACTATTAGAACTAGAGGAATTAATGGGCCATACCATGGCAAGGAAGGGAATAGGAAATTTTGGGGTTGTGATGTTCATGCCACCAAAATGCTGCAAGGAATTAGGCCTTGGATTCTTGGAAATTCTGGAAAGTGAGTGTTTATAGCATCCATATTAGAAATTATTTAGGATTTAAAGCTGTCAGACACTCAGGTTCTGAATGGTCACTTCACATCCTAGAATGAGCGTATGGGCGTGTGAATTATGTCAAGTTCATAATTGATTTTCTTTGAAAATGCAGAAGTGCTACTAAAATAGCTACAAGAGTGGGCCATTGGTCAAGGACAGTAGACTGTGGTATTGGGAAACAAGTGTCTGCACCAGAATAATATGGAAGTAAGATTATGAAATAATTTGGAATTTCATCACAAGTAAGAGTGACTTAACCTCAGATATGCAGATGACATCACCCTTATGGCAGAAAGTGAAGAGGAACTAAAAAGCCTCTTGATGAAAGTGAAAGAGGAGAGTGAAAAAATTGGCTTAAAACTCAATATTCAGAAAACGAAGATCATGGCATCTGGTCCCATCACTTCATGGGAAATAGATGGGGAAACAGTGGAAACAGTGTCAGACTTTATTTTTTGGGGCTCCAAAATCACTGCAGATGGTGACTGCAGCCATGAAGTTAAAAGACGCTTACTCCTTGGAATTTTGAAAAGTTATGACCAACCTAGATAGCATATTGAAAAGCAGAGACATTACTTTGCCAACAAAGGTTCGTCTAGTCAAGGCTATGGTTTTTCCTGTGGTCATGTATGGATGAGAGAGTTGGACTGTGAAGAAAGCTGAGTGCCGAAGAATTGATGCTTTTGAACTGTGGTGTTGGAGAAGACTCTTGAGAGTCCCTTGGACTGCAAAGAGATCCAACCAGTCTATTCTAAAGGAGATCAGCCCTGGGTGTTCTTTGGAAGGAATGATGCTAAAGATGGAACTCCAATACTTTGGCCACCTCATGCAAAGAGTTGATTCATTGGAAAAGACTCTGATGCTGGGAGGGATTGGGGGCAGGAGGAGAAGGGGACGACAGAGGATGAGATGGCTGGATGGCATCACCGACTCGATGGACGTGAGTGAACTCCGGGAGTTGGTGATGGACAGGGAGGCCTGGCATGCTGCAATTCATGGGGTTGCAAAGAGTCAGACACGACTGAGCGACTGAACTGAACTGAAGAGTGACTGATTCAGTTCTCACTGTTTAGGAGAAAGATGATACAAAAATAGCACCAGCATTAAGGGACAAACTCTAGCCTGAGATGCTGAGGAAGACTCGGGAGTTGCCAAGGATGCAGATAAGTGTCAGTCGATTTTTTGAAGTTAGACTTCTGACTAGTTTGGTAGTTGGGAATAACTTCCTTTACCAGTTCTATTCAGAGGAACTTTTTATTATGGATATGTTAATATGTATTCCTGGGAATATGGGTTTCAAATACTTCTTGCCAGTTGTAGCATTTCATTTTATGTGGGGTTTTGGTGACCAAATACTAAGTTCTAGTGGAACTATAGCTGTCAGCATCTTCCTTTATGGTTGTGTGTTTTGTGTCTTGTGTAAGAAATCCTTCATTGTCCTTTGAAATACTCTCAAGATCTTGAGATCTTCTCCTGTATTCTTAAAGTATTGCTTTTCACATTTAGATTTTTTGATATTTAATCCATTTGGAATATAATTCTGTTATATACTGGGAATTGTAATTTTTTTCTCCTGAGGAGATGGTTGTTTCAGCATTATCTATGGAACGCTCTGTATATTTCTCACTGATAAAACTAATGGCACATCTGTTATATACCCAAATTTCCATATACACTTAACTCTGTTAAAGCCCTCTAGTTCTTCTTTGTCATCTGTACCTGTACAGATATCATGCAGTCTCAATTTCCATCTCTTTAAGATGTCTTTCTATCTGATTAGGGGATATAATCCCACCTGGCTCTTTCAAAATTGGTTTGGCAGCCTACCAGGCTCCTCCATCCATGGGATTTTCCAGGCAGGAGTACTGAATTGGGTTGCCATTGCCTTCTGTGATTGATGAGGGCAGGCCCTAACTTAATCAAGTGACCAACATAAACATCATCCATAATGGGACAAATTGAAATCATGTGTTGCTTGATAGGATCCAGTGGGCAGAAATCATCATGCTTCTGTGATATTTCTGCCAAAATTCATGGGTAAAATTATGAGAAAACACCAAATCCAATTTGACAGCTTTTCTACAAGAATAACTGGCATCTAATCTTTGATAGTGTAAGAGTCCTAAATGAGTCTTTAAGGTTCCACTTAGGACTTAGAGATTGAAGGGACCATGCCAACTAAATGCAGAACATGGTTCTGAACTATATCCTTTCCCGTCCAAGATGACATTGGAATAAATGGCAGACTTGAGTGGTGTCTGAGAGTTAAATGGTAGTAGTGTACTATTTATTCCTGATTCTCATGGTCTTACTCTGATCATGTAGGAAATACACATTAAATACTTGAAAGCCATGGAGCACCAGGTTGGCAACTTACTCCCAAATAGTTCTGGAAAAAAACTTTCTTTGTACTGTGTTTTCAGTTTTCTATAACTTTGTGATTGTTTCAGTTTGTTTGTTTGTTGTTTTAATTTTGAGAGTTTATTGCAGGATTTGGTTGGGTAATATTTGGGATTTTAAAATCTGTTTACTAAGTGAGATTGGTCTGTGATTTTCCTTTCTCATATTATGTTTATTCGGTTTGTAGCCTTTTGGGGGAACTTTTATTCCCTCCCTTTATCCCTTCCTTTCTTCCAAAGGTTTCTTTAATAGACAGTCTGTTTCCTAAAGGATCACTTCCTGGATTTTCCTATAGAAAACCAACTTGATTCTTTTTTAAAAAATGGATTCAGTTTCTTTAGAGAGTAAAGAAACTTTATTATTGAGATAGTTTTAGTAACTTTTTCTAAAACACTTTCCATTTCATTCATATCTTTAAGCTGTTTCATTAAAAAACAAATAGTTAAAAAGATTTTTAAAGCTGTTTCAAATAAGGAATAACAGTGTATTAAGATTAAAAAAAAAAAATTTGTATTTTGTAGTTTTGGTCCCTTTCTCATTCCTAAGTCTATTTGTACCTTCTCTTTTTTCTTGATTACTTTTGCCTGAGGATTTTTTTTTTTTTTTAAGTCTTTTCAGATGACCAGTGTTTGGTTTTGTTGATCCTGTCTGTTGCATTTTTATTTTCTATTTCTTATACGTCTGCTCTTATTTTTTATTACTTTTAAATTTTTATGCTTTCTTTGTATTTTTCTCTTTGTCTAATTAACTACTTAGTTGTTTTGACAAAATTCTGTGTAATAACCACAAAACCCTAGTGACATCTGATGGTATATATTGCTCATTTATCTGAAGTCAGGACAGGGTTGGCAAGGCAATATGCTGGCCTTGGCTGAAGTCGTCATACACAGGTTTAAGGTTGACTGGATGTCAACTGATAGAGGGTGGTCTCAAGAGATAGAGGGTGGTTGCTCCCTGGAGCAACAGGGATGACATGTTCTCATCTTCCTGGAACAGCAGGCTAATTTGGACACACCTCCTTTTGATGGTAGAAGCATACAAAGGAGGAAGATTCTTAAACTCAGAGATAACCTACTATCACTTCTGCCACACACTGTTAAAACAAGTCACGTGAGGTAGGAAAATATTCTCTGCCATTCTGAGAGAAGTATCCCAAAGTCATGTGAAAAAGTGTGGATATAAAGAGTGAGGAATTCAGTCTGCCACTTGCCATCCCCAGTATTTTGCTTTTCCAAGCTTTTTATTATAGAAGAAGTACAAGGATAGTACACTGAATGCCCAGTGTTAGCATTTTGCTATATGTATTTTGTCTCATGCTTTAATTCTCTTTTTTTCCCTTGAATTCTTTAGAGTTAGGCATCATGACATTGCTCCCTTGTGTTTCTCTCTTAAGTCCAAAAAATGCAGTCATCACACTCAGGAAATTTAATACTGACACAATAATAATAATATTGTCTGATTACAATATGTCTTCAGATTTCTCTGTCTTAATATTCTCTGACTTTTCATTTGGTCTTTTTCTATTGCAGCCAGTTTAGCTTTATCGCAACGTAAGTATTACTGCCAATCACTTTGCTGTGCAAAATTGCACAACAAAAATCACAAGGCTTATGGGGGAAATGGGGTTAAAGGTACAACACTCAAAACTTCATCAGTGTCACCCATGGAGTCTTGTAAGAACTGCAGTACAATTTTATATCTAGTGGTTAAGACGTACATAACTAAGATAAACGTGGTGCTTTACCTTGAAAAAGACCTATACTTTGTAGGAGTGGTGTCAGAAGAGTTGCAGTTTGTTGGTGAGGTAGTGGGAAGAGAATTCTCTGAAATTGGACAGAAAGTTGAAACCATGTGTGGATAGATATGGCTCATCACACACCTGGGGAACTGACATAGCTGGTACATATTTGAGTTGTATGCATTTTCTGTTTTCCTACACAGCTTAGTTCAGCCGGGTGTAGTTTTCTAGTTTCACCTAATGTTTCTCACTAAAAAAGTTACACATAGGCAAATAGAAGATTAATGTTTTGCTCATACTGTGTTGGAACAAATTTGCATGTTTTTTTTTAAGCTGTAGCATAAATTAAAGTACAAACATACGCATCTATAAATTTCCCTCTTAAGATTGCTTTAGCTGCATCCTGCAGATTTTTAAATATTTTGGCTATAATTTAAATCTGAGTATTCTCTGATTTCTATTATGATTTCTTCAACCCATGATTTAGAAATACACACGAGGGAGGGATAGATTTGGAATTCGGGGTTAACATGTACACACTCCTATATTTAAAATAGATAACCAACAAGGACCTAGCACAAAGAACTCTTCTCAATATTCTGTAATAACCTAAATGGGAAAAGAATTTGAAAAAAGAGTAGATAACATGTATAACTGAATCACTTCACTGTACACCTGAAACCTAACACAGCTTTGTTACTCACCTGTACTCCAATATAAAATAAAAATTCTTTTAAAAAAAGAAATGCTCTTAAAAATTTTCAAATTTGTAGTTTTCTTTGTAGGTGTATCTTGTTAATATTTTCTAACTATTGCCTTGTGTTCAAAGAATGTGAAATGTATAATATTCTTAGTTATTTTTGTGACTGTGGCATAGTGTGGAGTCAGTTTTTGTAAATGCTTTGCATTTTTAAAGATGTGCATTCTCTAATTGCTGAGTAAAGGTTAATATATTTAAATTACCTTATTTTCTTAGCTGAATATTCTATGTTTATCTCACTGATGCAATCCAGACTCTCCCTCAGTTGTATAAATCTCCTCTCAGCTTATTCAGGCACGTTAGGTAGTCTGTTAAGTTCATCTTGAGGAAATTGGTCCTAGAGTCATCTGATATGTGATAGTTGTTTTTCAGGCCCATTGTCTTCTTAGGATGTTTCTCCTTTACCTCTCTCCTGTTTCCCTTTTTCCTAGATATCATTTTCATTCCTTCCTTGGTTTATCTCCCCTCATTTTGATGAAATTCTCTCTTCAGTAGCATTGTGAAAAAAAATATGCCGACAAGTTGAACTTTTTGAGAGCTTGCATGTCTGAAAATGACTTTTCTGTCTTAATACCTGTGGTAGTTGGACAGAAATGATTCCCCTTCAGTTTTTAATGGAGTACCTCATTTTCCTTTGGCTCCAGTGTTGCTATTGAGAATTCTGTTCTGCCCCAGTCTTGTCTGAAGCTTGTTTTGATCTTCTCTGTCCTTGAGTGCCAGGATTTTATGAAGTAGTGCTTTGATACAGGTCTAATTTAAGTGATTGTGCTGCACACTCAGTGGGTCTTTCAGTTCTTAGAATTTGTGTCCTTAGATTCTAGGAAATTAACTCGAATTAGTTCTTTGATTTCTTCCCCTCCGTTTTTCTGTTCTAATTTCTGGAATTCCTGTTGTTGATTTTGAGATCTCTAGCGCTCTTCTCCAGATCTCTTTTCTTTATTATGCCTTTTAATTTGGGGGTAAATTTCCTGAATTTACCTTCCAACTCTTTGATTGAGGTTTTCATTTCTGCTATTACATTTTTAATTTAAATCTTTTTTCTATAAATATTCCTTTATGATACGGTATTTTTATTCATAGGTCTAATACATTCTCTGACCCCTAAATAGTAATGATAGTTTCTTGAAATTTTGTCTTCTTGTATACTCCAAGTTTCCTTTTAAACTAATATGTTTTAACCTCTTGAGTGCTCCTTGGTTACCATTCTTTAAAGGGGTGTGTGTGTGCATGAGTGCTCAGTCATGTTCAACTCTGCAACACCATGGACTGTAGCCCACTAGGCTCCTCTGTCCGTGGGATTTTCTAGGCTGGAATACTGGAGTGGGTTGCCATATCCTTCGCCAGGAATCTTCCTGACCAGAGAAAACTGCATTGGCAGGTGAATTCTTTCCACTGAGTCACCTGGGAAGCCCCATTTAAAGATATACTACCAATAAACCGACTGAGAACTCCAAGCTCATGAGTGGGATTTGTTGTGACTTTCACCATAAGGGGATTCAGCTGTTGTCTTTTAATGGTGGAAGACTTTGTTTCAGAATCTTTGGGTCTTTTCTCTTGAATTTCCTGAGAATGACTCAGCTAAGGAGATTTTGGCAATTTTGAGGAGAAAGGAACTCAAGAAGGGAAGTTGTCTCTATAGTCCATATTTGAAAAACTCAGCAGGGGCCACAGGACTGGAAAAGGTCAGTTTTCATTCCGATTCCAAAGAATAGCAATGCCAAAGAATGCTTAAACTACCACACAATTGCACTCATCTCACACGCTAGTAAAGTAGTGCTCAAAATTCTCCAAGCCAGGCTTCAACAGTACGTGAACCGTGAACTTCCACATCTTCAAGCTGGATTTAGAAAAAGCAAAGGAACCAGAGATCAAATTGCCAGCATCCATTAGATTATTGAAAAAGCAAAAGAGTTGCAGAAAAACATCTATTTCTGCTTTATTGACTATGCCAAAGCCTTTGACTGTGTGGATCACAATAAACTGTGGAAAATTCTGAAAGAAATGGGGATAGCAGACCACCTGATCTGCCTCTTGAGAAACCTGTATGCAGGTCGGGAAGCAACAGTTAGAACTGGACATGGAACAACAGACTGGTTCCAAATAGGAAAAGGAGTGCGTCAAGGCTGTATATTGTCACCCTGCTTATTTAACTTCTATGCAGAGTACATCATGAGAAATGCTGGGCTGGAAGAAGCACAAGCTGAAATCAAGATTGCCGGGAGAAATATCAATAACCTCAGATATGCAAATGACACCACCCTTGAAAGTGAAGAAGAACTAAAGAGCCTCTTGATGAAAGTGAAAGTGGAGAGTGAAAAAGTTGGCTTAAAACTCAACATTCAGAAAACAAAAACTATGGCATCTGGTCCCATCACTTCATGGCACATAGATGGGGAAACAGTGGAAACAGTGACAGACTATTTTTTGAGGCTCTAAAATCACTGCAGATGGTGACTGCAGCCATGAAATTAAAGGATGCTTGCTCCTTGGAAGAAAAGTTATGCCCAACCTAGACAGTATATTAAAAAGCAGAGACATCACTTTGCCAACAAAGGTCCATCTAGTCAAAGCTGTGGTTTTTCCGGTAGTCATGTATGGATGTGAGTTGGACTATAGAGAAAGCTGAGTGCTGAAGAATCGATGCTTTTGAACTGTGGTGTTGGAGAAGACTCTTGAGAGTCCCTTGGACTGCAAGGAGATCCAACCAGTCCATCCTAAAGGAAATCAGTCCTGAATATTCATTGGAAGGACTGATGCTGAAACTGAAACTCCAAATAACTTTGGCCACCTCATGCGAAGAACTAACTCATTTGAAAAGACGCTGATTCTTGTAAAGATTGAAGGTGGGATAGAAGAGGATGACAGAGGATGAGATGGTTGGATGGCATCACCAGTTCGATGGACATGAGTTTGAGCAAGGTCAGGGAGTTGGTGATGGACAGGGAGGCCTGGCGTGCTGCAGTCCATGGGGTTGCAAAGAGTCGGACACAACTGAAGGACTGAGCTATTGAACTGAACTGAATGCTCCCCTCATCTCATGCAGATATCTTTTTTCCCCTCTACTTCTCCCCAGAATAAACTACTGGGGATTGTGGTGGTGCCCAGCTTGGGTCACCTAACTACAGAGAGGGATGCAGAAATCAGAGGGGCCACCTGCCTACACAGTCCTGTCATTCTCGGTCTCACCTTTGCCTCATTGCCAGAGGCACCAAATGCTCTGGTTCTTGAGCCCTTTGGTGATTGCGAAGAATTAGGTCTTTACCTAAACCCTACTTAGGAGTCATTTTTCTCAGAGTGCTAATCTTACATATGCTTTCCAGTGTTTAAAATTTTGTTTATCTTTCCCCTACTTCTGTTTTCTTAGTCCTTGTAAGTTTATGTCACTTAAATCACTCTTGGTTTAGTGAGGTTTGAAGGGAGCAAAGTACAAATTCTATGTGTCTAGATCCACCGTTTTCACACAGAACCTTAAAGTAACATTTAGCAAGTTTGAAATTCTGAAAGAGTATCACCCACACTCATGCTCAGTGGGTACAAAAAATTGAAAACCCTGTTATTTCTTTCACTTCTGTCCAGTGGAGTTTTCTGGAGGTTACATGATATGTGATATTGCAGCAGATTAAATGCAGAGATAGATACGAGAATCCTCTTTTCTATTAAGTCAAACATTGAAGAGATTTGAAAAATGTAAAAAAGGCCACTCTTCTAATTTTTTGAAAAAATTTTTTCATTAAAAATACCGTGTTGATAGTAATACAGGATGAGTTTCTTGTTATTTAAAATCCATTTGTAAGTATATAATTAAACATCTCAATTTTCATTTGTAATTCTCACGTGGTGAAAAGCAGTAGTTACAGCCTTCATAAACACTTTGGATTTCTCAGTAATTTTTAAGAAAGTAAAGGGTTATGAGGTCAAAATTTTGAAAACATGTGCTCTAGAGAATCATAGATGTAAACTGAAATTGGACCATGTTTTTAACAATATAGACATATCCAACACTCCAGTTTTATCTTTACCTAGCACAATAGTGTAATTTAATCCTCATGCTTATTAGATTGAACACTCCTGTGGATTTGTTCTTCTTTTGTTTTTTTCTCCTAATAATCATGAGAGGAACTAAATGAAGCTTCTGGAAGTTACAATCTATACTGTCGTTATCTCTATAGATATTCCAGTCTCTTCTGATTTAGATAATAATAAATCAGCTTGGCCAGAATATTAAATGTCTATTTTTGTTCCCTAGGGAACAAAATTGGTTCTCAGGGAGTAAAAAGAATTTTAGATATTATAATAGTTTGTGGTCCATAAACAGTTATATAGTACATTTGTGGTCTTACAGTTTCATTGGGGGTGGGGGCGAGTTAGGGAAAAAAGTTAAGTCTCCATAGGAGCAGATGAGAGTGAAAAAGAGGTTGAGAAACACTGTTTTAGAGATCCTGCTGGAATATGACCCTTTAACCTTTCTTTTGCTTGTATTTCTTTCTCAGATCCCAGGCTTGCTGCCTAATACACACTATAGAATTGGGGTGATGACAATAGTTAACTTGTGGGAATCCAATAGGTCCCTTCAAGAGGGAGACGCTAGGTGAGGATTCCAGCAACCAGAGAACTAGTGCCTCAGCTTCAACCACTTGTTGCAGGGCTGGACTATGAACCCAAGGATTCCAAATTTTCCAAATTAAAAAAAGTTAGAAATCCAAATTCTCTGTAAACTTATGATTTCTAAATGTTAGAAACTAAACTAATTTGTAAACAATATGCCCATCAGTCAAAACCTCTGTGAATCACCAGTTTAGGGACTCCCTCCCACCCCCACTAGTATAGTCTCTTTTGGCATGATGGAATGTGTCTCCCTAAGTATGATTCCTTTATTTATTGCATTCTAAACTCAGAGCCATTTTGTTGCTGCTTTGGTAACTTCAGTGATAGATCCTCCTGTCCCAGGAGGCCAACCTGCTCAATTTTTGGTTAACTCTGTTGCATGGTCAGTCTGATAGAAAGCAGAGATTTATCTTAAAACTTTAACCTGGTGGTCTTGGTTTATCCTGTGAGACCACAAAGAATAAGACTAAAACTCTGGTTTTGTGCGATAAGTCTTCAGATTTGTTACTTTGGCTGTGAATCGGCGCTTTATTTTTCTAGAAATGTAGAGCTTAGTATTTGAGAATTTGGGCTCTGAAGTCAGACTACTAAGGTTTGAATCTCCTCTCTGTGTCTAGTTCTGTGATCTTATGACTTATTTATTTTATACCTTTGTCCATTTTAATACCAGCATATGACTGTAATTTATCTAATTGGTGGTACGTATTACGTGTCTGGTATATAGTAAATATTCAGTAAATGTTGTTTATTTCCCACATTAAGCATCTGAGCCTTAGTTCCATCAGTCATTCTTCAAGCTGTGCTGTGCTTAGCTGCTCAGTTGTGTCTGACTCTTTGCAACCCTATGGACTGTAGCCACCCAGGCTCCTCTGACCATGGGGATTCTCTAGGGAAGAATACTGGAGTAGATCGCCATGCCCTCCTCCAGGGGATCTTCCCAACCCAGGGATTAAACCCAGGTATCCCACATTTCAGGTGGACTCTGAGCTACCAAGGAAGCCATTCTTCATAGACCACAGGTTTAAATTTGCTTACTAAACTTATAGTTTACTCATTAATGGAAGCAGTCTATGCCTTGTAGGAAGACTTACAGATTTCTTTTCCTATCTCTTCTATACTATTTCCTCCCATATGCCTCTCCAAACCAGTTCCCGATGACTTTTATCTTTGTTCATTTCTGTATGTATATATAAATATAAAAGCACCACACACAGGCACACAGACTTACTCATTCTTGAACACAAGATCATTGGAGGGACAACCAAAGTGTGAAGCTTAGGCTGTCCCCACTTCTAATAGAACCCTGATTTTGCTCACACGTTTTTATTTTAAAATAGGAATCTTGGAGAGTGCCATTTGATTGGTTTAAAAGTCAACTATGGAGTTCCTTTATACTGTGTGATTTTTTTTTTTAACTTTTTATTTTGTATTGGAGTAAAGCAGATTAACCATGTTGTGATAGTTTCAGGTGGACAGCAAAGGGACTCAATCGTACATATACATGTATCCATTTTCTCTCAATGGCTCTGTGATTTTTGGCATAGGCATGTGATGAAATTCTGGTCATTGAGACCTGAGGAAAAATTTACTGATAGAATTGAGCTTGTGGTTTATGGAAAAGGTTTCTCTGTTCCTTAAAAAGATGCACATGAAGTGGTGGTCTCATCTTCTGGCTATTGCTGAGACCTGGGGATTGGGTGGGAGTACCACCTGAGGATGGCAGAGTGAAGGCAGAGATGGGTCCTTGGAGAAATTGTTGAGCTGCTAAACTAGCCAGTCCCGCAACCTGTCCTTCTTCTAAATTTCTTATTATGTGTGAAACTTTTCTTACTGATTCTGCTGCCTTCAGTTGGATTTTCTTACTTTCACCTGAAATATGGCTGGCAAATTGGATAAATAGTCCATAACCTCATAAAGTTAGGAGGAATAATTGAAATAATAAAGTAATCTACAGGTTTACAGTTCTGTGACATTGCCACAAACAGTATGTGAGTGGACAGAATGTTTCATAGAGAGTGAGGCTACCTGGCTTTGCTAATTACTGATTCAGTTAATATTCGAATTGCAGGTCACTCAACTTCATAAAACAAAATTAAGTGATCTTTAAGATCTATTCTGATTATGCGTAAAGATTATTATTCTGGAATTCCTGCCTGAAACGGAAGGTTTTGTATATATTAAGGCAGTAGATATAAATAACCTTTTTATTTGAAGAAAGCGTAATTTATTAGCCAGTCATGTTGGGAATGCTTCCAGTTCCACAGTGGTTCTACTAATTTTAGTGTCTTGGGAAACAAGGGAAGCTCTACTATCAGTACACTAACCAGCTTGAATATCACCTCATAGCTTTGTAAAAATAGATATTTGTTTTTTAAACCAACTTTGAAACTTATTCCCCTGTAAGTCATCAGTATGAGCATGTCGTTAGTTTTCTTTTTCATACCATCTCATCATCTGCTGTGATCCTTTTCTTCTACCCTTTCCCCAGTTATTAATACACTTAGTCCCAGACCACTAAGCAGCCACCTAAGAGCTCTGCTTTTCACGAGACTCTTTCTCTCTCTTTCTTCATCTATAAATGAAGTGAAAATATATAATTTTTAAGGTGCTTTATGGTTCTAACATTCTGTGATTTGTCAGTTATTTTTCTCATCAGTTCAGACCCTGTTATACCTAAAATAACTCATCTTTGGTTATAACTAAAGTTAAGAAATTTTTTACCTCAGGACAGTAGAACTCACTTATGTAAAGGAAAAAAGGTAATGCATTAAATACCCTGTGCAGAGCCAGATATATCAAGAAATGTAGAGCCTGGGCAAAATGTAGATATATATACACACATGTAGATATATATAGTTTTTTTAAGGGTTTTTTTGGAAGGGGATTGATTGGGAGACAAGAAAAGGAAGAAACTTACAACTTCAAAACTTTTGGGAACTCAGTACATTATTTTCTTTTCCAGGAAAAGTTAAAACTATTACAAGATTGATTCATTACTGCAAGAGAACTAATAGGGGAGACCTAAGTGTTTGATCAAACCCATATTAACATTTGCCAGGCATGAAATTCCCTAGACATCTACACTTCTTTTTCCAGAAAAAGGAAAATAATATTTAATGATCTTCAGTAGAGAGACAGGTGCTAGGTGAAGTAAGAATTATACGCATCAGTTCAGTTCAGCCGCTCAGTCGTGTCCGACTCTTTGCAAGCCCATGGACTGCAGCATTCCCAGCCTCCCTGTCCATCACCAACTCCCAGAGTTTACTCAAACTCATGTCCATTGAGTCAGTGATGCCATCCAGTCATCTCATCCTTTGTCATCCCCCTTCTTCTCCCGCCTTCAATCTTTTCCAGCGTCAGGGTCTTTTCCAATGAGTCAGTTCTTCACATCAGGTGGCCAAAGTATTGGAGTTTCAGCCTGTCTTTGATTTCCTTTAGGATGGACTGGTTGGATCTCCTTGCAGTCCAAGGGACTCTCAAGAGTCTTCTCCAACACCACAGTTCAAAAGCGTCAATTCTTCAGCACTCAGCTTTCTCTATAGTCCAACTCTCACATCCATACATGACTACCGGAAAAACCATAGCTTTGACTAGATGGACCTTTGTTGGCAAAGTGATGTCTCTGCTTTTTAATATACTGTCTAGGTTGGGCATAACTTTTCTTCCAAGGAGCAAGCATCCTTTAATTTCATGGCTGCAGTCACCATCTGCAGTGATTTTGGAGCCTCAAAAAATAAAGTCTTGTCACTGTTTCCATTGTTTCCCCATCTGTTTGCCATGAAGTGATGGGACCAGATGCCATGATCTTAGTTTTCTGAATGTTGAGTTTTAAGCCAACTTTTTCACTCTCCTTTTTCACTTTCATCAAGAGGCTCTTTAGTTCTTCACTTTCTGCCATAAGGGTGGTGTCATTTGCATATCTGAGGTTATTGATAATTCTCCCAGCGATCTTGATTCCAGCTTGTGCTTCTTCCAGCCCAGCATTTCTCATGATGTACTCTGCATAGAAGTTAAATAAGCAGGGTGACAATGTACAGCCTTGACGTACTCCTTTTCCTGTTTGGAACCAGTCTGTTGTTCCATGTCCAGTTCTAACTGTTGCTTCCTGATCTGCATACAGGTTTCTCAAGAGGCAGGTCAGGTGGGCTGATATTCCCATTTCTTTAAGAATTTTCCACAGACTCTATTTGTTTACTTCCACTGTATAATCGTAAGGGATTTGATTTAGGTCATCATATCTGAATGGTCTTAGTGGTTTTCCCTATTTTCTTCAATTTAAGTATGAATTTTGCAATAAAGAGTTCATGATCTGAGCCACTGTCAGCTCCCCATCTTGTTTTTACTGACTGTAGAGAGCTTTTCCATTTTTGGCTGCAAAGAATATTATCAGTCTGATTTCAGTATTGACCACCTGGTGATATCCACATGTAGCGTCGTCTCTTGTGTTGTTGGAAGAGAGTGTTTGCTGTGACGCGTGCATTCTCTTGGCACAACTCTGTTAGCCTTTACCCTGCTTTGTTTTGTACTCCCAAAGCCAAATTTGCCTGTTACTCCAGGTATATTTTGACTTCCTACTTCTGCATTCCAGTCCCCTGTAATGAAAAGGACATATTTTTGGGGTGTTAGTTCTAGAAGGTCTTATAGGTCTTCATAGAACTGTTCAACTTCAGCATTACTGGTCAGGGCATAGACTTGAATTACTGCAATATTGAGCATTCTGCATTTCAGACTCTTCTGTTGACTGTGATCGCTACTCCATTTCTTCTAAGGGATTCTTGCCCACAGTAGTAGATACAATGGTCATCTGAGTTCATCTGGAATTCATGCATTCCAGTCCATTTTAGTTCGCCAATTCCTAAAATGTTGATGTTCACTCTTGCCATCTCCTGTTTGACCACTTCCAGTTTGCCTTGATTCATGGACCTACCATTCCAGGTTCCTATGCAATATTGCTCTTTACAGCATCGGACTGTACTTCCATCACCAGTCACATCCACAACTGGGTGTTGTTTTTGCTTTGGCTCCGTCTCTTCGTTCTTTCTAGAGTAATTTCTCCACTGATCTCCAGTAGCATATTGGGCACCTACCGACCTGGGAAATTCATCTTTTCAGTGTCCTGTCCTTTCGCCTTTTCATACTGTTCATGATTGGTGTTAATTTCAAAAAACTTGAAGGTGTGAGTGAAGTCATCCTGCATCATATCATCATATCATAAAATAACCAAAGTGAAGTGTTAAACACTCAGTGTGTTTGACTCTTTGTGACCCTGGAGACTGTAGCCTAGCAGGCTCCTCTGTCCACGAAATTGCCCAGGCAAGAATACTGGAGTGGGTAGCCATTCTCTTCTCCAGGGGATCTTTCTGACCGAGGGATCGAACCCGAGTCTCGTATGTCTCCTGCATAACCAAGGAAAACACTAAAACCAACCATGACAACATTTGCAGATTTAACGTTTTTTAGACACAGAACATCTGCTGAGTTTTATTCCTAGAAGTAGAAGGATAATCACAAGACCATTCCAGAATGCAGATTTTTCCATTCAGTTGGTAGGTTTTGTTTTGATTTTTCCAAGTCCTATTGAGAGAGATTTGTACTGACAACTCTATAAACACGTGGTATTTTTTCCAGTACCACTTCTAAAACGCTCTTAACACCAAATAGATGTCCTACAATTCAATTCAATTAGGTCATACTCCACAGGTAAAGGGCTCAATCCCACAAGACTGCTGTTGTTTCACATGCCAGTTCCAAGGACTAGGCCTTCAGGTAATTTGTACTTCTGTCCAACTTGGAGAGGGTCTGGGTTTAGGAATATATATACTCAGAAAAAGTAACTTGTTACTATGTTGCTCTTCAGTTCACCAGATTACCTTTTCTATTCTTCCTCCTCTCTGATGGCTTACTACTTCTAGTAGTTATAGGGTTGTAGAGAGGACAAGGTAAGAAGTGTTTTCTTTTGAGTGTTTGATAGTAAAATATAATTCTGTCCTTCCTACTTTGCTCCTTGCACAGTTTTAAAAAGCTTCCTCTGTATGCCAGAGGATACAAGCAGGACCTCATGGAGTATTCCTTCAAGATGCCCTCTTTTCTAGGAAATAGCACCTAAATTTGCCATGTGTTGATGAGTCTTAAACCTTGAAGTGTGAGAAGGCCACTAATTGTGGCCATCTTCTATATTATAAAAACATTTAATTAGAGTTCTATTTCATTTAGCATAATTGTAGAACCTTTTAGATAGTTTTTAGTAAGTTAACTATTTTAATAGTTGTAGAACAGATGTGTGTCTAATTACTGCTGCCAGTTTCTTCCATTTCTTCTGTAGGATCAACAGCATTTTGATTTTCCTTGTAATAATTTTGATGAGGTGAAATATTTGAACTCTTTACTTCATTAAGGAATAGTGTTCTTTATTTAAAAAAATAAGCGCTTTATTATAAAAATTTCTTGAACTTATAATCATTCTTTAAGTCTTTAATAATGATTTTATGTATGTTGAACATCTTTAGATTCATTTTTTTAATGGTAAAACTTGTCATAAAACAGTAATTTTTTATGACTGAAAATACTTCATGTCTTTTCTGGCCATAATGTGATTCATTTATTGTTAGATGTTGAGTTTTATGTTCCTTGAATGAAAAATAGAAAACATAAATATTTGAAATTCTTCACTGCATACCTGCTCAAATATAACTTGCCCACACATCTTCTTTTTAAAATAACTTTTAAATCTCTGAAATTTGGGGGTGAAAGATGGCATTTTGACTCAGAAAGATAGAAGAGAATGCTTACACTATTTAAAACCAGACTTCATGAAATGATGCTATTTTTGGATGAATTAACACTATAATTTTCTCCTACAAAGAGCTGCTGGATTATGGCTTTATTACTTTTACTATTTTAATCAGTATAAACTGCTTTTTGTTTTTATAAAATAAAGTTGTTTTTCAAAATTTCCTAGGGAGGAAAGAAAAACAGTTGATTTGTCAATCTGTATTTTGATTTACATTGAATACTTTTTATTATTCCTTCCAAACAGACACTCCTTGAATATGCAGAGAAATGGAAAACTTCAGAAGATCCTTTACCTTTATTGGAGGTATACACAGTGGCTATCCAAAGTTACGTTAAAGCCCGACCTTATCTTACCTCTGAATGTGAAAATGTAGCTTTGGTTCTGGAACGCTTGGCATTGTGAGTAAACTTTTGAGTAAATAAAAAACTTAGATTAAGCTTTTTGTTTTAACTCTGCATCTCAGGTCTTACGATAGTTTAATTTTAAATAGATTTCGTTATGGAGGCTCTACTGATAATATTAGAATTATTTATCTTATTTTACTTTAAATTTTAATAATTATTTGTATCCTTACAACTTCTTGTTTTTTAGAAGCTGTGTTGAGCTTTTACTGTGTCTGCCTGTTGAATTATCTGATAAGCAGTGGGAGCAATTTCAGACACTGGTGCAGGTGAGACTATTTACCTACTAGATTTAACATAGGTATATCTTATGGCGATTTTCTTTATTCTGAATAAATTATTTAGTTAAGATTTAAAAGATTTAAGTGATGACAAACATTAATTGCTGTTCTTATAAACGGTGATGACTTGCACATAGTCAGTACTCAAGATGTTTATTAAATGAATATATACATTTAAGTAGATTGATTGAATATTGCACAGTTCTTTAAGATCACATTAGAACTTTGCCACAGCAGTAAAAGAACACAAAAGAAAATGCCCTCATTTGTGTTTAGAAACAGTTTAATTGCTGAAAATTGTGGTGTGCTTTATAAGAATTGAACATATCTCATTTAATCCTTATGAAAACTTTGTGGGGGTAGGTATATTTTTCCCATTTTAAAGGTGAGGAAACTGAGGCTCAATTCTACAGTATTTATTGGCCCATACTTATACAGCTAATATCAGAGTAGTAATTTGAACCAAGATTCTTTATTCCATAGCCCATACTTTTTCTCCTATATCTGAAAACACATGCTTTATCTCTTTTACTTAGTGCTGTTATTCTACTTATAAAAGTACTACATAGTTTAGCACTTAGTTGTTTTGGAGTATTTCAAGAATATTAAATTTTGTTTAAGCACTAGATTGTGCTGGATATATTATAGCTTCGAGTAAATTTTGATTAATTGGTTAGTTTAAAAGAATGTTCCTGCCAGCTAATCTCAGAAGTATAGTTGTCTCTCTATTCCTCTAGCCAGAGTTCTTAAAATACCTTTTGGCCTTATGTTTTTCCATAGAAGAAATATAAAAGTAGATTAGTCTCAGATTTTAGAAGCATGTGAAATAAACTATAGTTAGGCAGAAAAGTCAACTTTTCTATTTTAATATTAAATATTAAAATCTATGTCGAGTGCAAAATTCTTGAAGATAGGAGTCATGTCTTTATACCATAGGATTTCACATAGTATTTTACACATAGAGATACTTAATAACTGTTGGAAGTGTCTTGTCCTGTTTGTCACATTGCAACTAACTTTTTGATCATGCAGTTTCTACTTCAGCATATCAGTAACTTGTGTCTCAGGTTTTTTCCCCAGCAAGTGGTTATTTTTAGGTAAATGATTGTTTCAGAACTATTTTCATAGTTTGGTACTCACATACACTCTACCACAGAATTAATTAAGTAGATAGTTTATATGCAAATATAATACTGAATTCCTCATACTAATTTTATTGTTTGTCAGCATAAGGTAAACTTTGAAACTTTCCTTTTTGAAACAGTAGCACTACTTGATACTTTTTCATGTGGATTAATGAGAAGGAAATAACTAAATCCCAGTATGGTAGCTCTCAGCAGTTGCTCAAAAAAAAAAAAAATCTTAAGGCACTTGAACTTGTTTTGGTGAGATTTTTATGGTTTTGAGGAATAGATTTTTAATACAAATACAGCATGAGCTTTAAGAGTTTCCATGATACTTTGCTTTCATTTCAGAGCTTCTTTGGGCTTATTTTATACTGGCTTAACTACATTTATTTTATTTTGCTTGTGTTTTAACTAAACATTTCTCTACCCCACTAGAGGATAAGCCCCAGAAACGCAGGGACTAGTTGCTCTCTTCCCTGGTACTTTGCCTACAGAAATTCTCAGTAAACATTTTCTGAATTGAATTAAAATTGTTGGTCTTTTGTGGCCTGAAAAATATGCCAGTTGCACGAACACTTTAAAACAAGTAAGCAAGGTTCAGTGTTAGCTTTAATAGGATATTGCTAAGACTATGTAGTCTTACAGATGTATGAAAAGTCATACATTTAGTTGTTTCCCTAAGTCCATTTTATTGAAATAACGTGTATATAAGTTGTCATTTAGCCTTTGATGTAATTTATCATCTGTTAATGGTAGAAGTTTTTTGGAAAATTTTTTTTACTAACAGAGGATATAAAATGTATAAGGTCTTTCATGGTATGGATATTCTGATAGCTTCCTCGAGAAATAACTTTGCTGTTGGTTTCGATCTTGGGGGAAAAATAATATGAACTTATTTCTAGAAATATATTTTATTTATTTAAAATTTATAATTAGTATAATTCTTATTTTTGAGATTCATCTTAAAAATCAGAAGGATGCAGCACTTTGTAATGTGACATGAAAATTTTAAGTTAAGTCTTATTTTTCAAAAGTTTAGTATTATATTTAAAGGCTGATAAGCTTGCTTTTGAAAATCTGTTGTAATTCTTTGGATGTTTATTTAATATTTATAGGTAGCTCATGAAAAGCTGATGGAGAATGGCAGCTGTGAATTGCATTTTTTAGCTACTCTAGCTCAAGAGACTGGGGTGTGGAAAAACCCGGTACTGTGCACTATTCTTTCCCAGGAACCATTGGATAAGGATAAAGGTAAATTTTCTAGAGAGAAGAGAGAAAGAAAAAAGAATCATTAGACTAGAGAAAATAAGTACTTAAAATTGTTTTGATATAATCCCAGAATATTCCAAGAAGGACCATTTTGTTTAAGTTTTATATGAGGTACTTGAGGCCCTTCACTTTTTTTTTTAATTGGGGGAAGATGTATTTACAGGATTATGTAATCTTAGGGTAACAGAGAAACTCTTTTTTTTCCTCAACATTATTTTATCCGAGGAATTCCCTCTGTAACATCTGACAGGTGGCAATCTAGCTTATACTTGATAACTTATTTGACAGATGGAGAAGCAAAAGTAGGGTAGTGAAATGATTTTTCTCAAAATAGATAAGAAATTAATGCTAGTAACTCTAAAGTCTTGTGCCTCTAAGATTAGTACTCTTTCTTAAACAGTTTTTTTTCCTCAGACTTATTTTATCCTGCTTTGTTATTATTATATGGGCTTAGGCAATAAAGATCCCAGTTAAACTGACAGGTATCCTACTAGATAGATGGCTAAACCACTAATATGTATAACACTTAATGTTCAGAGTTCAAAAACTGTATGTGCTGTGAAGAAGAGCACATATTATTATCTTTGGTATTTTCTTCAGATTATTTAGGAAAGTGCTCAGATTTCCCAAGGTATTTAACTAGAGAAATAAATAAGCTTCTTCCATTGTCGCTTTTCGTGTTGGTTGATGGCAAAGCTTAGGCATTTTGCTATGTGATAGCAATTTCTGATTTAGAAAGGAGTAAACTCATCATTTGTTAACTCTTCTGGTACTTTGATATTTACCAAAAGACTTCTCAGCTAATCTCCAAACTTCTCATCAAGCTGATTGTTCCTACCTGACTCCTCTCTTAATATTTACCCAGCTTTCTGGATAGTTTTAGCAGTGTTATCTGTTTCTTGGCTTTCACTGCAAGTTTATTTGTATTACTGCCCTTTGTGTATTTCCCCAGATTAGTTACATTAGAGGTCTCTTAGACCTTAGAGAAATAGATCCTCATTATTTAAAATAATAAGAACAACATTTAAAGGTTGAGAGTCTTAGGGGCTTTTTGCCTTTGGTGTATTATTTTTTATCCCCAGTATATTACCACCACTGTGTTTTTATTTCTATAATTAAATTCTACTTTTTACTCTTCTCAGCTTTAGAAATATTGGATAGAATATATTAATAATAATACCAAATTACATTGTATAGTTATTGCAGTTTGAAATGTGCTTTTAATCTTCACAATGATCCTATGGAAAAATGGGATCTTTTTTTGTCCCTGTTTCACAGGTGAGAAAATACAGGCTCAGAAAGATTAGTTGTCTTTTCTGTATCACACTGCCAGTGATGTGAAGTAGAGCTGGGAATCGAAGTGAGGTCCCCAGCTTGTCCTTTTTATATTATGCCATGTTGCACCCAGCCTAATAAAATAAAATCACACCTAGCTTAAATAAAGATTTAACTCCTTTTTTCTGTTGTCAGCTTCTGAAGAGCATCTTTGCCAAACTCTCACATTATGCTGATGCAGAAAAATAGAACCTTTACCTTAGCAGAGATTTAAAATTTACCTTAAAAGAATATGTGCTCAGTATGTGCTCAGTGTCCTTTTTTGTTTCACTGTGCCTAACATTGTTTCTGTTAACAAATGTCTTTGCCCATCTCTGTGCCACTTTATTTCATGATCCTCACCTGGCATAGCTACTGGAATAATTTGGGCTATAAAGCAAAAGGAGTTTCTACAGTAACAGATAGACTGTAGGTAGCCAGATTTTAACATGACTCGTGAAGTAACCAGAGGGATGTTATATGACTGAGAGACTGTGCAGCTATAATCTTTATTTGGCCCTGTTATTTAGCCTACTTCTTTGACGGGAGTTACTCTGTGGGTAATCACATAGACTTGAACTATATGTTGAAGTAATTAACATTTTACACATATACACTAATTTATTTACATTTTCAAATTGGGCAATTGTACAGCATGTGGAACTTTCAGCTTTTTATATGATATATCCAAACCCTTGGTTTAACCTATACTGGCCTATGGCAAGTTTGATAAGAGCTAGAGCTCTGCCAGCAATAGGTACACTGTAATAGGCTATGTTCATTAGTTTGTTGATAGCAAAGCATTTGAAGTTTTGATGTAGTATTTGAACAGTGGATAATTGACTTAATTCTGATTTATTTTAAATAACTAATTTTTATTGACTAATTTTAGAACTAAAATTTAGTTTTATTGACTAAATTTAGAACCACAAAGCCAGGTGGCTCAGTGGTGAAGAATCCACCTGCAGTGCAGGAGATCTGGGTTTGATTTCTGGTTCGGGAAGATGCCCTAAAAGGGAATGGCAACCCACTCCAGTATTCTTGCCTGGAGAATCCCAGGGACAGAGGAGCCTGGCAGTCTGTAGTTCGTGGGATCGCAAAGCATTGGTCGTGACAACACACATGCAAAGCCCAGCTAAAACCAACAAATGTTCTTTGATTTAGGGATTGAGGGTGTATGGGACTCAATTAAAAATGCTGGTTTCCCTTTAAGGTTTTAGCATCTTAGAATAATGTAACTCTGATATTTAAACAGTGTAATTAAGTTGATGGCCTTTGAATATCACAGGAACTTTAGGCTTACATGTTACTTGTGCCTTCCTTTAGTTATCATCTAAGAATTGGAAAGGCGCTGAATAATCATTTATCTTTTACTCAATTTTAACTCCCTTCTAAGACATTACTCACTGGTAAAATGAATGGGCCTTTGCTTGAATACTCATAGAGAATGGTAACTATGTAATTCACTCCATTTATAGCTGCTATTAGATAATCTTTATTGTGTAAATTGTGAAAAACTATGTACTTAAGAGTTGCTGTCTTGGATCTAGTGCTACCCATAACATGCATACCTAACAAAGTACAAATCCCTCTAAAGGGACTAAAAGCTATCCTGGTGTGTCCTGATTTTAAGACTACAATCATGATTTCTGACTTCAGTGCATTTTGTTTCTTGTTCATGTGTAATTCTCGAAACTTAACATGAACCCCGAATATGATCTGGCTGGCATTTTTATACATAGTATTTTGGCATACAAAGTATTCCTTTTTTTCTTTTTTTAAATTTCACTGTGTTAAATCCATTCTGCCTCTGCAGCTTGTCCATATTATGTTACATCTTGGTTTTGTTAGTTCAAGGGTTTTGTCTTTCCAAGTTTAAGCAGATATTATTAGCATACAGTATGTTGGCATCCAGGTTCTTGATAATGACCATTAAAAAGGTCATACTCAAACACCTAGCCCCTGGAATACTTATAGACATTTTCTTGTTTCCTTTTAGTCTTTTAGGCAGTGCCCTTTTGATTATGGTTGTTTCATCACATATGCCTGTTTCCTTGTGTCTGGTCCATGGCTTTCCTTTTTGTCTATAGTGACACTATGATGAAAGACCACAAGAGGTATTTGGCTAGAGTTTTATTAAGTAAGATTATTTACTATTGAGGTTAGTCTGACATTAATGTTTTAAAAAATATTTTTGTTTATTTATTTGACTGCGTCTGGTCTTAGTTGTAGTGCACAGAATGTTCATTGCATCATGTGAGATCTTTTACTGCTGCTCATGGGCTCTAGTTGTGGCACAAGGGCTCCAGAGCATGTGGGCTCAGTAGTTGTGGTACAGGGGCTTAGTTGCTCCATGGCATGTGATATCTTAGTTCCCCAAAAGAAGACTGAACCCATGTCCTCTGCATTGCAAGGTGGATTCTCAAACACTGGGCCACCAGGGAAGTCCCTGACCTAATCACATTTTAAATGAACTATTTTATAATAGTTTTCTAAATACTCCACACCAGTTTTCCCAACTGTTGGTATGTATATATTTATTAATTATATATGTTAATATAGTATATCATTAGTATGATCTGTTTGTCACAATTAATAAACCAGTATCAATACTTTGCTATTAACTAAAGTCTATACCTTATTCAGATTTCCCTGGTTTTTACCTGTTGTCTTCCTTCTGTTCTAGGATTCCATCTAGGATATCGCATTACATTTAGTCATCATGTCTGCTTAGGTTCCTCTTGGCTATGATAGTATTTTCAGACTTTGCTTGTTTTTGATGATCTTGGCAGTTTTGAAGAGTATTATAGGATTTCCCTCAGTTTGGATCTGTCTGATGTTGCTCACGTGATTAGTACTTGGCTTATGGGTTTAGGGGAGGAAGATCACTGAGGTACAGTGCCATGGTCATCATACGAAAGGTACCTGTAATCAACATGACTTCCTCACTGTTGGTATTAACCTTGGTCACCTGGCTGAATGTGTTTTTCACATTCAGTGAAATTACTGTGAAATTACTCTTTTTCCACCTTTCCATGCTGTACTCTTTGGAAAGAAGTTACCTTATGCAGCCCACACTTAGGAGTTGGAGAGTTAAGCTCTACCTCCTTGAGGAGGCAGTATCTACACAGATTGTTTGGAGTTCTCCACAGCAATTTGTCTTTTCTTTTTTAAAGATTACTGATGTTTTGGCTGTGGTAGGTCTTCGTTATATGTGCTGCCGAAGCAAGCACTGTGGCAGGTCTTAATTACTGCCCTCGGGCTTTCTCTTAGTTACAGTGAGTGGGGGCTACTGTTTGTGTGTGAGCTTCTCATTCCTGTGGCTTCTCTTGTTGCAGACACTGGTTCTAGGCTTGCCAGCTTCAGTAGTTGCAGTGCCTGGGCTCAGTAGTTGTGGCACCTGGACTTAATCGTGGGATCTTCCCAGACCAGGAATCGAACTGGAATTGGTTGCATTGCAAGGCAAATTCTTAACCACTGTACCACCAAGGAAACCCGAAATCTGTCTTTTCTTCCTTATCTATTTGTTTAATTAATATGGACTCAACTGATATTTACTTTATGCTTTAGTGATAATACAACACTATTTTGTTGATCAAATTGTTCAGCTTTGGCCACTGGGAACTCTTCAAGTTAACTTCTCTG
The DNA here is from genome assembly GCF_002263795.3 of Bos taurus. Lineage (NCBI taxonomy): Eukaryota > Metazoa > Chordata > Mammalia > Artiodactyla > Bovidae > Bos > Bos taurus. The sequence goes on along the minus strand of NC_037336.1, from coordinate 62,665,223 downwards.
TCCCTTTGACATAGCCCCATGGTTGTGGGTTATGTTTTTGTTTGAGTACTTCCTTGTTTTTTGTTTCTACAAGATGCTCTATGTTTATTCTGTGTATTTCTTGCCCCAATCCTATAATCAGCTGTTTCTCCAAGGAACCTTAGTTCCTTTCAGTGGAGAATAGTGTTAGGAACCAAGCCCTGGTAACTGGTTGTGCTCGTTGCTACTGAGGTGTCATTGCCTCCAGGAACTCTCAGCAGACAGAGTAAAAAAATATATGTAGGTATAATTAATCTGTGTGTGCACACATATTTATAAATGTTTGTATATGTAACCAGTTGTATCTATATTACACTAAATGTGAGAGTTTATACAGATGTCTCCAACTCTAATCTATAGCACCTGGATCATTCTGACCTTCTCTTCTTATCTATAACCTCTCATTTCAAAAGAATGTCATATAATTGGAATTATACAATATGTAGCGTTTTCAGACTTCTTTTACCGTAGACCATCCTATATTGCTTAATCATCCATATATTACTACTTACTTACTCCTAGTGTATGTATAGTGATTTCAGAATTGATAACCTGTATCCCAGTGGAAAACAACTTTTATCAGTGTACACAGTGCCTTTTTCCATATTTGTACTGACTCCTCTTATCCCAAGTTAGGTGAGCAGCCCATTCTCCCATCTCTTTCAGTGAAGTTCTTTCATTACATTTATAAGACAGAATCTTTTGCCATATTCTACAGTCTCTCCTGGGCTTCGCAACCTCCCAAATCATATTTTCAAATTTGCCTACCATTGGAGTCCTTCTTCATGCCCTAAAGTTGTTTGGGTTTTGACCAATGCATATTATCATGTATCCTCCATTATAGTATCATACAGGATAGTTTCATTGCCCTAAAAAAGATTAACTGTGCTTCACCTGTTCAACCCTCTCCTGAACGATGACAATTACTTATCCACGTTTATAGACTTTTCAGTCTACCTTCATTCATTTAACAATATGCATGTAACATTTATCTATGTATTAGAGTGACTTAATAGCTCATTCAAAAAAAAGTTGCTGAATTATATTCCATTGTAAGAATCTACCACAGTTTGTTTATCCATTCACTTCTTAAAAGACATCTTGTTTTCTACCAGTTTTTGGCATTAATGAGTATAACTGCTATAAATATTTGCATACAAGTTTTTTGGATAAATTTTCAGATCAGTTGGGTAAATACCTAGGAGAAAGATTGCTTATATGGTAAGAGTATATTTTGCTTTGTGAGAAGCTGCCAACCTATACCATTCTGCATGCTGTTCTAGATTCTCACTGGTAGTTACTTTTATCTATTTGGGCAATTTTAGCCATTCTAATATATGTGTGTCATGATATCCCATTACTTTAATTTGTGTTTCTGCACAGACAGATGATACTGAACATCTTTTTACATGAATATTTGCCATCTGTATATCTTCTTGGGAGAAGGATCTGTTTATATCTTTTGCTTTTTTTTAAATTTTTTACTGGTGTATAGTTGATTTACAATGTTGTGTTAGTTTCTGCTGTACAGGAAAGTAAATCATTCATACATATACATATAGCCACCGTTTTTAGCTTCTGTTCCCATGTAGGTCATTACAGAGTATTGAGTAGAGTTCCCTGTGCTATACAGTAGGTTCTTTTTAACTTATCTATTTTATGTATAGTAAAGTATATATGTCTATCCCAATCTCCCACTTTATCTCCCCGTCTTTCCCCCTTGGTAACTGTAAGTTTGTCTTCTACATCTGTGACTATTCCAGTTTTGTGAATAGGTTTATTTGTACTCTATTTTTTTAGATTCCACATATAAGCGATATCATGATGTTTGTCTTTCTCTGACTTATTCAGTATGACAATCTCTAGGTCATTCACTGTTCCCTTTAGTTGTTATAGTTTGATATAGGTCCTTTAGCAGATAGGAGCTTGGCAAATATTTTCATTTACTCTGTGACTTGTTTTTCTTTACAGTGCCTTGCAGAGGGCAGAAGTTCTAAATTTTAATTAAGTCCAACTCATTTTTTTTTTTCTTTCATGGATTGTGCTTTTGTTGTTTTGTCTAAAAATAATCACCAAACCCAATATCATATAGATTTTTCTCCTCTTATCTCCTGGACCCTGGAGAAGGAAACGGCACCCCACTCCAGTGTTCCTGCCTGGAAAACCCCATGGACAGAGGAGCCTGGTAGGCTACAGTCCATAGAGTTGCGAAGAGTCAGACATGACTGAGCGACTTCACTTTACTTTATCTCCTGAATGTATCATATTAATAGTTTTGCGTTATATATTTTGGTCTGTGATACATTTTGAGATAATTTTTGTAGAAGTGCAACCTAATTTATGTTTGGTGAATCTTTCTTGGTTCTTGACAGTCACTTTTTTTTCCTGAACACTCACAAGTCATATTTCTAATGTATTAATTTTAAGAATCTTCAGTTCAGTCGCTCAGTCATGTCCGACTCTTTGCGACCCCATGAATCACAGCACACCAGGCCTCCCTGTCCATCACCAACTCCCAGAGTTCACTCAGACTCACGTCCATCGAGTCGGTGATGCCATCCAGCCATCTCATCCTCTGTCGTCCCCTTTTCCTCCTGCCCCCAATCCCTCCCAGCATCAGAGTCTTTTCCAATGAGTCAACTCTTTGCATGAGGTGGCCAAAGTACTGGAGTTTCCACTTTTAGCATCATTCCTTCAAAAGAAATCCCAGGGCTGATCTCCTTCAGAATGGGCTGGTGGGATCTCCTTGCAGTCCAAGGGACTCTCAAGAGTCTTCTCCAACACCACAGTTCAAAAGCATCAATTCTTCAGCGCTCAGCTTTCTTCACCGTCTCTCACATCCATACATGACCAGAGGAAAAACCATAGCCTTGACTAGACGAACCTTTGTTGGCAAAGTAATGTCTCTGCTTTTCAATATGCTATCTAGGTTGGTCATAACTTTTCTTCCAAGGAGTAAGCGTCTTTTAATTTCATGTCTGCAGTCACCATCTGCAGTGATTTTGGAGCCCCCAAAAATAAAGTCTGACACTGTTTCCACTGTTTCCCCATCTATTTCCCATGATGTGATGGGACCAGATGCCATGATCTTCGTTTTCTGAATGTTGAGCTTTAAGCCAACTTTTTCACTCTCCACTTTCACTTTTATCAAGAGCCTTTTTAGTTCCTCTTCACTTTCTGCCACAAGGGTGGTGTCATCTGCATATCTGAGGTTATTGATATTTCTCCCGGCAATCTTGATTGCAGCTTGTGCTTCTTCCAGCCCAGAGTTTCTCATGATGTACTCTGTATATAAGTTAATAAGCAGGGTGACAATATACAGCCTTGACGTAAGACTCTTAGCATTATATTTATTCCTCTAGTCTACAGTTTGCAAAATGTACCTCAGGTCCCATTTTGAAAATTATATTTTCCCACCTGTTTCCATTTGCTCCATTGTTCTATCTTTTTCAATCTAAAGGTTGTTATCAGACCCACCATTCTCTCTATCATCATAAATAATGAATAATCAAACCCAAGGAGCAGAGACCCTTCTCAAGAAGTTACCCACTTCCACCAATTTGATTATATTCATCTTATTTGGCATGCTTGTTGTTTAGTTGCTATGTTGTTTCTGACACTTTTTCGACCCCATGGACTATACCCTTCCAGGTGCCTCTGTCCGTGGGATTTCCCTGGCAAGAATACTAGAGTGAGTTGCCATTTACTTTTCTAGGAGATTACATCGCAAGCAGATTCTTTACCACTGAGCCACCAGGGCAGTCCAGTTGGTAAGCTAGGGGTCATCTTTTTAATAACAGTTTGCATGGTGTATGCATCCTTGGTCCTGAACCTGCTGTTTTTTCTTTTTTTGTATATGTCATTATTGTAAAATCTAAACTTTGAAAGAGCTCCCTACTAACAGTTACACTGAATTCCTTCAGCCCTTTCCCTTCTATTTTGGAATAATTTGCAGTTGCATAAATTGTGTTTTTATTCAGCTTGCCAGTTCTTTCTTGAATCCTAAGCCCTGGGGTTCATTTTTTGTTTTTTGAACTCCTTGGTTTTCAAAGGAAATTTCTAAAGCTTAAGATTTTCCATAGTACTTATAAGTCCTTCAGAGCTTTGTGAGAAAATAAGTCTTTATTTCAGTAATAAACTTTACATTTTAAAATAAACAGGAAAAACATGCTGCTTGGTTTACCAGATATTAGCATATCTACGATGTAATAATATTTTAAAGGAAGAGATGGGAGGAGAGAACAGATGAAATGAGGCCAGATCTGATTACATGCAGCTGAATTTGTTTTCAGATAGAAATCTCTAGTTCTTCTACTTGTTGAAACTTTTCCTGTATATTTTATGGGCCTATGTGTATCTTTACCTGTATTCTATGTATAGAATACCAAAATGGGTGATTCTGAAACCTACACTTAAATATGTTGAGTTTTTTTGAGTGTTAAAACATTTCTTATACAAAATCACTAAAAAGAACATCTTGTAGATTATACATTAAGTAAGCTTAAGAAATACAGTTCTCCTAACATTTCTATTTGGTTATCCTTTTTTTTTTTTAGTTAAAAAATTTTTTTTGCTTTCTCTCTCTTTGGCTCTTACTGACCTTGTCTTGTTATAAAAAACAAATAAATGGAATATTTTGAATTTTATTTTTAAAAATCACTGCTAAATTAGATTGCCCTCTTTAGGTTTTACTTAGATCATTGAGGATCAGTGACTCTGAATAGAATTAAGCTGATGGAATTTAACGGCAGTAAAACTGTAGAAGTGTTCACTTTCCCATTTCAGACTGATGTTTTATTTTGCATTTTGTTAACCTTAATTATATTCTACTGTTACATAACTAGATATATGGTGACCACCAAGATTTTATTTTTACTAGTAATGATTTAAAACATAAACTTACTGGCTTTTCTAAACATCCTAGAAAAAGTCATTGTTTCTGTTCTAATGAGTCTGATTTCATTATCATGTTACATGGATAAAGACGTGAGAATTTAATTAAATGTAATAGTAATAATTAAATCTTACTCCACAAGAAAATTTTATGGTTACATACTTACTTTTGTTGTTGTTGTTCAGTTGCTAAGTTGTGTCTGACTCTTTGCAGCCCCATGGACTGTAGCAGGCCAGGCTCCTCTGTCTTCCACTATCTCCCAGAGACTTACTAGATTCATCTATAACATGGAATTTTTAAAATTTATATAAATTCTATTTTATATCAATCATGTCAAAAATCAGTTACGATCATAAAGTTTCAGGCTTAATGACAAAGCAGGTGGTTTAAGCAATTCTGAAATCTTCAGTGAAAATGCTGTGTCTTGAAATTTAGCTTATTCTCCCAGGAAAGGGTGAGAGGTTGGGTGAAGGAAGTGTTAAGCTTTTATTAAATTTCTGAATTTGAATTTTTTGAACTAATGCTGAATTGATTTTTTCATTGCATTTTTTTCTTGTGGTAAAAACGCAGAATTTAATCATTTTTAAGTGTATAGTTGGAGAAGGCAATGGCACCCCACTCCAGTACTCTTGCCTGGAAAATCTCATGAACGGGGGAGCCTGGTGGGCTGCAGTCCATGGGGTCGTGAAGCGTCGGACACGACTGAGCGACTTCACTTTCACTTTTCACTTTCATGCATTGGAGAAGGAAATGGCAACCCACTCCAGTGTTCTTGCCTGGAGAATCCCAGGGACGGGGGAGCCTGGTGGGCTGTAGTCCATGGGGTCACGAAGAGTTGGACACGACTGAGCGACTTCACTTCAGTAAGTGTTTGGTAGTGTTTTGTATGTTCATACTGTTTTGAAACATATCTGCAGAACTTTTTTAATCTTACAAAAAGATTTTATCACTTGCAAGAGTGATTTTAAACAATAGCTCCCTCCTTTTCCCATACTCCACTCCCAGTCCCTGGTTAGTCAACATTCTGCTTTTTGTTTCTATGACTTTGACTACTTTACATATCTCATATAAGTGTAATCATACTACATATTTACCTTTTTTTGACTGGCTTATTTCATTTAACATAATGTCCTCCAAATACAACTGTTGTTAGCATGTGACAGAATTTCCTTCTGTTTTAAAGGTGAATAATACTACATTATATGTATGTGGCACATTTATTTATCAGTTCACCTGTTGATGGACATCTGGATTACTTCTACCTCCTGGCCCTTGTGAGTAGTGCTGCTGTGAACACAGGAGTGCAGATGTCTCCTTGAGACCCTCCTTGACTTCTTTTGTGGCATCCAAAAGTGGGATAGCTGCACCACATGGTAGTTCTGTTTCTGATTTTTTGAGGAACTTCTAGACTGTTTTCCTTAGAGGTTGTATCATTTTATAGTGCTATCAATAGGACACAAAGGTTACAGTTCCTCTACATCTTCAACCAACATTTATTTTCTCTTTTTGTTTTGTTGTTGTGTTTTTGAAAATAGCCATTCTGAGACAGGTGTGAAGTGATATCTCATTATTTTCATTTGGATTATTTGATTGTTGTTGTTGTTGAGTTATAGGAGTTCTTTATATATTCTGAACATTAACTCTTATCACATATGTAATTTGCAAATATTCTCTCCCATTGTGTAAGTTGCCTTTTTACTCTGTTGATTCTGTCCTTTGATGTAGGAAGTTAACTTTGATGTAGTCTTATTTTTTTGTTGTTGTTCTTGGCTAACCCTTGGTATCATATCTAATAAATCATTGCCAAGTCCAGTTCTTGAAGCTTTTCCCCATTGTTTTCTTCTAGAAATTTTATAGTTTTGGGTGTTATATTTAGGTCTTTAATTCATTTCAGATTGTTTTTTTATATGGTATAAGGGTTTAATTTTAATCTTTTGCATGTGGATATCCAGTTTACCCAGCACCATTTGTTGAAGAGACTATCATTTCCTCTTGAGTGGTCTTGCCACCTGGTTGAAGATTATCTGATCATTTAGTGATGGTTTATTTCTGAGCCTTTTCTATTCTGTTGCATTGCCTATATTCCTTTTATGCCACTTTTGATTGTTTTGTAGTCCATTTGAAGTGAGGAAGTGTGAGACCTCCACCTTTGTTCTTTTTCAAAATTGTTTTGGCTGTTTGGGATTCCTTGAGATTGCATATTAGTTTTAGGGTCAATTTTTCTATCTCTTCAAAATAGCCATTCCAGTTTTGTTGGGATTACATTGAATCCATAGCTTGCTTTAGGTTATTGGACATCTTAACCACATTAAGTCTTCAAATCCATGAACATGAGGTTCCCTTGCATTTCCCTGTGTCGTCTTTAATTTCTTTCAGTAATGTTTAATTTCTTTCAGAGCTTCCCTGGTGGCTCAGACAGTAAAGAATCTGCCTGCAGTGTGGAAGACCTGGGTTCAGTTCCTGGGTCGGTAAGATCCCTGGAGAAGGTAATGGCTACCCACTCCAGTATTCTTACCTGGAGAATTCCATGGACATAGGAGTCTGGTGAGCTGTAGTTCATAGGGTCGCAAAGAGTCGAACGTAACTGAGCAACATGAATTCAAATTCATTCAGATTAGCTGTTTGCTTCCCAGGTGGCACTGCTGCTGCTAAGTCACTTCAGTCATGTCCGACTCTGTGCGACCCCAGAGATGGCAGCCCACCAGGCTCCCCGTCCCTGGGATTCTCCAGGCAAGAACACTGGAGTGAGCTACCATTTCCTTCTCCAGGTGGCACTAGTGGTAAAGAACCCCCCTGCCAATGCAGGAGACGAAAGAGACTCGGGTTCAATACCTGGGTTGGGAAGATTCCCTGGAGGAGGGCGTGGCAACCCATTGCAGTATTCTTGCCTGGAGAAGGCAATGGACAGAGAAGCCTGACAGGCTACACTCCATGGAGTTGCAAAGAGTTGGAAACGCCTGAAGCGACTTGGCACACACCCAGTGTTTATAGGTTTCACTGTACAAGTATTGCACTCTCTTGGTCAGGTCTGCTAAGTACTTTATTCTTTTTGTTGCTATTATAAATGGAATTGTTTTCTGAATTACCTTTTCAGTTTGTTCATCGTTAGCGTATAGAAATGAGTCTTGTTTTTGTGTTCTGATTTTGATATCCTGCAACTTCACTAAATTTATTTAGTGCGTGTGTGTATGTAATCTTGAGGATTTTCTACCTATAAGATGATGCCATCTGCATTCAGATGATGATATTTCTTCCTTTTTATTTTAGATGCCTTTTACTTCTTGCCCAAATGCTGAATCGATTTTAAGAGAAAATAAATTTTTTTAATGGAATAGGTGATGCAGATTCATGAAGGTTATGATGGGAATTTTGGAATTTATCATTTGAACACAAAGGGAAACCACTTGGAGATTTTAACTGGGAAAGGAGAGTTGCGTATGTTCTTCAGAGGTGCAGGGAAAAAAAGCATCCTGAGTCCTAGTGGAGATGTGTTAGAAAGACTAGCAGAATGCAACAGAGTGGTCTGGGAGATTAACAGTTTGAGCTGAGAGAAGAGGGTGAATGGTAGCTGTGTAGGTGGAGAAAAATGAATGGGAGTATGGATGTGAGAGTTGGACTGTGAAGAAAGCTGAGCACCGAAGAATTGATGCTTTTGAACTGTGGTGTTGAGAAGACTCTTGAGAGTCCCTTGGACTGCAAGGACATCGAACCAGTCCATTCTAAAGGAGATCAGCGGAAGGAATGATGCTAAAGCTGAAACTCCAGTACTTTGGCCACCTCATGCGAAGAGTTGAGTCATTGGAAAAGATTCTGATGCTGGGAGGGATTGGGGGCAGGAGGAAAAGGGGACGACAGAGGATGAAATGGCTGGGAGACTCTATGGACTCGAGTTTGAGTGAACTCCGGGAGATGGTGATGGACAGGGAGGCCTGGCGTGCTGCGATTCATGGGGTCACAAAATGTCGAACATGACTGAGCGACTGAACTGAACTGAACTGAAGTATTTGGGAGTTGGAAGTGACAGGATCATATGGTGGATTGTAGGTTAGGATAAGGAGGAACAAGGCAGAAGAGGAAAGTTTTCATACCACCTTTTAGTTCTCTTTAGTTTTATAACACATATTGTGGCATACATATTTTTGTATGCAGAGTTTGAGATGATTGTGAAAGAGCTAGCTGGAGATGCTGCAAGGGGAATTATGTGCAAATCTGAATGTGGAGATAGACACTCAGTGAATAGATTTGACTCCACTTTGGGGGGAATCCAGGACCTAGTCCTGGGTACATGGTCAGTTAATATTTATATAAAGATTTATCACAAATATTCAACTTACATATTGTAATAGTTTAAAAATTAATTATCTTTCATGTTTTTCTTTTTACTATTATGTAAGTGGCATTTTATGGAAAGAAAGCCATTATTACTTTAATTGAACTGACAGTATCACTCATTTACATTGCCATTGTAGGTCATCCAGATCTCTTGATAGGGTTGAGTGTAGTAAAACCTGCTTTTTCCTCCCAAGGATGTAAATACACAGGACATAAATAAAAAGGCTACCCAAGTAAAATTCAATGTATTTTATGGTTTTCTGGGATAGGGGTGGGGAAAGCAGGGTCAGATCAGATCAGATCAGTCGCTCAATCGTGTCTTGACTCCTTGCGACTCCATGAATCGCAGCACGCCAGGCCTCCCTGTCCATCACCAACTCCCGGAGTTCACTCAGACTCACGTCCATCGAGTCAGTGATGCCATTCCGGCCATCTCATCCTCTGTCGTCCCCTTTTCCTCCTGCCCCCAATCCCTCCCAGCATCAGGGTCTTTTCCAGTGAATCAACTCTTAGCATGAGGTGGCCAAAGTACTGGAGTTTCAGCTTTAGCATCATTCCTTCCAAAGAAATCCCAGGGCTGATCTCCTTCAGAATGGACTGGTTGGATCTCCTTGCAGTCCAAGGGACTCTCAAGAGTCTTCTTCAACACCACAGTTCAAAAGCATCAATTCTTCGGCGCTCAGCCTTCTTCACAGTCCAACTCTCACATCCATATATGACCACAGGAAAAACCATAGCCTTGACTAGACGGACCTTTGTTGGCAATCTGCTTTTGAATATGCTATCTAAGTTGGTCATAACTTTCCTTCCAAGGAGTAAGCGTCTTTTAATTTCATGGCTGCAGTCACCATCTGTAGTGATTTTGGAGCCTAGAAAAATAAAGTCTGACACTGTTTCCACTGTTTCCCCATCTGCAGGGTAGGGAGTGAAATTTGATGTGACTAGCTACTTAAGAATAAAGATAAAGCTTTTTTCAAGAGTCTGATAATCTTTGATGTGCTGTTATAACTTTGTAAGGAAAACAGGTCCTGGAGTGGAGAGAAATAGAGAAACATATAGAAGAATGAGGGAAGGAAAGCAGGTAAAAGGAAAATGGAGAAGGAGAAGGGGAAACGTGGGGAGTGAGTTTCCCTCCCCTAAGGGGGAGGTTCTGAATAGAGGTTAAATGTAATCTACTTTTGATTCATTTGAACTGTGAGCTTCAGAATACATAATTACTTTCCTCTGAAAACAAATGCTACTTCACAGCTCTCTTACTTAAAGTGCTATTCTAACAAGTAGTAGGCACACTAGCTAAAGAATTTACTTTTTCTCATTGCATCACTATGTTAAGGTGGAAGTTTGCAAGACTGGGCTGCTTCTGGTCCCGGTTCTATTGTTAACTGGTTTTATGACCCTAGGAAGTCATTTGCCTTCTGTGAGCCTCAGTTTACTCATCTGCTAAATGATGGAGCTGGATAAAATGATCTATAAAGCTCCTTGTGCTCTAATAGTCTGTATTTCTTGGAAATCTGTTTTGCGCTAAGTGTGGCAATGGTTTCCCATTGTTTAAAAACACACACACAAGTATGTTTTTGAAATATATAGTAACATATTCTACTGTACTTGAGTTAGTACAGAAACTATTTTGTATAATTTGTCATTCTAACTACATGCTGCTCTTTGAGATTTTAGGGACTGTTTGAAATTCTATTAAGATTATCATTAGTTTCATTTAAAAGTTGCCACCTTTAAATAATTTCTTTGCTATGATCTTCAGAGTTCGCTGAGTATGAGTTTTTGTGGGAGTATGTGAAATAATTACCAGGCTTTTTACCACTAGTGTTTCCTGGAACCTCAGGCTGTTTCTTAAAGTCCATAACTTATAGCCAGAATAACTTTTTAAAAAAACTCTTATTTCCTTATGTTTTCATTGAAAATCTTTACAGATTTTGCTTTGGCTATTGAGTTAAACTATGAAAAGATATTTGCAGTGTAATTGTCCTAACAGAATCGTGTGATATTGAAAAGAAAAGTAATGCCCTATGTATGTCAGACATACCATCAGAGGTACCAGAGGGTTATACAGATAGTGTTATTTATCTGTGTTTAGTCTTTATACTTTTTTTTTTTTTTTTTGGTGTAGTTTAATGTGTAAAGAATAGAGAGTAGCTAAAGAATAGAGAGTAGCAGGAATAAGGTCTAGACTTCAAGAAAAGGATGAAATTTGGGATCTTGTATTATTAAATTACTTATATGCTCATGGTTTTAATACTGAGGAGCTTTGATCATACTATTTTATAGAAGAATATTTTCACAGTGGAGTACAGTTAGAGCTAAAGTTACTAAATGGTAGCAAAGGATATTTACTATTTACTATCCTTTGCTACCATTTAGTAGCAGAGAAAGTAGAGAGGAAGAACATCTTTTATTTTCCATGTTCTAACCCACAAATTACTTCCTAGACATGTTTTCCAGTCCTTTCACAAGTTGAGAAATCTTGTGTTTTATTTATAGGGCATATAAAATTTTATCACTTGAAAGCCTTCCAAAGGTTGTCGGTTAGCCGTCACCAAGTAAATTTTTAAGCACCATTTTCATCCTGGTAAAGAAAACTTAGGGAAAAGTTTAAATTTGTGTTTGTTAAATTTTAAAATCTCCTTCACAAATTAGAAATAAAGTTAAATTCTTCCTTGTAGTTGATCAGACAAGCACTCAGAAATCCAAAGTTTGAACAGAATGAATATTTATTATACATTAGTGGGTCTTACGGAGAAGGCAGTGGCACCCCACTCCAGTACTCTTGCCTGGAAAATCCCATGGATGGAGGAGCCTGGTAGGCTACAGTCCATGGGGTCGCTAAGAGTCGGACACAACTAAGCGACTTCACTTTCACTTTTCACTTTCATGCATTGGAGAAGGAAATGGCAACCCACTCCAGTATTCTTGCCTGGAGAATCCCAGGGACAGAGGAGCCTGTTGGGCTGCCGTCTATGGGGTCGCACAGAGTCGGACACAACTGACGCGACTTAGCAGCAGCAGCAGCAGCAGCAGTGGGTCTTAAGCAAGTGTTGAGGTTTATTGGTTGATACTTTTAAAACTTAGAGAACTTTCAGCAGACTACCCTCCAACCCCTTATTTATTTTTCCATGGATAATTTAAATTTGTCCTAAGACACCTATTAAGGCAAGATAGGGCTTCCCTGATGGCTCAGCGGTATAGAATCCACATGCAGTGCAGGAGCCGCAGAAGATGCGAGTTCCACCCCTGGGTCAGCAAGATCCCCTGGAGGAGGAAATGGCAACCTACTCCGGTATTTTTGCCTGAAAAATCTCATGGATAGAGTAGCCTGGCAGGTTACAATCCATGGGGTCACACAGAGTCAGACATGACTGAGCATGCATGCTCAGACTTCACCTTTTAAAATGAAAAATACATCAACAGAATTGAACACAATATTAGTTGAATTTCATCCTCTAGAATATCCAAACATCCTTTTGTGGTTACCATATAAGAATCCTCCTGCCATCACAGGAAATGCCAATAGAGACAGGTTCAATCCCTGGGTCGGTAAGATGCCCTGGAGTAGGAAATGGCAACCCACTTCAGTATTGGCTGGAATAGTTTATGGTCGGGGGAAACTGGTGGGCTTTAGTCCATGAGATTGCAAAAAGTGAGGCACAACTGAGGGACTGTGCATATACACATGAATGTGTAATGCCCTCGCCCTGCAGATTTCTAGAAATGCTAACCCCTGATATTCAGGAATAAAAGCTGTGGGAGAAAGAATTTAGTATAATTTTAATAATACTGACTCGGAATCCAATGCAAAATTATTTTTATCATCAGGAATTCAACTCACCTCATTGTAAATAACTATAAATGGTACTTTAAGGGGCTAAAGTATTAATGCAACTCTAAAAAATTAACTACATAATCATCTTCTGCTTATAAGATCAAATATTTTGTGACAGTCTGAGAATAATAGAAAATTGCAACAACAAAAAAGTTTAGTTTCTCTGCTTTAAACAAATATTCCTTGTAAGTATTTGTATTGCAAATGAACTATTTACCAAATGTTAATAATCTATTATGTCTTGTTTTTTAAAGTGAATGAATTTTTAGCTTTTGAGGGTCCCATCTTGTTGGATATGAGAATTAAACATCTAATCAAAACAAATCAGTTAAGTCAAGCAACTGCTCTAGCAAAGCTGTGTTCTGACCATCCAGAGATTGGTACAAAAGGTAGTTTTAAGCAAACTTACCTTGTCTGTCTTTGTACATCGTCACCAAATGAAAAGTTAATCGAAGAGGTGAGTATGTTTTCTTTTGTTAGTAATTATTTTTTAAAGTAAAACTAATAATTTTTAATTACATTAGAATGTCTTTGACTTCCTTTTCTCTTAAATAGTGAAGAGCCATTGTTATCAGTGTTAAGTTTTTGATGTGCTCTTAGATAGTGATTGTAAGCAGCTTTCAGGATTATATGTAAACATTTCACCTGGCTTCTACTTTAAATAAATTGGCTCTTTTTTATCGGAAAGATGGTGGTAGCTTAATTTAGCTAGCATTTTTTATTAGTGTTCAGGCTTTAATTTCAGTTTTACCTGACTTCACAATACTTGCAGATTTTATTTTAACTAAGTAACTTAAAAAAATGTATGTCTTCCCCCTAAGTATACTCTCTCTCTGTCCCTCTGTATACATATCTATCTCTGTATCTGTCTATATTCATTTTTATTTGCATAGTTTAATTTAAATTTGCATGTTTAGTTTTTGTTTGTAAGACAAGTGATTGTGTTTTTTTCACTTCTAGTTGGCATAAAGTATAGTATTCATGTATTTGTGTATTTTATACTACAGATTTCTAAAAGTAGAATCGTAATCCAAATGGAATTTTGCATCTTAGAGGACTCAATTCCAAAATGAAGTTGAAGATAGGGTAGGAGAATTGAAAGTTGTTGATCAAAAAAGCAGAATATATATATAAAGACAATAGATAAAGAAAACTATAATACATTGGACAGTGATGTGTATATATGTCTTATTATCTCTAATATAAGTATCCTTTGATTCCAGAGCAGTAGCAAATGGAGAACAAAGGGATTGTGGGACAGATTTTAGGATATGCAAAGGGAGAAGCTGAAATAAAAGAGAGGACAATTAACAGAGGGTGCATGATCCCCTGAATAGATGGAGATTGTAATCAGAATCCAGAAGAAAGATAACCTCTAACAGAAAGCTAAATGGCCACATGAGGTTAAAGGTTGGAATTATAATGGTGATTGTGCGATTTTTCTTGAGAATAGAAAAGAGGAAGACGATAGCCTTGGACCAAGATGAGAAGCCTGTTGTGTATGTTTTGGATAATGAGGATCCTAGGAAGAGTGATGGCATGCAGTTTCTAGACCGGATGAAGTAGAGCCAAGGGCTCTGGCTTAGGAGATCATTAGTTTGGATATTAGCTATTTTTCTCTTTAGTGTTTCTCTTTTATCTCAGGTAATGGCTTTTTCATTGCTGTTTAGTAGGAGCTAAATAGAGGATTGAAATTTTCTTATTAGTCAAGAATAACTTTGTAGACAATTTATTGGCAAATATATAGTTTCTTGAGATACAGCCTTTGAAATGTGTGTGACATTTTTTAGTCCTTAAATAGTTGTTATGATATTGCATCCTGTGTATTTTTCAGCTTCATTTAAGTTTTTATTATCAGTTCAGTCCCAGCCCTTAATCAAGTCTGTCCATCTGCTCATCCTTCCTTCAGGAGATTTTTATTAAGTAAATGAAAGGTGTCATCTAAACACCGAGGGGGTTGTAAGTGAGTAAAGCATGGGTCCTTAGAAGCATACCTTCTAGCAGGAAACTGTCTAAAGATAGGGTGGTTACATTAACTTCTAAAGTCCTGTTTGAAGTTGAAGACTGAATTTGTTATCTCCAGGAAAGTCTCTGTTTCTAGCTATCCTGAATAGTCAAAAAAATCTTGCAGCACTGAACCTAAATTCCCTCTTGGTTTAATTATCCAGAGTTAAGTAACAACAGCCCACCCTGCTGTGGGAGATCCTCAGGAAAATTCTATCTCTGATGTCATATGAAGTTGTTTTTTCCTTCTCATTTTAAGCAGGTGGAATTAAGATACTTCATGTTCTTTAAGCAGAGTACACAGAATCAGTTTCCCCACCCAGAAGCAAAACTAGATCACATGCTGTAGAACAGAACAGGATATGTGTAAGTCTAACAACATTTCTTGTTAGAAATCCCTTTTCACTTAGAGATTGTTTGATTATTCATTTATTTTTCTATTAGAAACATGTTGAAACTGACTCTTCATTGTTCCAAGTGAAGTAAATTATGTCATCACTTCTGCCCCAGGGAGAGTAATCACTTTGGAGCAATTGCCCAAACATTGCCCCCTTCGAAAGAGGAATGCTCTCTCCCTCACATGACCCACTTGAAACATTTCCTTTACCTATATGGTTCTTGTAAACATTTGAGGTTTTTACCCATTCCTTAGACTAGGTGGGAATAGATATTGGAAAGAGTCAACAGTGACCTGGACCTATAGTCTGTGTCCAGATGAGCCAGTAAGCAAGGAATTGACTATTTCTCAGGACCCTTCCACTGTGATAGAAATAACAGCTAGCCCTGGTGGATGGCCGAGGAATGAGGCTGAGAGAGACCAGTGTTTATCTGGCTTCTCTTGAAGGACTGGGCTTTGGCCTGGGTTCTTGGTGTCAATATAAAAATGAAGTTAGAAGTGTTTATGTATTCAGTATTTCTATTGGTTTTGTTGTCAAAATAAACATAAAAGTAAAATCTTCTACTTTGTCTCTCTCTGTTATTTCCCATTTGACCCAAGTAATCATTAAATGTGAAATTTGTTTATTTCTAATATTTTTACATAGAAACATACTTTAAACATGCACACATCCTTGCTGCTAGGCACTTTTCCTGCTCTTAGTATGGACATCTTTCCATGTCATTTCTTTATAAATCAACCTCATTCCTTCTTCTGGCTGCATAATTCCATAGTATAGGTTTGTAATTAATATTTTAGTCAAACTAGAGGACATTTAAATTGTTGCCTGGTACTTATTGATAGATCCTTTCATTCTTCTTGGGAGTACACTGGTGGGGTAAATTTCTGTAAGTAGAATTGCTGAATCAGAGAACCTACACATCTTAAATAGGGCCGTGCTAACAACCCCTCCCCCCCAAAAAAAAGATTATATGAGTTATGCTCCCATAAACAGTACATGAAATTTTTTATTCCTTAACACTATAGAGTATTTATCTTTTAAATCTAGCTTAAGATTTTGCTATTCTGAGAGTTTAAAAAAAAACAGCTAATTATTTTAGTGTGACAGGTTTACCGTTTAAGTCCTTTTCTGGATGGAGGAAACCAGTTTTATTTTGATAAGCAAAAAGCTTCTCCTGAAATGTGTTTAAGCCCATACATTTTAAAAGTGCACTTAGTGAATGTATGTGAAATATGAAGTGTTCTGTATTTTTTGAGTATCTGGCAGAAGGCCATATTAAAACATAAAAGTCATTATTTGCAGTTTTGAAATAATTTTTACACTTTACAAAGGGATTTAGAAAAGTATATCTTTAACAAACAGATCATGCTAATTGACTTTAAGAGTTTTATTCATATTTTTAAATTTTCTAGTGTTAAATTTTTGGTCATTTTTTCAAAGCAATACAGAGTAGATATTTGTAACACATAAATAGTCCCTATATTGGTAATATATTGATAGTCCTTACTTTATGCTGCCTTGGATTATGAAAAATAGTTCTTGCTCATTGATGGCTAAAGTTGACCTATGTTTCACTTACACAGTTTTAATTCAGCCATTGATTAGGTTTCATTTTCTCTGTAGTGTCCTCTTTTTTTTCAAGTGGGGTATCTATATTAGGGAAATAAAGGCTATCGAATAGTGCATAGTAAAAATTGCTTCCATAGCATACCAATAAAAAGTGAAGTTTTCTGTGTAATTAAATATAGCAGATGTTTCAGTTCGTATGTTGTGTATTTGTGAATTTATAGTTGTTTGTTGTTTGTTTATAGTACCTTTGTTGTTTTTATATTTTACATAGATACATGTTTTATTATTAAGTGTAAGCTAATACAGATAATATCCTTGGAAAAACTAATTTATTATATATAATGTATACATTTTGCATTATCTAACCATTCAGTAAGAACACCTTAGGTTTTTAAAACACATGAAAATTTGATTCAAAATAAATTAGACTTTCATGATTTAAGAATTTTTTTAAAATTGAACTTGTAAAATCAGCATTGATCAATGAAGACCCTCAATGTGCTTATGCAATATGCTTATGTAGAAGTCTAGAAAAAGCACAGACTTTGAAGCTAGATCTGGGTTGAAATCTTGACTGCTAATTAAGCACGCAGCTTTGAGCAAGTAACTTAATTCTCTAAGCCTTGTCTCTAAAAGAAATAGTATTAGTTTAAAAAAAAAAAATCGTAGTAGTATTTACCAGGCAAGCCATTGTGTTGGTTTAGCAGTGCTGTTCCTGAAGAAACTGACACAAATAAATGAATAGTAGAGTAGCTGCTATTTTTATTATTACTGACATCTTAATGTATAAAATGTTACTCATACCTATCTAGTAGAAAAATTATGATTAATAATTATATACATGTATAAGATGTCTAACAATACATTTAACTTATTGTAGGTATTTGAAAATACTAATTGTATAAATGTGTATTGTTCAGCCCTTTTTGTGTTTGTTTACATAGGGTTCCTTATAGATAAAGATCTATACAAAAGAGGAAGACACAGGAATAATGGAAAAAGTACTGTGCCAGGGAATTCCAGGATTTGGGTTTTAATCATAACTCTTATACTAACTTCATATTTACTTTAAGAAGTGATTGTTCTTAAACACATAGATTCAGAGTTGGGTCTTAGTGTTTTCTAGCTTGATTTACTGTGTAAAATGGAACTTCTGAATCTGTCCCCTTGCAGTCTTTATCCTTGTTGTCAAAGATCAAACCTCAGGATTACCCCATTTCCATTCAGACACTTGTTTAATTCTAAACACCTTACATTTTACACACAGACACACACAAACACACACACTTTTCCTGTACTCAAAAATTAATGAGGAGACACAGAGATTAACAGAGATATGTGTAGTTAGCTCTGTGGTACATGGGTGCTAATGGTTTGTATTGATCTTCAATTCTTTTTGCCATTTGACAGTTGTACCATGTTAATTCTGTGGAACACCAGTGATTTGGGATTGTATGCTCTTTGTCACATCTTTATCTTAAAGCAAATACTTAGAGAGATCATAGGTAAATTCTGATTGTTTTATGTAGTAAATCATTGTAGTAGAGATAATAAATTTTAATTTTTAAAAAATAAGCAATAGATGTAAGTGCATAATTAAATGAAGCAAGTTGCCTTCATCTAGGTTATACTTATGCATGCATGACTTGACAAGCTTTGAGATGGAATGAATATATATGAAAAGAAAAATAATGGAGATTTATAGAACTCTGAGGTGAGCTTCATTTAAAAGTGGTATAGCTACATAAAATGTTTCATGTTTTATTTTATTCCCTCTGATGAATAGACACTTTGTTTTTTAGTCTATATCCAGTAAATGTTTGTCTTTTTGTTCATTCTAATGCTTTTTAAATTACTGGATAAAGGGGAAAAAATACAAGTAGCAGCTTTTCTTTTTCAGTATTATAGACCTGATTTAATGGGTAGAGGTTGCTTATAATTAGCATTAGTTATTTACATATAAATGAACAGTTGTAAAGGTCTTGAAAATCATTGGTTCTCTGACTTGAAGAAAGATTATTTTTTTTAACAGTAGCCCAGTCATGACAAATTATGAATTGCTAATTTATGAGTTAATGAGGTTTTGCCAAAGAAAATGATCTGTACATATTAATAAAAATTGTAAAGTAT
Source organism: Bos taurus (assembly GCF_002263795.3). NCBI lineage: Eukaryota > Metazoa > Chordata > Mammalia > Artiodactyla > Bovidae > Bos > Bos taurus. Next base: position 62,646,043 of record NC_037336.1, on the reverse strand, counting down.
ATTACTATATATTCTAACATAAAACCATTTTATGGCATATTTCTGTATCCTTTCTCTGTAGATTTCAGAAGTTGATTGCAAAGATGCCCTAGAAATGATCTGTAACTTAGAATCTGAGGGTGATGAAAAAAGTGCTCTTGTCTTATGTACTGCATTTTTATCACGTCAGCTTCAACAGGGAGATATGTACTGTGCTTGGTGAGTTGATTTTCTTTTGAAAAGAGAAGGTTGTTAAATAAGATTACAGATAGGTTGTGCAGATACCTTAAGAACATATTTTTAAAAGTCTTTTTAGTGTTACCAAGACAAAAAAGCTTATTTTCAGATACTATATGCTGTGTAAACTGATTATCAAGTAGTTCATATTATAACTTTAAAATTTTTTTGTATTGAGAGACCACACAATTCCTTAGTATACCAGTAATGATCATACAATGATCAGTTATAATTAGGAAAATTTTAAATGTTGGAAGGTGAAAGAAGGGCTTATTTTATTTAATGCTACAATAAAAATGTTTTCAGCTATGTAAGCCACCTTTAATTTAATGTATGTATTGTTCCTTTGCATATTGCACGCTTTTTGCTATTAATGCATAACTAGGTGCTAGTCATTAATGTGTAGAAATATAGTTCATTTACCCACTTACGAGGTGTCATTCTGTTAATACTTCACTAAATTCTTCAATACACATTTCTTCATATGGTACATTCCCTAGTGTGCAAACCTGTTAAATATATCATCTTTTGGGAGGATACAGATAGCAGGGATAATTACTTCAGTTAAATCAAAAAACTTAAGATCAGCTGTCTTAAGTTGGTGTTAGCTCAGACTGGCGATTTATCTGATCAGTCGACTGTATTATTAGTCTTAAGTGTTGTGCTTGTATTGTGGAAACACAAAAGAAAAGTTAGTGTACAACATTCTGAAATTTAAGAATATTTACCTGAACTGTGAGGGTGAGCTCATGGTAGGAAGTGGCAGTACAGGGAATTGAGTTGAGATAGAAAAATCAACTAGAAAGCCTGTAAGTAGTTCAGCTGGGAAGTTAGGAAAGTTTCCTGTGGATATGGGGTGAGGTGAGAGAAATGTTTGAAGAGGCTGATAGATAGGGTTAGTAATAATGATGCGTTAAATTAGAAGGGCAGTGAACCAAAAAGAATGTTAATTATCCTTTTCATGTATTAACTTTCAGGTTTCAGGAGAGATCAAAGTGGGGAATTCTTAGAAAAAACTAAAGAGGTGAAAGTGGTCAAAACTAGAGAGACAGATTCTGAAGTCCTCAGTATGCAGGTTAAAATCCAGTAGATGAGCGGGTTATTCAAGTGGATGGTGAAAAGGGCAAATTTTGTAGGACTGGAAACTGAGGAGCTAATTGGAAAGGCCTGTATGGAGAATACTTGAAGTAGCAAAGATTTGTGTGGAAGTTAACTGTGGAGGACAGAGAGAAATAGGATGATAGGTAAAAAGGTGGAAAATTTCTCAGTTCAGTAGGGTTATTTTCTAACTGTGGTAGCACAGAGCAGTTATTTTCTTCTGGGTTCTATGTCATCATTGATTCTTAACATTATCTAATAATAAATTATTAGAAGATAAAAATTAAATGCTTTTTAAAGATCATTTTGCCATTGATGCATTTTATATATACACATGTATTTTGCATTTCTTATTACTTTTAAAGTTCAGATGTGGTGTGTGTATCTTGTTTAAATGTGAGGTATGTATCTTATTTAAATGCCATGTGCTTTCCTAGTAAAAGGTAGTGAGTGCTTCTTTGAGATTGAAAAATCTTAATAAAATGATAAATCATATCTTGATTTTATTTAATAAGTCTCTAGAAAATTGAGAGTCTTTTTCTTTTAAACCTCATTCCACATATAGCTTTAGAATCTGAAACTAGTTTTAATTTCAAATGTAATTACTAGACTAAGTTCATGATTTTACATTGCACCTCCAACTTACTTTTTTACTTTTTTTTTTCTTTTTAGGGAACTCACTCTCTTTTGGAGTAAATTACAGCAGAGAGTAGAACCTTCTATTCAAGTGTACCTAGAAAGGTGTCGTCAACTTTCTTTGTTAACCAAGACAGTATATCACATTTTCTTCCTGATTAAAGTTATTAATTCAGAGGTAAGAATGATCAAGGTATCTTAATTTCAGATATGTAAATTACACATTTAATATGTGTACTTCCAGTGACTTTTATTTCATTTAATGCTTTGAACATTGATTTTCTTATTAGTCCTTAATTTTACTTGATACAGAGAAACTTAAAAATGCAAATAAGAGCCAGGGGCTTGCTCTTAGCCCAAAGACAAGCAATGTATACATAATACTCATATTTTATCATTCCACAGTTTTTCTTCTAGGTGTTACACTGTTTTGATAATTTGGTTCTATATAAATTTAGAAAGTGTAAAAAGAAATATAGCTTCCTTTGCTTGCCATCTGGCAGACTACAGTATCTAAAATTCCTTCTTCTACAAAAGACCAAGAAATACTTGATGAAATAAAACATTGTTCTTAGTGCTTAGCAGCTTGATTACAAGAATAGTGGAGAATTCCCTAGGCTCAAAAAGAAGAATCTAAAAATTGGAGTAGAAACTTTGAGCTGAGGCTAGGGTTCTCTTAACCTGCTGGGGAGTGGGGTGTGTTAGAACTTGGAGCAGCTAAGGGGTTTGAAGTTTTATATCCACACAGGGATAAGAGATAGGATCTTGGGCCCTTTTAAGTTGGAGATTTAGAACTGAGTTCCATGTCCCCCACCTCCTCTCCACTAACTTGTAAAGTACTATAATTTCATTGCAAAGTGAACTAGGAAAATATTACTTGAACACAGATGATGGTCAGGAACCTTGTACATGTCCATCTGGACTATGGGTCAGAGAAGGAAAATATTTTCCCTAACAAATTATAACCATAGGTCTGCCCTCACACAGATTTAGGGTCCACATTTACCCTACACTATAACCAGGAATCCCCACATCAAGTGAGTGTCAGGGAAGAAGACCTTTTCCTCTCCATTTCCTTCTTAGTTATGTTGGTTTTTCTAAGAATTAAACAGACATGGGGCAGATTAACAGGAGAACACCAAGCAAAAGTTTAATAACAGATATACATAGGAGAGGCCCAGGAAAACTAAGAAGCTCGCCAAAATGGCCAAAATCCTCACCTTAAATACCACTTTCAGTTAAAGACAAAGAGAGGATGTTGGGAGTAGCGGTTTGGGCCTTCAGAGCAAAAGGAGGCAGTTCACATGGAAATGGAAAAGCAAGTGCTTGTTGGGTCCTGCAGAGACAAGGGGACACAGTGGACTCTGATCTCCAGGACCTGCAGAGTCTCCTCCACCATGCCCAACCCATGTTCTTTGCAGATACATCTGGGATAGCTCTGTTACAGGAACAGGCCCTTTTTCTAAATTCTTTTAGTCGATAAAGAGGAGTTTTGGGGGGTAACAAGAAAAACCTTCTTAGTCTCTTCTTAGTCTTCTGTTTCTTAAACATAATCAGCCTAAAATAATCCTCCTGTCAAAGAGACACATTTTGGGGTGGTGGAGTTTGCTCCCCTACATAAATAATATTTGAAAAGGTAAGCGTGAAGTCCTGGGCTGGTAAATGCCTAGGATCCCTGGCAGAAGCAAATTGAAGAACTACTTTGGAGGAACATACCTTCAATACATGATTCTTTGATAAAGTTCTTCTCAAGATAGGTTCACCATCAAGATTTACAATGAAAATGTCATCCATGGGCAGTTTTTGAGGAGAGAACTAACAGTAGGATTAAACTTTTTAAAGGATAAAAAGTACATAAATTACATATATTTAAAGACATAATTTAATCATAAATATCTATTAAGCATACAAAACAATCCAACATGAATGAATTTCAGTAGAATGATGGAATCATTTGCTTAATTCTTTAAATACAGTCTGATAAATCTATAAAATACATATATTTAAAGATATAAAATAAGGAATAAAAGTATGAAAAAGAGAGAGAGGTCCTATAAAATGACCAGGCAGATTTTAAAAAGAGTCAAAAGAACTTTTAGAAATACAAAAACATAATCATAGACATGAAAACAATAGATGGATTAAACAGTACATTAGACAAAATTCTAAAGGGAAGTGATAACAGAGATTGCATATGTTTCCATTCATTTACTAGCAAAAATCAGAATCCAGCTTTTACAAAACTAATTTCTTTTGTAATAGTAATCCTTGTAGGAATGCATTTGGTTTCCACTTTAAAAGTACACAAGGGATGCCAAACAGGTCTTAGGGATCCTTGAAAGCTAGGATGTAGCTAGGATGTAGCATGACATGAAGTATTTGTATGTATAATTTTATTTTTGAAAGTAGGGTCCAGCAGACATTCTTACTGTCTTTGATCTTTTAAGATCTATATTTGGTCCGTAAATCTTACATGTATCTTTTGCTTTTTTTTTTCTCCTGAAATAATTTCTCTTCATTTTCAGGATTAAAGAACAGGAATGAACAGTAAAGGAAAGAACAGTAAAGAACAGGAATGTTTATCTGGTGTACCCCTTTCCCCTTTGTACCTCAAAACTCTAGGAGTTGTTGAGAATTGTTGCCCAGCTACTCACATAATGAGTATTAAAATAATTATTTCCTTCTTAAACTGTAATTGAGATCTGTAAAGAAAATGGAGCAAATAACTTAGTTCATCATTTTATTTATTTTTTCCTAGACCCCTGCAGTCAAAGAGTTGAAAAAATAAAGCCCTACCCTTAAGGACCTCATTTTTGCCGAGACACATTACCAGTTGCTTTGTAATGTGTCTTTCTTTAATAGTGGAATATCGAGACTCCTGAGAGGGAAAGAGCACATGGCTTAGCACAGTCTCTGGTATAGAGTAGGTGCTGAGTGAAGAAAGAAGAGGGCCCTCTAACCCATTTACCTATTAGATTCTCAAGTAGTGTTGGCCAAACAAAGTTCCTAGTAACCAAAAAAGCATGAAAAGTAGTATAAAGAAAAAAACTGTTTTCTCCTCTGTTCGCTACTCACTAAGTGCTTCTGAGCACCACGTGTGTGATTTTTTTCCTACACTAAGTACTCCTCTGATTCTCCAGACACCAGTTCAGTGTTCTGTAATTTAACTCAGTTCTGACACTGTTCACCTAACTCAATCTCTACTCAACTCTAAAGATAGTTGACATATAACTAGTTTATGAATTGAATATTACCTGTAAACTTAATCATCAGTCACACATACACAGAAAGATAAAAAACTCAAAAGAACAAAAATTTTGATACTGTTTTGTTGGCCTTATTTGTTAAGGTTTCAAATTGATTTACATCATTAAGATGGCCAGTTCAGTTTCTCAGCCTGTTTCACCCACTCTTCTTTTGGCCCACAAATCTAAGCTTCCCTTTCAGTAAAATATTTTGTTTTCTTAACCTGTGAAAATACAAATCCTTTCAGCTCTTTTGAACTTCTTTTGACTTCCTTGCCCTTTGGTCTAAAGCACACATATTTCATTACCCTGAATGTGGCCACATCTTGTGACTGGCTTATTTTTCAATTGTTTGTTCTCTTTTAGCCTTTTAAAACCCATTTTTATCTCTTCATATATTTTTCAACTGACTCTTACCTGTGTTACTGCTATATTATCATAATAGTTCAAGATGCTAATTCAAAAGGATAAAAGGTTTGTTGTGTCTTCTGCTATTCCTTATTCTTAGGATGTTCCAGTCATGAGGTAGGTGATTTGGCATTCAATTTTGGGCTTCCCTCGTGGCTCAGCTGGTAAAGAATCCTCCTGCAATGCAGGAGACCTGGGTTCAGTCCCTGGGTTGGGAAGCTCCCCTGGAGAAGGGAAAGGCTACCCACTCCATCCAGTATCCTGGCCTGGAGAATTCCATGGACTGTATAGTCCATGGGGTCGCAAAGAGTCGGACATGACTGAGCAACTTTCACTTCACTTCACTTTATGATCAAATTAGGATTCCCAGTATTAAAAAAAGAACTTTATTCTCAAATGTGAGAATCTCTTTTCATTGCTAATGAGTTAGGAATTATGGGGACATTCTCAGTTTTATAACTAAACTAAGAGGGTTGTTGTTTTCAGAAGGATTGTAAATACAAACTTAGGAAATGAAATTTGCGATAAAGTTAATGACGTTTCTTGATCACTTACTATGTGCCAGACATGATAATTTAGATCCATGTTATCTATTAATGTTCACAGCAGTTTGATTAAGTTTAAGTGCTGTTTTGATCTCTTATTTTATATTGTGATATGAAAGATCAGAGAAGTTAAATAACTTCCAAATTTGCTAGGATATTACATGATTTTATACTCTTGTCTTAGCTACCAGTGTTTATGTTTTTTGCTATTCTCTACAGCTCATTTCACACACACACACACACACACACAGCCACGATGCTTGGGAGGGGTTATCTTCATAGATGGTCTATTGCAAAATTTGAGAAAACAAACCTCAGTTTTAAAATGACTAAATTCACAAATCTGCATTGATGAGTGTAAATTAAGGTAACATTTCTTGCTTGCTTCTTCACAGACCGAAGGAGCTGGACTTGCCACTTGTATAGAGCTGTGTGTAAAAGCTCTTCGCCTGGAATCTACAGAAAACACTGAAGTGAAAATATCTATCTGCAAGACCATTTCATGCTTGTTGCCTGATGATCTGGAAGTTAAACGTGCTTGTCAACTGAGTGAATTTCTTATTGAGCCTACAGTAGATGCATATTATGCTGTGGAAATGTTGTATAACCAGCCAGACCAGAAATATGATGAAGAGAATCTTCCAATACCAAATTCTCTACGCTGTGAGCTCTTACTTGTATTGAAAACTCAGTGGCCCTTTGATCCAGAATTCTGGGATTGGAAAACTTTAAAACGACAGTGTCTTGCATTAATGGGAGAAGAAGCATCCATTGTGTCTTCAATAGATGAATTAAATGACAGTGAGGTTTATGAGAAGGTAGCAGACTACCAGGAAGATAGTAAAGACACTTCTGTGAATGGTGGAATTGGTGCTAATTCTGGCCTTAGAGACATTTGTGATGAAAAGCAGAAAAAGAGAGAGATAAAACAGTTAAGAGAGAGGGGATTTATATCAGCTCGGTTCAGGAATTGGCAAGCCTACATGCAGTATTGTGTGCTGTGTGACAAAGAGTTCCTTGGTCATCGAATAGTACGACATGCTCAAAAGCATTACAAAGATGGGATTTACAGTTGCCCCATATGTGCAAAGAACTTTAATTCTAAAGAAACTTTTGTCCCTCACGTCACGTTGCATGTTAAACAATCAAGTAAAGAGAGACTGGCAGCTATGAAACCATTAAGAAGGTTGGGAAGGCCTCCTAAGATCACAGCTACCAACGAGAATCAGAAGACAAATGCTGTGGCCAAGCAGGAGCAGCGGCCAATCAAGAAGAACAGTCTCTATTCCACAGACTTCATAGTGTTTAATGACAATGATGGCTCAGATGATGAAACTGATGACAAAGACAAATCTTACGAGCCAGAGGTGATCCCAGTCCAGAAACCAGTACCTGTTAATGAGTTCAATTGCCCTGTCACTTTTTGTAAAAAGGGCTTTAAGTACTTTAAAAATTTAATTGCTCACGTAAAGGGACATAAGGATAATGAAGATGCCAAGCGCTTTCTTGAAATGCAAAGCAAAAAAGTTATTTGCCAGTACTGTAGGCGGCATTTTGTAAGTGTTACTCATCTCAATGATCACTTACAAATGCACTGTGGCAGTAAACCATACATCTGTATACAAATGAAGTGTAAGGCTGGTTTTAACAGCTATGCGGAGCTCTTAACCCACCGAAAGGAACATCAAGTCTTTAGAGCAAAGTGCATGTTTCCTAAATGTGGTCGAATTTTTTCAGAAGCTTATTTACTGTATGACCATGAAGCACAGCATTATAATACCTACACGTGTAAGTTCACAGGTTGTGGTAAAGTTTACCGTTCTCAGAGTGAGCTTGAAAAGCATCTGGAAGATCACAATACGCCTGAAAAAGTGCTGCCTCCTGAAGACCAACTTAATTCAGCCAGAGATTCTGTTCAGCCTTCCAGAGTGAATCAGAGTGCAGAAGGGAATGCTGAGAAAGAAAGATCCATGCTTCCTTCAGAAAATAGTGTTGAAAACACCATCCCAGCTGATAGAAGTGGTGCTTGGGATAAAAGCAAGGCAGAATCACCTGTGACCAAGCAAGACCAGATTTCTGCTTCGGAGCTTGGGCAGGCTGATGGACCACTGCCAAATGGTTTGGGAAACGCTGCTCCCACTCCTCTGCTTCAGGCCAGTGAAGTAGCCGTGTCCATTAAGGTGTCCCTCAATCAGGGGATCGAGGAGAACTTTGGAAAGCAAGAAAACTCAACTGTGGAAAACACTGGTGAATCACTGGTCACAAACTTACATGTACCAGTTGAAAATGCTTGTAATGATTTGTGTCACACGGATTTCCAAGAGAGAAAGGAACAGGAGTGTTTTAATGAAACCCAGATTACTCAGAATTCTTTAGTGGCCTCAGAAGCCCTCAAGATAGACGGCATGACCACACAAAACTTAGAAAGACAAGTGAGCAACCTGATGACCTTTTCTGTGCAAAACCAGGCAGGGTTTCAGAACAGTTTACCAACTCCCAAGTTTGAATGTGGAGGTAATGTTAAAACGTCATCTAGTCTTTATAATTTACCTCTGAAGACGCTGGAAAGTATCACATTTGTTCCACCACAGCCCAACCTCAGTAATTCCTTAGGAACTCCATCAGTGCCTCCAAAAGCGCCAGTTCAGAAATTCAGTTGCCAGGTTGAGGGATGTACTCGAACCTACAACTCTTCACAGAGTATTGGGAAACACATGAAGACAGCACACCCCGACCAGTACGCAGCATTCAAAATGCAGCGCAAAAGCAAAAGGGGCCAGAAAGCTAACAATTTAAATACACCAAATAATGGAAAATTTGTTTATTTTTTGCCATCACAGGTGAGCAGCTCTAATAATGCATTTTTTACACCACAGACCAAAGCCAGTGGGACTCCTGCCTGTTCTGCTCAGTTGCAGCATGTCTCATCTTCCATTTTCCCAGCTCATCTAGCAAGTGTGTCAGCTCCACTGTTGCCCTCGGTGGAAAGTGTCATGAATCCAAGTATACCTTCTCAGGATAAAAACGAACAAGGTGGTGGTCTGTTATGTTCCCAGATGGAGACTTTATCTAGCACCACCTTGCCAGCACAAATGGAAGACCTAACCAAAACGGTTTTGCCTTTGAATATCGACAGCGGCTCAGATCCTTTCCTTCCGTTACCTGCAGAAAGCAGCTCTGTCTCTCTCTTCCCATCACCAGCAGACAGTGGGACTAACTCTGTTTTCTCCCAACTGGAAAATAATACAAGTCATTTTTCTTCACAGATCGAAGGAAATACCAATTCCTCCTTTCTAAAGGGAGGGAATGGTGAGAACGCAGTTTTTCCTTCACAAGTCAGTGTTGCAAATGACTTCAGTGGCGCTGGTGCCCAACAGCCTGGACCAGAAAAAGTGAAAAAAGACCGCGGGCGGGGCCCAAATGGGAAGGAAAGAAAACCCAAGCACAACAAAAGGGCTAAATGGCCGGCAATCATCAGAGATGGGAAATTTATCTGTAGCAGGTGTTACAGGGCTTTCACTAACCCCAGATCTCTGGGTGGACACTTGTCTAAGCGATCTTACTGTAAACCACTGGATGGAGCAGAAATTGCTCAAGAACTTCTACAGAATAATGGGCAGCCTTCTCTTCTTGCCAGCATGATTCTCTCCACAAATGCCGTGAACCTGCAGCAGCCACAACAGTCTGCATTCAGTGCAGAAGCATGTTTTAAAGATCCATCATTCCTGCAACTTCTTGCTGCCGAAAACCGCTCCTCAACATTTTTACCAAATACATTTCCTCGGACTGCTGTGACTAGCTTTAATTCAAGTGTTAGTCAAGAGGGGAGTGAAATCATCAAACAGGCTTTGGAAACTGCTGGCATTCCCAGTACATTTGAGGGTGCCGATGTGCTCTCTCACGTCCCCACAGGTTGTGTCTCCGACACAGCACAAGTAAACACAACAGTGATGCCAAATCCACCTGTGCCAACCCTGCTGCAGACAGTGTGCCACCCAGGCCCCCTGCTGACAGACCAGAATGGGACACCAAACCCCAAAACTTCCTCCATTGAGGAATGCAGAAGTTTGCCTGTTTTTCCAACAAACGACTTACTACTAAAGACTGTTGAAAATGGTTTGTGTTCTAGTTCATTCCCTAATTCTAGCGGGCCATCACAAAATTTTACTGGTAGCAGTTCTCGTGTTTCAGTTATAAGTGGTCCTCAGAACACAAGGTCTAGTCATTTAAATAAGAAGGGAAACAGTGCTTCTAAGAGAAGAAAGAAAGTTACTCCTCCACTAATTGCCCCTAATACTCCCCAAAACTTGGTAACGAGTGACTTAACAGCAATGGGACTTATAGCAAAGAGTATTGAGATACCAACTACTAACCTTCATTCCACTGTAATTCCCAATTGTGAACCTCAGGGTTTGGTGGAAAATCTAACACAAAAATTAAATAATGTTGACAATCAGTTGTTTATGACTGATGTGAAAGAAAACTTCAAAACCAGTCTTGAGTCCCATACAGTGTTAGCTCCTTTAACATTAAAAACTGAAAATGGTGATTCCCAAATGATGGCTTTGAATTCATGCACACCTTCAATAAATTCTGACTTGCAGATCTCTGAAGACAATGTCATACAAAACTTTGAAAAGACTCTTGAAATTATTAAAAGTGCTATGAATTCTCAGATACTTGAGGTAAAAAATGGATCTCAGGGTATTGGTGAAACATCACAGAATGCTCAAATAAATTATAACATTCAGCTTCCTTCAGTAAACACTGTACAAAATAACAAGTTATCTGAATCGTCTCAGTTTTCCTCCTTCATAGGTATCATGCCAACAAAAAGTAACATTCCTCAGTCTGAAGTATTACATAAGGAGGATCAAATACAGGAGATTTTAGAAGGCTTACAGAAATTAAAATTAGAAAATGACCTGTCCACTCCAGCACCCCAGTGTGTACTGATAAATACATCAGTGACACTGACTCCCACTCCTGTGAAATCAATTCCAAATGTCACAGTTCAGCCAATTTCTGAAATTATAAGCAACATTCAGTTTAATGACAGAGTTAATAAACCCTTTGTGTGTCAAAACCAAGGCTGTAATTACAGTGCTATGACAAAAGATGCACTGTTTAAGCACTACGGTAAAATTCATCAGTACACTCCAGAGATGATTCTTGAAATTAAAAAGAATCAGTTGAAATTTGCTCCATTTAAATGTGTAGTACCTACATGTACGAAGACATTTACAAGAAATTCTAATCTTCGGGCACACTGTCAGTTGGTACATCATTTTACAACAGAAGAAATGGTCAAATTAAAAATAAAAAGACCTTATGGAAGAAAGTCTCAGAGTGAAAATTCATCAGCCCCACGAATTACACAAGTGAAAAGACAGCTAGCTCTGACAGAGGAAAATAAAAGGGAATTCCAGCCTGCTTTAGAATTGGGAGCAATGAAAGAAAATACCCTCAGTAATATAGCGGTGATCCCAGAAAAACAACTTCTAGAAAAAAAAAGTCCTGAAAAAACAGAAAGTTCTTCTCAAGTGATTGCAATTACTTCAGAACAATGTAATACAAATCCTCTCACAAATGTGCAAACCAAAGGACGGAAAGTTAGGAGACATAAAAAAGAAAAGGAGGAGAGGAAACGCAAGAAGCCAGTTTCTCAGTCTCCTGAGTTTCCCACAAGATACAGTCCCTACAGACCTTATCGCTGTGTTCATCAGGGTTGCTTTGCCGCTTTCACAATACAGCAGAACTTAATTCTGCATTACCAGGCTGTGCACAAATCAGATCTACCTGCATTTTCTGCAGAGGTTGAAGAGGAGAGTGAAGCTGGTAAAGAGAGTGAAGAAATTGAAACGAAGCAAACTGTGAAAGAATTTCGATGTCAGGTGAGTGACTGTTCTCGAATTTTCCAAGCAATTACTGGCCTAATACAACACTACATGAAGCTTCACGAGATGTCGCCTGAAGAAATTGAAAGTATGACCGCTTCTGTGGATGTTGGGAAATTTCCATGTGATCAGTCAGAGTGTAAATCTTCATTTACCACATATTTAAACTATGTTGTTCATCTTGAGGCAGACCATGGAATTGGGGCCAGGGGAAGTAAAACTGAAGAAGATGGCATATACAAGTGTGACTGTGAAGGCTGTGACCGAATATATGCAACCCGGTCTAATCTCCTCCGACACATTTTTAATAAGCATAATGACAAACATAAAGCTCATCTCATTCGGCCACGAAGATTAACACCTGGTCAGGAAAATATATCAAGCAAAGCAAACCAAGAAAAGACTAAGTCTAAACACCGGGGGACAAAATACAGATCTGGAAGGGAAGGAATCAAAATGCCTAAGACCAAACGAAAGAAAAAAAATAATTTGGAAAACAAGACTGCAAAGATTGTGCAGATTGAAGAAAATAAGCCTTACTCTCTGAAACGTGGAAAGCATGTATATTCTATAAAGGCTAGAAATGATGCCTTGTCTGAGTGTACGAGCAGATTTGTCACCCAGTATCCATGTATGATAAAGGGGTGTACGTCGGTTGTTACAAGTGAAAGCAATATAATCAGACATTATAAATGCCATAAATTATCTAAGGCATTTACATCACAACACCGCAATCTCCTCATTGTCTTCAAACGGTGTTGCAGCTCACAATTAAAGGAAGCTTCTGAGCAAGAGGTTGAAAAGAGTGGTGTGAAGGATTCTGACACAAGTGTATCAGAGAGCAATGATAATGCAAGAACAGCTGTAGTTCCACAGAAGGAAGTTGTAAAAAATGAAAAAGATGAAGTGGATGAACTAACAGAATTATTTATTACCAAATTAATAAATGAAGACAACACAAGTGTGGAGACCCAGCCTCAGACCTCTTCAAATGTAAGTAATGATTTTAAGGAAAATAACCCCTGCCAGTCAGAAAAACCAAAAGCAAGTAATTTGAAGAGAGTTAATAAAGAAAAAAATGTCTCCCAAAATAAAAAGAGAAAAGTTGAAAAAGCCGAACCAGCACCAGCAGTTGAATTAAGTAGTATACATAAGGAAGAAGAAACTGCTGTTGCAATTCAAACCACTGAGGAGCACCCTGCGTCTTTTGACTGGAGCTCATTTAAACCAATGGGATTTGAGGTATCATTTCTCAAATTCCTGGAGGAGTCTGCAGTGAAACAGAAGAAAAATACCGACAAAGATCATCCCAATAGTGGGAGTAAAAAAGGATCCCATTCAAATTCAAGAAAAAATGTCGACAAGACTGCTGTGACTAGTGGAAATCATACATGTTCTTGTAAAGAAAGTGAAACTTTTGTACAGTTTGCCAATCCAACACAGCTTCAGTGCAGTGATAGTGTAAAAATTGTTTTAGACAAGACTCTGAAAGATTGCACTGAGCTTGTCTTAAAGCAGCTTCAGGAAATGAAACCTACCGTCAGTCTGAAAAAACTTGAAGTACGTTCAAATGATCCAGATGTGTCTGTTATGAAAGACATCAGTATGGGCAAAGCCACAGGGAGAGGGCAGTACTGATAACTGATGTGCTATAAATACATTATTTACAGTTTTATTTTAAATAGGAAGCCATCAAGCATGCTAAAATTGTGAATCCTTTTCGTTATTTTTTGTTGTTGCTGACGTGAATTAACCTGGCCAAAAAAGAAAAAAAAAAAAAAACATGACGTTTTGTCATGTAAAACTTTTTTTTATCCCTATGGGACTTGAGGAACAGAATCCATACTTCAGTTACTGTAAATAGTTGAGCTAAACCTCAAATTTCTATCAGCCAGTTGCCCTTTTCATGAACTAAACTGAGTTATCTGTGTGATTGATTTGTCTCACCAGGTCACTGCTCATGTGTAACAGTACTCTTTGTAGATACCTTTTTTTGTATATATTTATTATTGTAAATCATTTGCTGCCACCAGCAGTGTGTAAGTCTAAACTATTAAATGACACGTTTATATTTGGAATTTTAATTTTTAACCAAGTGATCAAGTTTTTAAAACTGTTCTTTTATTGTTTTAAATTAAGAATTTTTTGAACTAAAAACTAGAAACTCTGCCATAGTTCATTGATTTTTTTTACATAAAACATTTATTTATAAGATGATCTCCCAAAAAAATTTACTTTTCACAGAGTAGGCACATTATATCAGCAACTTGCTCTGCTTTGTAAATTTACCTTCCAGGATTTTTTTGGGTGGTATACATATGAAATTAAAGCAGATTCTTTAGCAATTTCCTATAGCTACAATTTTTTTTTCAAAGCTTTCAATTGGATATAGTTACTATGATTCCATGAAATATAATGGGAATGTGAATAAAGGATTTCCTACATCAAAGATTTTAAACATTTGGTATTTAAGAAAAAAAATCCTTTGTGAATGTGATAGAAACTAGTAGTGTGGAGCAGTGTAAATATTTGAGGTGGTGATTTGTGAAGTAGCCCAGTATTGCCTTAAATAAAATCACATTTCATTTCTCGTTTTATACATGTGATCTTATAAAGGTTTTGTTTTTTTCTCCCCCATTTTCTGAGATTTATAGATTGGTGTATAGCTTTAAACTGTATAAACTTTTGTGGAAAGATTTTTTTAAACATTTTTATAAATCTTAAAATTGGTATCATCAAAGTGAGCCCATCTTGTGTTTATAAAATGCAAGAGTTCCTTAAACATTTATAATTACATAGATAAAACACTTTCTATAAGGAAGTTGGATGTTTTGATTTTACTGTTTATAGATGTTAGATTGTACAGATTTGTCTGTATTTTCCTGCCATATCTAATGATACTTTTTTCATTAGATTGGTCTTCCAGAACAGTATTAGTTGTTATAATTGATTATTTTGATTATTCAGTATATAGTTAGCTCTTATAGTTTAGCTTTATTCACCATATTTATACTGTGGATTTACGGCCAGAGATAGAGGTTATTTCAGGAGAGTTTATGAATCTTTCTTTGAAGTCCAACTAAAATCAGTACTAGAAACAAAAGAAAACATTCTCTCAAATTTACTTTTGTTTCTGTTTGCCATGAATAGTAGCATTGATTTTTGACTTTGTTTGTTATAAACCAGTTACATTCACAATATTATTGCCTGAGATATTGATGATATTGTGATATGAAAATGTGTATATTCCCTGTGCAACATCAGACTTGGCAGGAAAAATGAAGCACTTAATATTAACTGAAATTGCTGGTACTCTGAATAAATAAGCATGGTCAAGGAGTGAATTATTTTCTTTTGGGAAATATTTTTTTAAGTTTTATTATTAAAATATTATAGTTTTATTTTTAGGGCCAAATGGGGTATATGGAATAGTTGGTTTCTCCTCCTTAAGGTTTATTACCAATATGCATAAAACTTGACACATTAAAATCTCTACCCTTTGGTAAGCCCACTGTTATTTATTAAAATAAAAATTGTTCTTATGGGTGATTAATACATGTTTTATTCCTAAATAATAACTTAACTTTGAGTAATTTTAATATTAAATTTTTGTCAACAACTGAATGTTTCCGTACAGTTTTCTTAGAAGTTGACCTAACTCTTAAAGGTAGGCATTTGGCAAACTGCTTATAGTACAGCAACAAATAGGTTTATTTCTGATGAATGTAGTGATGAACCTGTTAAGGAAAAATGCCAATGTATTGGGGCTTTTCTTTTGCTCATTAGCTTAAGAAAATTAACCACTAGATGTTTCTGTAATTGTTCTCCTACGTGTCAGTGGGGGAGATTTGCCAACATTGAGTTAATTTTTTTTATATTCCAGGTACTGTATGCTTAAACTAATTATGGAATAGTGGGCTTTTTAGCATGGAACAGAAAAATCAAATTATGGTATAAAATAAATAATGAATTTATAGAACAACAGCATGTTGGTAAAATTTGATACGGAATGTAATGCCTAAGTATTAAAAAAGAATCAAAAATTATATATTTTTCATGGTATACTTTTCCTCAATGCCTTGTCTTTGAGATATTTTCTTCCCACAGTGTAAATTTGCCTAACCTTTCATCATTTGAAAAATGGATTTTTTTTTCCCCTCTTCTAAACCCAGAGAATTTGAATCTTACCAGTCAGAACATGTTATTCAAAATCGAGTTAAGTGAAATGTAACGTTTTGAGAATTTTTTCAGCGATGTCAAATTCAGTCAGCATAAGTAAATTTTTTTAAACTGTTGGACAGAGAGTTTAACAAGGCAAATTTTGATCAGGTAAGCAAACACAGTTGCTATAGCTATTAAAACTACATAAAAGCTAGAGATATTGAGGAAATGCTCTGTTTTCAGGGCGAAAGATAAGTGGTTATGAGTGTTTATAGAAAGATGAGTCTTGAAAGATGAATGAGAGGTCAGCAACTGATCAGAGGGGAAAAGGGAATTCTAGGCTGTAGGTAGGGAGTAGCCTAGTGCATTTGCAGTATTAAGGTGGTCAGTGTGGAAACATAGGGAGTTGGAGAAGCTGAACCCAAGAGGCAGATGGGCCAGGTCATGAAGGTTCTCATATGCCATGTTATCTTCACCATGCTTTGATTTGTAAGTGCTTACTGAATGCATTTATGTTAAACGATCTAATCAGGTACCAATTTTAGAAAGGCAGTTGGTACAGTATAGAGGATAGGTCGGATAAGTTGGAAGTTAAAAGTGGGGAAACTTGAAATAGTTCAGGCAAAAATGAGTGGGTAGTGTGTGTGATGTCAGTGCATGGGAAGGTGATGGGAGTGACCAGAGAAGTTTTCTAAACTGTATTAGATGTCCTGTTAAAGAACCCAGTGTGTCTTAGCATGTGGAACTTTTGTACAGAAAAGATGTTAAATGTTAAAGTGGGAATTTTTCAGACTTCAATGATGGTGAAATATAATATTGACTATAGTTCCCTATGCTATACAGTAAACCCTTGTTTCATATCTATTTTTTAATTAGAAATCTAACATTCTGCTCATAGTCTAGTGGAATCAAAATGTCATAATGCTTTTAGGAAAAATTCATTATTTTCCTAATACATATATAATGCATTTATGTATATATATATACAAAAGCTTTCCTACTACACTTGATAAAGACTTGAGAAAGAACATAAAAAACAAGAGATGGAAAAGTTGAAAAACAAACTAAATGAAATGGGAGCACTGAATATGAAATAGAAAAAGTAAAACATAGTAGATAAAAGATCATTGTGTAGTCCAGTTGTTTTTAAACATGACTGCTCATTAGAAACATCTGGAGCTCTAGCGAAAAAAGCAATGCCTGAGCATTTGTATTTTTCAAAAAATTTCAGATAATTCTGATATGCATCTGGATTTTAAAAGGTGATTGTAGGTTTTTTCTATTATATCCTAGTTTTGGTGAAAATGTGGTTAGTCACTCAGTTGTGTTTGACTCTTTGCAACCCCATGGATTGTAGCCCGCCAGGCTCCTCTGTCCGTGGGATTCTCCAGGCAAGAATGGGTTGCCATGCCCTCTTCCAGGGGATCTTCCCAACCCAGGGATTGAACCCAGGTCTCCTGCATTGTAGGCAAGTTCGTTACCATTTGAGCCACCACAGAAGCATTTCAGTGAAAATAGAGTTTTATTCTTTTTCTGTTGACCAATCATACAATGATATTAAGTGAGTAATAGTTACATAATTCACTAGAGTAAAAGACGTTTATCAGTTTCATAATCAATAGCCAGACAAAAAAGATAATTGTAAGCCATAATGGGAACATGATTAACATGATAATATAAAATAATTACATATAATTTGGGGAGTCTGCGAGTCATGTGGTAAGTGGAAGTGCATACATGCACATGTTTTCATCCACCCAGTCAGTCTGTGTCTTTCGGTTGATTTAATCCATTTACATTTAAGGTAATTATCCATATGTATGATCCTACTACCGCTTTCTTAATTTTTAATTGTTTTGGGTTTACTTTCTGTAGGTCTTTTCCTTCTCTTGTGTTTCCTGCCTGCCTAGAGAAGTTCCTTTAGCATTTATTGTAAAGCTGGTTTGGTGGTGCTGAACTCTCTTAACATTTGCTTGTCTGGAAGGCTTTTGATTTCTCTGTCAAACCTGAGGGAGAGTCTTGCTGGGTAGAATATTCTTGACTGTAGGTTCTTCCCTTTGATCACTTTTAGTATATCATGCCATTCCCTTCTGGCTTGTAGAGTTTCTGTTGAAAAATCAGCTGATAGCCTGATGGGAGTTCCCTTGTAGGTCATTTGTCATTTTCCCCTTGTTTACTGTGTGTTGCATTTAATATTTCATCTTTGTCTTTAATTTTTGTCAGTTTGATTACTATATGTCTCTATGTGTTCCTCCTTGGGTCTGTCCTGCCTGGGACTCTGTGCTTCCTGGACTTGGTTGATTATTTCCTTTTCTGTGTTCGAAAAGTTTTCAGCTATTCGTTCAGTTCAGTTGCTCAATCATGTCTGACTCTGTAACCCCATCAACTGCAGCAACCAGGCTTCCCTGTCCATCACTAACTCCCAGAGCTTGCTCAAACTCATGTCCACCCAGTTGGTGATGCCATCCAACCATCTCATCCTCTGTCAACCGCTTTTCCTACCTTCAGTCTTCCGCAGCATCAGGGTCTTTTCAAACGAATCAGCTCTTCCCATCAGGTGGCCAAAGTATTGGAGTTTCAGCTTCAGCATCAGTCCTTCCAATGAATATTCAGGACTCATTTCCTTTAGGATTGACTGGTTTGATCTCCTTGCAGCCAAGGGACTCTCAAGAGTCTTCTCCAACACCACAGTTCAAAAGCATCAATTCTTTAGCACTTAGCTTTCTTTATAGTCCAACTCTCATATCCATACGTGACTACTGGAAAAACCATAGCCTTGACTAGATGGACCTTTGTTGGCAAAGTAATGTCTCTGCTTTTTAATAAGCTGTCTAGGTTGGTCATAACTTTTCTTCTAAGGAGCAAGCATCTTAATTTCATGGCTGCAGTCACCATCTGCATTGATTCTGGATCCCAAAGAAATAAAGTCTGCCACTGTTTCCACTATTTGCCATGAAGTGGTGGGACCAGGTGCCATAATCTTAGTTTTCTAAATGTTGAGTTTTAAGCCAGCTTTTTCACTCTCCCCTTTCACTTTCATCAAGAGCAGCCCACTCTAGTACTGTAAATCCCGTGGATGGAGAAGCCTGGTAGACTACAGTCCATGGGTTTACAAAGAGTCTGATTCGACTTGAGTGACTTCACTTTCACTTTCAGTATTGTTGAGAGGTCTCTTAAGCTGTCTTCATTTCTTTTCATTCTTTTTTCTGTATTCTGTTTTACAGCAGTGATGTCCACCATTCTGTCCTCCAGGTCATTTATCTGTTCTGGTTCAGTTATTCTGCTTTTGATTCCTTCTAGTGTATTACTCATCTCTTGTTTGTTTGTTCTTTAGTTCTTCTAGGTCTTTGGTAAACATTGCGTTTTCTCAAGTCTTTGGCTCCATTCTTTTCTCGAGATCCTGGATTGTCTTCACTATCATGATTCTGAATTCTTTTGGAAGGTTGCACCTCTCTATTCTTTAGTTGTTTTTCTCAGGTTTTATCTTGTCCCTTTATCTGGGACATAACTTTCTGCTTTTTATCATGATTAATTTTCTCTAATTTGGTTTTTGTTTTAGCCACTGTGAGACTGTGCTCCTTCTTCTGACTGCCTTCTGATGGATGAGGCTAAGAGACTTGTGTAAGCTTCCTGATGAGAGGGACTGGTGATGGGGAAAACTGGGTTTTGCTCTGGTGGGCAGGACCTTGCTCAATAAAGCTTTAATACAGTTAGCCGCTGATTGGTAAGGTTGCACTCCCTGCATTGTAGTAGTTTGGCCTGAGGCAACCCAGCCCTGGGGCATGCAGACTCTATGGTAGGGCTAATGGCGAGCTCCAAGAGGGTTTACACCAAGGGTGACCATCCAGTGTTTGCATCCCTGTGGTGAGCCCTTGCCGACCCACATCTCCACAGGAGGCCCTCCAACACTAGCAGGTAGTTTTGGTGGTTTTGTGCCCTCCAAGACTGGAGTCTGTTTCCCCTAGTCCTCTAGAAGTCGTATAATCAAATCCCGCTGGCCCTCATTCCCTGTGGAGTCCCAGTTCTTTTGTCGGATCCCTAGGCTGGAAAGCCTGGGGTTAAGAACTTTCACAACAGTGCAGTAACAACTTCGGTATTCTTGTTCTCCAGTCTGTGGGTCACCCACCTGGCAGGTATGGTATTTGATTTTATTGTGATTGTGTCCCTCCTGCCATCTCCTTGCGGCCTTTGTCTTTGGGTGTGGGCTGTCGTTTTTTGTTGGGTTCTAGCATCCTCCTCTCAATGGTGGTTCAGCAGCTAGTTGCAATTTTGGTCTTCTCACAGAAGGAGATGAGTGCACTTCCTTCTGCTCCACCATCTTGAACTAGAATCTTTCCAGACACTCATCCGATTTCCCATTTTCCTGATGCTTCCACATCCTCGAACACATTGTAAGCTTACCCACCCCCACCACCTCAAGCCTTTACACATTTTCTTTGTAATGCTTATTCCTCTATTTTTATAAGCTCAGCTTAAATGGCAGCTTCTTAGAGAGTCACCCAGATCTCTCTAGTGAAGTTTCATGTGTTCATTTTCTATACCAGTGTGTTTAATTTTTGTATTTGTGGTTAATTATCTGCCTCCCAACCTACCACTCAGTGAACAAATTATATCTTCTTTTATTTCCTAATGACCTTGCTCATTAAAGGTACCTCTCATTGCAGTGATCTTCCCATAAATGGGAGCACTGTGCTTTGACATAATCAAAACCTGTATCACTTACAAGTCTGGAATTAAAATTCCATTTCTCCAACCACAAACTTTCCAGCTCATCTGCTTGAGCTCCCGCCACTAAAAAGTATTTCTACGACATCACAACTAACAGTTAATCCCACCACTTGATCACTCTTTACCAGTTCACTCCTGTCTTCATCTGGTCTGGCTTAGAGGCTAGATTCCACTTTACAGATACCTTCAGACCATACCCCCGCACCTCCCTTCACATCATGATCTGGAAAACCCTCAATGTTTTCTGTCTACTGTTGAGAAGTTGAATGGGAGAAAATTATTACAAAAGGCAGGTTAACAATCTCAAATAGGCCCAAAACTACCTGGCAATTTTTAAATTTTCTGAGAAAAATGCAAAAATTTGATAGGAACTTTGTCAGCTTTTCATCCCTAAATTTACAAACCCATTGATATCTGCACTCTTTTCTACTTAGGAAAAGTCAGTCCCTCTTCACTTTCTCAGAACTTTGAATTAACTATTCTTGTTTCATCAGTCTTTTACTAGATTCTTCCCAACAGCCCATAATATGCCCCTAATGGCTGCTGCTATTTAAAGAAAGGGGTGAAGGAGAGGGGTCTTTTGTTCCCATCCAACTATAGCCTCTTTTATTTAGTTCCCATCATAACTAATTTGAGTTACCTCCATTTTTCATGTACTAGCACCTTGTATCGGAGAAGGCAATGGCAACCCACTCCAGTACTCTTGCCTGAAGAATCCCAGGGACGGAGGAGCCTGGTGGGCTGCCGTCTATGGAGTCGCACAGAGTCGGACTCGACTGAAGTGACTTAGCAGCAGCAGCAGCACTTTTATATCCCTACAAGTTTTCTGAAATTACTTTCATTAGGATCAGCAGTCTCTTCCATGCTGTCATAGCTGTTGGTTCCTTTTCTTCTCTCATTTACTACCTCAGGAGCATTCAGTAGGGTTGACGACTTCCTCTTTAAAGTATTTTCTTGGGTTTTTGGTGTTTTTTTTTTTTTTTTTTTTTTTTTGCATTTTCTCTTGGTTTTCTCCTTATCTTTAGCTTTTCTGGCTGCTTCATCACTGGATCTAATCCTAGTTCTCCCGGGACCTGACCTTTGGCTCCATGTGAGTCTCTACACTCTGGATGATGCAGTCCATTCTGTGGAGTTCAGTGTTACCAGTGTGCCTGTCACACCTGTCAACCCAAAGATCAAACTTTTTATAGCTTCAGGCTTTCATGTTCAGCTGTCTACATCACAGTTAAGCATGTCACGTCCAAAGTCATTGTGTTCCCCGCTTTACCTTCAACCTATTCCTCTCCCAATTCTCTCTATCCAAAGTCACTACCTAGGTTTCTCAAGTTAGGCTTTGTAGCCCCAGCTGTAACATGGCCAGTTAACAGTGTTACAGCACTCAATGTCCTTGATACCACTCATCTTCAGTTGTAATTGCTTTTTTTCTACCTTGCTGAAATCTCACCACCCATGCCACAGAAGCAACTTATAGGTTGCACGAGGGCAGAAATCTTTAATTAGATCACCTACCACTTTATGCCAAGTACCTAGTCCAGTACCTTGAACATAACAGAACATACTTAACAGAAGTAAAATTTTATTGAATTCTTAAATGGAAGATTATTCAAATTCTCATGGAGCTCAGAATTACACTTATTATAATTTCTTAGTTCTAGGGATACCATAAGATTAATAAGGTGAGAATATGATACTGTATGGTCTGTAGTGAGGGGAAGCAGTTAAAGGTTTAACTGAAGAGGGAGATATTGAGGGAGGGAAAGAGAAAGCTCCAGGCTATGGGGAAATATGAAAAGCTGTGGTAAGAATAACTTTTGAGGAGATGGTAAAAAGCTGAAAAGAGTTTAAAGTGAACAAGGAAAGATAAGCAAGGGCCACATCACACAGTGACACAGTGTCTTAGACCTAATTGTATTTGACTTCATCCTCGGTTCACATTTGGGTTTCAAAACGAAACAATGAAATTCTTACAAGTTTAAAAATTCACTCAATTGAGAGCATTTTACTGGGGAATTCAAGTAGACCAGTTAAGAAGGCTTTCCAAGTCATCTGGGGGAGAGAAGATACCGTTGGTGTGGAATGGTGATGGCTGAAGGAGAAAATTGAATGGACTTGAGAGATCTAGAATATTGGACAGGACTTAAATCATTATGAGTTATGGAAAAGGAAGAGGAAGGGAAAAGTAGAGAAGATTTCCAGGGTTTTGGCTTGAATGGTTGAAGAAATACCATTTATTCAGGGAGATGAGACTGGAAGAGGAGCAGTTTTGTGAATGGGTGATTGGCTAGAGAAGTGTATACAAAAGGGCCTAGGGCTGAACTCTGAAGTGAGTTAATTGAGTATTTTAAAGTAGATTAAGAGAAATAGGAAAAATCATGAAACTAAAAGAAAGCAAGTATCCTCTGGATTTAGTAGTAAGAAAGTTAATTGGTGACCTTGGCAGTTTCGTAGCTTGACTCTGTAAAAACCTATTTTTGGAAAGTTTGGTTGTGAAGGAGAAGATAGAATGGTAGCTGGAATCCCATGGACAGAGGAGCCAGGCTGGCTACAGTGTATGGGGTCACAAAGAGTCAGACACGACTGAATGACTGAGCACGCGCACACTGGGGAAGTACCCATTAAAGAGGCAAAAGTTGACAGATTAGTAGATGGAACCTCGCCTCAAGAATAAGTGGCCAAGGTCAGCGTTACCAAATAGAAAGGACATCTAGACTAAGTCTGTTAAGTAGGAATGATGATCTAGGAAACAGCATTCCTGCCCCACAGCAAGCCTTGAAAAAGTAGGAAATCAACTTAAATGTTAAAGTTTGAGGTGAAGAATAGGAGAAGAGGCTGTATATACAAGGATTGCTGATAGAGCATTCAAAACCCAGCTAAGTTAGAACATATTCTTGCAGCATTTCCAGTAGCGCTGCTCAATTTGAATAGAGGAGGAAGAGGGAAGAGGTTGCATAGTCCCAGGACAGGTATTTCATCAGTGAGTCGAGCCTGGTTAGGGTAGGAAACAAAGCTAAGAGGACAGAAGAAAATTGAACAGTCAAGGGACTGGAGGTCTTTTGGGGGGAGAGTGGGAGTGTTAGAAGACTTCAATGTTTTTTTATTTTTATACAGTTTAAATTTTTTTAAATTTTGGAGTATAGTTGATTAGCAGTGTGTTTCAGCTGTACAGTAAAGTGATTGAGTTGTACATATTCCCATATGCTTTTTCAGATTTTTTTCCCATTTAGGTTTTTGCAGAGTTCCCTGTGCTATACAGTAGGTCCTTGCTGTGCATGTCAATTCCAAACTCCCTATCTGTCCCTCCCCCTCATCTTTCCTCCACCCTGCTAACCGTAAGTTCTTTCTCTAAGTCTCTGAGTCTGTTTTGTCAATAAGTTCATTTGTTTTATTATTTTTAGATTCCACAGATAATCAGTATGGGACTGGAGGTCTTAATGGTGCTGAAGAGAGGGTGTTATGGGAATAAGGCTGAGAATTAGGTATGAAAGACTAGAGTGTTGAAACTTAAGATTGTAGGAGTAATGCAGTGTCTGGAAATGACCGTAGAAGTATATTATTGAATTAGAATGTCGATGAAGGCTAAATTAGAATGTTGATGAGTTGAGAAATTGAAACAGATTTTGGTCTGATTATTGGATGGACTGTACACAGAAGATGCTGTTAGTAGGAAGTGATGTAAGAGCCCGAGTCCAGTGCTGAAGTCCTGCTTTTATTAGAGATTTGGTTGGGAGCTTGCTTCCTTCCAAACTATGTGGTACATGTAGAAGTTTGGAAAATAGTTTCTTCATGGTATCATCGTGGCCCCAAATCCTTGGGAGATCCAGGTTCAGTGAAGATTCAGTTCCAGAATATAAAGATGAGCTTTGAATTCTTTCTTCAAGACCAAGGGTACAGTCTAACAGGAATCTGCTGTATCTGGCTTGCCTAGGCCTAGGCTCCATGTTCAGACCTGCCATTGACAGTAAAACAGTTATATTGCGTGTGCTTAGTCACTTAGTTGTGTCCCACTCCTTGCAGCTTCCCAGACTGTAGCCCTCCAGGCAGGAATACAGGTGTGGATAGCTTCCAGGGGATCTTCCCAACCCAGGTCTCCCATGTTGCAGGCAGATTCTTTACCAGTTGAGCCACCAGGGAAGCCCAAGAATACTAGCATGGGTAGCCTGTCCCTTCTCCAGAGGATCTTTCCAACCCAGGAGTCAAACTGGGGTCTCCTGCATTGCAGGTGGTTTCTTTACCAGCAGAGCTACCAGGGAAGCCCAAAACAGTTGTATTATTTGACTATTACTGTGTGCCAGGCACTGTGCTAAGAATTTTCCTTGTATTTTCATTTATTCTTTTACCAACTCAAAGAGTTTGGTGCTCTCATTCTCATTTTAAGATGAGGAAGTCTAGGTGTCTTGCTTAATGATTTCATGGCTAGTATGTGGCGGAGCTGAGAGCTGAAAACAGGCAGACTGACTCCAGAGTTTGCGTATCCCTTGATTTGGAGAACAGGCTGACAGCTTGCTCGGTGTCTTTAGCTGAAATGATGCTGTGAAAATTGTCCTGGTAGCTGGAGGGAATTTTCCCCAAATGATTAGGAATCAGTATTAGGAGATGATTGGTAAATGATAACTCTTTTAGGGCTTCCCTGGTGGCTCAGCTGGGAAAGAATCTGCCTGTAATGTGGGAGACCTGGGTTTGATCCCTGGACTGGGAAGATCCCCTGGAGAAGGGAACAGCTACCCACTCCAGTATTCTGATGTGGAGCATTCCCAGGACTGTATAGTTCCTTGGGGTCATACAGAGTTGGACATGACGGAGCAACTTTCACTCTTTTAAGACCCACATCTACTAAATTTTTTGGTCTATAGTTTAATAGTGATTCCAAAGGAGGGGAAACCCTTTCTGGAACCCAGTCGAGAGTCATGACAGAGGTGGCAGTGATCATGAAAGTAGGGAACCTGGAGGAGCAGAGGACCCCGCATTAGAGGTCTGCACTTGGAAACCAAAGAAGCTAAGAGAGAGAAGAAAGTGAGAAGCGGCTCTGGAGGACTGGAGTGGACTCTGTCTCACTCTCCACTCTAGTTAGCATATGTTGGAAGCCCTATACTTGAAACTAGTCTGGCCTTTTGTTCACTGCCACCTTGGCTACCAGGTTCTTGTGTGTTCCACAGAATAGCTATGGGCACAGCAAAAGAATGTTCATCCTGCATGCCCCGAAAGCTTTAGTGCTGCCAGTCTTGGGCCCCCCAAATGTCCCTGTTCCACAGGAGAGGTTGGAGAAGAGGAACCAGAAATAAGGGTCGTAACAGTAACCCTCATGTGCCAAGGTCCCTGTGAAGCAATGAGGTGTTAAAGTCGCAGGGGGTTTAAGGACACAGGGTGGGTTTCAAACTGTTCAGGAACAGATCACACCGGGAATAATTCTTAGGAATCAGGTACCTAGGAGTCATTCTGACCAGGGGTTGGCCCCTCTTTCTTACCAAATCATAGTCCTTTCTTTACAGAGACTTCACAATGGTCATCGACACCTAGACACTTAGGGATGGAAAGGGGGTTGGGGTTTTATAGAGAGTCCTACGTGTTTCCAGAACGCTTCTGTAATCAGTACAACCCAGATGTTCAAACAACTGAGTCATTTTGGCAATTCTTGCTTGTTTTCTCCAACTCTCCAGAAAACCACTTAGCTGGTAAACTCATTGTCTTTCCTTACTTGAAAATTTCAAAAGCATCCTTAATGTATTTATTAAACCTGTTAACACAGCTACTTTAAACTGAAGCATATCAAAGTTTTTTTTCTCAAGTATATCTGCCCTCAAACGGAAATTTTCTAATACATGATGGTGGTTGGGTGGTATTCTAGCCTGAGTTACACAATTTAAAATGTAATTCTTAACCACAGGAAAGTTAGCAACCTTGTTTTATGGAAAGTTCTTGTTGATGGTATGGGAGGCAGTGTAATATTTTAGTAATACAAATGTTTCAAGTCAAATGCCATGGCATATGTTGGTGTCTTACACTTCAAAAATAGTTTTTTGAAAAAAATGTAGTCTACATGTTACCAGTATAAAACAAGAAACTAAAGCAATTCTCGTTTCTTCCAACAAAACCTTGATCCCACACCAGTCCTTCAGCCAAAGTAGATGAGCCAGAAGTATGAAAGGCAACAGTTGCTCTGCTAGAAGTGAGGCAATCAAAAACATCCAGAATGTTCTGTGTGATGATGGTGTGCGCCTTTCCAACACAGAATAATGGTTGTGTGTAGTCATTGAGCTTTTAGCTTGTGTTATTGCTCAAGTCTGGCTCTATCTAAGTGAACAGTGGATAATAATTAATAAACAGTCATGTCAGACACTGTTTGAGTTCCTGACATGCTCCGTTGCTCGGGAGTGTCTGATTTTGCAACCCCATGGACTGTATCCCACCAGGCTCCTGCACCCATAGGATTTCCCAGGCAAGAATACTGGAGTAGGGTGCCATTTCCTACTCCAGGGGATCTTCCCAACCCAGGGATGAAACCCCTGTCTCTTGCATCTCCTACATTGGCAGACATTCTTTACCACAAGCGCCACATGAGCCCAAAGCTCCTGACAGTGGCCACTCATTTAATCACAACCATAGGAAGAAGCTGGCATTGGACATAACTTTCACAGTTTCTATTTGTGTCACCACCATACTCATCTATTCCAGGAGACCTGTGTGTGCTTACTGAGGTTACCAATCCTAGAATACTGCTTGAAGGGAACTTACATAGTAGTTACAATAGTATGTATGTGCATGTACACACACGTTTGTATGTATACCTTCAAGAGAGAAAACAGACATCGCAGTAGATTTTATAATCCTGTCAGAATGGGAAGAGAGACCTTGCCACCGTTTGATTTGATAAAAATCTGTATTTAAACCCTGTTACCACCTTGCTTTCCCATCTTTATATGAGGCGATGTTCATATTGTCTTCCCAGGATACGTTACACACACACCTTTTCCGCAATCACATATGCATGTGGCAGTTCATCAGTACGTAGGCGGTTTATGCGCACTTGTCTCCGTGCAGGTTTAGCTGCCGGCACCTCTCTTTCTGACTTAAAGTTTGTAAGCCTTTGCTGAAATGAAGTTGGTCTGGAGGTGAAATTTGAGGTGCAGCTCGTTTACATGCATATAAATACATCTAAAGTGGATGTGCCTGTGTAAAGCCACGGATACCAGAGGCCTTACCATGTGTGCTGGTCAGACGCTGAGCTGCACGAGAGTGAGAGGCCACAAGATGGCAAGCTAACACTGGAAAGCATGTGTGCAGTTAGGGTCCCAAAACTGAACGAGAAATTACATTTTCATTGTTTTTATTTCTTTTTATTTCTACTTTGTAAAGGGTGTGGGCTGATACGTGGTGGTCATTTACATTTTTGAATACTTACGATTGGAATAACTATTGAAACAGTTTTAAAAATTGGGAGATGACTATAATAGATTGGCTGTTGATTCATTTTAGTATAAGTAGGCCACGGTTTACAGTAGAAACAGACTAGAGTCACCTTGCATGGATTATGCGTATTTTTAACTTTTCCCAAAGCACCAGTCAAAAAGTCTTGTTTTGATAAAAAGATCATGCTTTGTGTATATGCAAGGGAGACTTGGAAATGTGACTTTTAAACTGAGCATGTTGCCATTCCCAACAAAATCAGAATCATCAAAATCAGAATTTGTTGCCTAACAAAGGAGAAAAACAAAAATAACTGGATGTGGTGCAGTTGGTTGTTACATGGAATACCAACATTCCAAAGATCTTTGAAACTTTGTACAGGAAGATTCTGGAAGGCTAGATTTGGAGTTTTAAAAAATCGAATTCTTGCTCTGTCATTTCATTTAACATTAGGCAAGTCACTTTATAATTCTGAGTTGTCATTTTTTCATTTGTAAGTATTTTTAAGATTTCCTCTGATTCCAGAATGCTATAATTTTTTTTTAGTTTATACAATGTAGATATGCTGTGAATTTCATGAATACATTAATTGATGCCAGCAACTACTATGGATTAAGCCCTAAAGGTATGATGATGAAGGCCTTGAGTTTTGCCTGCATTCAGTATACTTATAATTTAGAGTGGGGTTAAGAAAACAAGCAAATAATATAGGAAGAAGTGATATAATAAAGCCATGTGCTAATTACAATATCTAACACTTTAAAAAGTAACGTCTATATGCTGATGCTTCACGTGGATCATCTCATTTAATTTGTTCAACAACCCTATGAGATAGGTATTATCTATCCCCATTTTACAGCAAAAATTTGCTCTCTAGTAGAAATACTTGATCTAAGCTTTGAAATGAGAATTTCTCAAGCTGGAGAAAAGAAGAATGGAATAATACAAAATATTGATTACCTTACATGTCACTATAATATAGCCATGATTTTAAAAAAGGTAAATCTTATAATCATTTCTGTGGAACTTCATAAATTGTTTGTTATACAAGGAGGTCTTGTTATTGTACATGCCATTTCTTTTTTAAGGTGATTCTCTTAATTATCAGAGATCTTTCTACGATATCAGGTTTATATAGTAATATAATCAGTATAATGTCTCACTTTGCATCCGCACAATATATGTTCTAGGTACAAGAACCACAATCTGGACCTTGGGAAATTCAAAGGAAATATTGAACTCATCTAGCTATACCTTCCATTCAGTCCAGCATTATTCTTGATCATCTCTTTCAGTGTTATTTAGGAATCTCACTGCTTTATCAGGCAATCACTTAAATATCAGGCAGTTCAAATATTAGGTAAAAATCTTTATGATGTTCACCCATTGGTCCTGGTTCTCAAATCTTGGAACATGAAATAAGCAATTTGTCTTCCAGGCGTTGGGAAAGTCAGTCCCTATCATGTTTCATTTCTGTCATTCCGTATATTGGTCATTTCTTCTGTCTTCAGTAATGCCTTCAGGAAGCATGCCTTCTCTGTCTTCATCCTAATCACTAACGTGAATGTAGTCAGGAACTGTTTTTGTCTGTAAATAAAAGAGGCTAACAAGTCAATGACTTCCATAAGGTGGAAGTTAAGTTCTCTGTCACATAACAACAAAAATAAAAGCATGGAGGGACTTCTCTGGTGGTCCAGTGGTTAAGAATCTGCCCTCCAATGCAAGGGAAGTGGGTTTGATCCATGCTTGGGAACAGAAGATCCCACATGGCACAGAGCAGCTAAACCCACACACTTTGGAGTCCATGTGCTGCAACAAAGACCTCCCATGCTGCAACTAAGACCCCAAGCAGCAAAAATAAATAATAAAATATTATAATAATAAAAAAAGCATAGAGACAGGCGGTGCAGAGCTGATGGTGATTCCATATTGCATCATCAGTGTCACAGGAGCTATCTTTCTACTCCTTTATCCATAAGGTCCATAAGCAGCTCCAACTATGATGTCTCAGGCAGAAAGAGGATGGGGAACAAAAAACATGCAAGGTAGTTCAGCCCCACTTTTTAACTCTTCCCCAAAGCATCAGTCATAATATCTTGTTTTGACAAGAAGGTTCTCATCCTGCTAAATCTGCGTGCAAAGGAGACTTGGAGATGTGCTTTTCCTTTTTTTAAGCAGGGGACATTGGCATCCCCAGCAAAATCAGAATTCTTTTAGGTGGAGAGGAATAAATAGATGGAAGAGGCAAGAGGAATACATTTTTTTCCCCCAGAAACACTGTGCTTCTCAGTACTATGGACCTAAAAAGCTGTGGCAATACAAAGATGTGAATAGATGAATAAGATTCTCAACCTTGGTCACAGTAGTTTTAACGTCATCATCAAATTAATGTGATTAGGAGCAGTCTTCTCTAGGAAGATTGGCTTATCAGGTTTGCTAATCTACAGAAAGTCAAGTCTCAAGTTACTGTACTTACTCTCCTTTGAGATACTTTTTAATTGAAGTCACTTGGCTAACCTGATGATTCATACTTCTTTTAGTAACGAGATTGATGATCATCAATTTAGTTAATGACATTTTTATAGCAAGAATGTGGAAATTGTGTTGCTTAATATTTATCACTAAAAATTAATTTAAAAATGTGTCTCCTCTGCCTCACTCTACTGCAGTTTTACCAGTGACCTTTTCCTAAGGGCCAGGACCCTGCAGTCCACTTCTTCAATGTCCTGTTACTCTGCACAGACGAGTAGCGTCTGCCTCAATTCTATACCATAGTTGTCCTGTCAATCTCTACTCTGATAGGAGCATTAATGTCTGAAAAATTTTAAGATAAAAATAAGTTAACAGAAATTACATATATTACTTTGATCTGAACATGTTTTCTTTTTCCTTTTAATAGAACATTAGATCTCCATAGCTGGGGAAGGATCTAATACTTCACCTTTAAGTACAGGGACTGTTGACTTACGCAGTCATTTCCCTTTGCTTTCAGACACAATATGTGGGTACATTATAGAATTGTGAAAGTTCATCTTTGTCTTCTCAGAGTCAGAAAGTTGTTTACTAGACCCTCTGGCACAAGAAGGACTTCCCCTGGTGGCTCAGAAGGTAAAGAATCTGCCTGCAATGCAGGAGACCTGGGTTAGATCCCTGGGTCGGGAAGATCCCCTGGAGAAGGCAGTGGCTGCCCACACCAGTATTCTTGCCTGGAGAATTCCATGGCAGGCAGGATAGCTCTGTGGAAAATTCTCAGAACTCACCACAATCACCAATGCCTTTTATAGCTGAAGGAAGATTTGCTTTGGAGAGAAGACCCAAATCTATAATGAAGAAAGAGCTGCTGGCAGGTCTCTTCCACACCTCCCTTGGGCTTTTGTCATTAAAATTCAATTGAACACTGATGCTTTTTGTCTCCCCAGGCTCCACCTCTGCTTTCTTTCCTCACCAGATTTTCAGAGCTGTGAAATGGCCTCTTGTTTATGCTGTCATACTAAATATACAAATAAAATGTAAACTAGGGATGAATTCAATCAGTGTTTATGAAAAGTGTTACATACCTGTGATGGGAGATGAGCTAGAAATATTTTGAGATGGGGCTCTTTGGGGTTTTCAATTGCTTTGTTTATTAAAAACTTAAAAGCAAAAGTACATGCAAAACAATGAAAAGGTTTGTAAAGAAAAAGTTCATCTCTCCTCTTATTGTGACCAGTGTTGACATCCTTCTCATTCTTTCTTCCTATTGACACAAAAATTCTATACATACACATATGTCAAAGTTAGAATGCTTGAAGCCTGAAAAGGAAAGGCTGATCCGAGTCATACCTCTTTTTTCTAGTATACAGGGAAGTTTTTGAAGAACATGAATTTTATTAGGACTCTTAGTTGCAAGATCTAGAAACTTAATTTAAACCAATTTAAACAAAAATGGGGTCTTACCTTCCATGTAAGTAAACTAGAAAGGGTAGGGTGGAGCCAGTGTCCGGGACAGCAGGATTGAAGAATCAACATCCTCAGGTCTTTGCCTTTCCCCCACCTCCTCTCTAGTCTGCAGTCTGTCTGAAGAAAGCTGGCTTTATTTCCTTGGAAAGACTGGAACCATAACCACTTGCATGCCTAGGCATTCTTTCATCCAAGAACTTGAAAAAAAAATTTTTTTTCCTTCCAGCTCCAATTAGAAGAAACCCTGTGGCCAGGGGCAAAATCTGTAACCAGAAATATTTTTGCAGAAAAGTACAAGGAAGACAAAATCGTTGCAAATCAAGAATGAACGTGAAAAGTGTTAGTTGCTTAGTTGCATCCAACTCTTTCGGACCCCATGGATTGTAGCCTGCCAGGCTCCTCTGTCTGTGGGATTATCCCAGGCAAGAATACTGGAGTGGGTAGCCATTCCCTTCTCCAGAGGATCTTCGCAATCCAGGGATTGAACCCACATCTCCTGCATCATAGGCAGATTATTTACCATCTGAGCCACCAGGGAATGGCTTGAATTAAATCTGTTTACTGATCTGGAAGCCTGGTGTGGTGAGCAGGTGGTTTAAGGGAGACCTATGGTGATTTTTAACTCTGCTTTTACTAGATGAGTGTCTTTGAAAAGGCAACTGCGTTTTGGGATCTCACCTTCTTCTCTGTCTGCTTCCTGGGCACCAGAAGCATGCAGGGGGTTAAGTGAGGTGGTACATTAATAAATGCAGGACACAGGTGTGAAATACTCCATGGCACTTTCGCCTCCACCCTTGTTAATAGAAGTGGAAATTTTCTTGAGATGGGAATTATGTATCTCTAAAGATGCACAACACAGTGTCTTCTATTAATTGTTGCTCAATAAATATCAGTGTATCCATAAGAGAAAGAATAAAGAAGGCAAAGTTTAACTGCCAGTTTTTCTCAAATGCTTTGAGTCTTCACTGACACCCAGACAGCTTCCAGAATGTTTGTACAGGAAACTCATTTTGTAAATTAAGCTTTAAAGAAAAAAATTATCCCCGTTTCTATCTAAACAACTTCACGCATGGCCTTTGCTTCCATTAGCTTTAACTCTTCTCCGTATGCAAAATGGAAAAGCACAAATGTACATATGTTTTCATTCCTTTTAGCTTGAGCAGAGCTTGTTGTCAGGTGAAGAGGCTGAGGTCCCCAAAGACATTTTGACAGCAAATTCATCCTCAGACTGAAAAATTTCCTGACCTCCATCCCAGTTGTGTACACAGAACCCTATTTTCTAGATTCCATGCCATGATCAGGGCCTCCAAAACCTTAAACCTCTGTTAACTGCAGATATATATACATACATATATATACACACACACACACACACACATATATATATATACATATATATATATATATCATATATCCTAAAGGAATATATATATAGTGTGTTACTTGCATTCAATATAAGGCTTTCAGTGGTTACCTGCATTTGTGATGGCTACCTGTTTTCATAGCACAAGGTGAAGTAAACTGGATATAAGTGCCTGAGTCCAGCAGTGACCTGTGGAATAAACTGGAGGAAGGGGGACCACAAAGTTCACATCCTCTCTGCTCTCCAAGACAAGTCCTTAAGACAGATTACAACTGTTGTTGGTGGCATGATCTGTGGGCTACATAATGACACAACCTTTGTTACACATGAATTGTAATGAGACAGTTTAGGTTAAAGGAGGGAAGGCCAGGGAAGACATGACATAATCAGTTTTTGTTAAAATTACATTTTTATGCAGTGACTTTTTGTTTAAAAAAGTCACAGCAGAGAAGAATGATTTCTGAGCTATCTTTACCAGGGAGGTTTGCAAATCCTATTCTAAAATTGTCAGAACAAGTTTTATGTCACAGAATAATCATGCCCAGTGTGGCCAAGTAGTGATATCAATGACAGCCAAGTAACACCACAAAGTCACTTCATTTTTATTCTGGAGAAATGCACATGTGTTAGCATATTAAATCCAAAAAAGGAGGAAAGTGAAAGCGATAGTCAACATCTTTTTTTTAACATTTTTTTACACTAACATAACAGCATAATACACTGTTACTGTCTATCCTAGAGGGAGATGTACCAGCAAATTGTAGGCAAACCACAACCCTTGTGAATTCCTGCTTGTAGAAAGGTCCAACAATATGGAAATTTACAAAATCTTTGAGTGTTCTATGGTTTAAGATAAGTGTTCAGAAATTATCAGGTGGGTGTATTTTTTTTCTGGGTTCTGCTCCCCATCCACGTGGGACCTACCTCCTTCGTGACTACAGTGCCCCTTGCACATGTCTGCTAGTTCAGGCTTAAGTGGACTATCCCCCAGGAATATTTGTATTTAAGTTGCCTTGCATGCATGCTCAGTCATGTCCAACTCTTTGCAACCCTACGGACTGTAGCCTGCCAGGCTCCTCTGTCCATAGGATTCTCCAGGCAAGAATACTGGAGTGGTTTGCCATTTCCTTCTCCAGGGGGTCTTCCCCACCCAGGGATCGAACCCAGGTCTCCTGCATTGGCAGGTAGATTCTTTATCGTCAGAGCCACCTGGGAAGTTGGATACCAATAAACGATGGCTTTCTTCCCTTTCCCCTAGTCCACTTCTATCCAGAGACACTTATACTGCAAAGTGTCCTGGACTGAACCTTCTCACCGAATGTGCTCCTGTGTGCCCCTGGCTCAGCTGCTGTTCCACCCTCATTACGGTCTTTCTCCACAGAGACTGAGCAGGGCTGAGTGAGGGGAGCCTTGGCTGCAACTTGAGAAAGATCGCCAGTGCCTCCATCGTTGCTTGGAGGCCATCACATTTGTCAGAAGTGTCACTTTTTATGTTTTCCAGTTGATAGATCTAAGTGCTTAGAAGAATGTTGTTGGATTTCTTCAAACTAATTTGCAGTTAACTATTCAAACACAACTCATGTAGCCTCATGAACCCTACAACCAAACAATGAGACCTCTGTCTAGTATATACAACTGAGCATGAAAATTTTTAAGAATTTCTCCCAAATGACATTAAAGTTGACACACTTTGTTTGCCAAGGAAGCCTGCTACTGCTAAGTCACTTCAGTCGTGTCCAACTCTGTGCGACCCCATAGATGGCAGCCCACCAGGCTCCCCTGTCCCTGGGATTCTCCAGGCAAGAACACTGGAGTGGGTTGCCATTGCCTTCTCCAATGCATGAAAGTGAAAAGTGAAAGTGAAGTCGCTCAGTCGTGTCTGACCCTCAGCGACCCCATGGACTGCAGCCTTCCAGGCTCCTCCATCCATGAGATTTTCCAGGCAAGAGTACTGGAGTGGGGTGCCATCGCCCTCTCCACCAAGGAAGCCTAGTTCTTGCTTAAGGGAGATGCAGGTTTTGCTTTGTTTAAGCCTCTTGTGTGTCACAGAGTAACTTTGTTTCACCTCCCTGGGCTATGCTTGTGGCCAAGTCTGAAGAGTGCTTCTGGAGCAGGGGAGGGGCCCCTATCTCAGCACATGTAACATACTTGAGGTTGTGGCATTCACACGTGGAGGACTTGAGTCTTTTAGAGTATTTTTGGAGGCAGCACTTAATAAAACACTTGAGGACCAAAAAGCTCAGTTCAGTGACATTCAACACAATGCACAGGCATGAAGTCACGACCAGGAAGAGGATGAAAATCGTTTTCTCTGTGGGTTTGGAGACAAAGCAATCCACAGTATTGGGGCAGGGCTTCAGATCACACTTCAGGAGGTAGGGAACACGAAAGCCATCATATAGCTTGTAAAATAAAACCAGGAAGCCAATTTCGAAACCGGTTTTAACCATGAGGCTGATAAGGTACGTGTACCACAGGCCCCCACCCATGGTGCCTGGGCTGACATAGAGTTTCTTCCTGTGCCTTTTCTCTCTACCCTCACGATAGGCTACATGT
This sequence comes from Bos taurus, assembly GCF_002263795.3. NCBI lineage: Eukaryota > Metazoa > Chordata > Mammalia > Artiodactyla > Bovidae > Bos > Bos taurus. The sequence goes on along the minus strand of NC_037336.1, from coordinate 62,609,850 downwards.
AGAACCACCAGCAGTGAAGGCGTGGAGACCATGATTAGTTGTAAGGCCTAAAGTCTGACCTGGGAGATGGGGAAGAAGTAGTCAAAACACACATTTTCACAACCGGGTTGTCTAACGTTGCACTCAAACTCTTTCTGCTCTTCTTTCCACACGTGTTCTGCCGCCACCATGTAGACCAGCAAACGGAAGATGAACACGACAGCCAGCCAGATCCGCCCAATCCCCATGGAGTATTTATTTACTCCACTCAAGAGGTCTCTGAGGAACATCCAACTCATGGCTGAGATTCCAAAGAAGGCAAGATTCTGCAAAAGAAAATCCCTCATGATTCATTTATCTTGATTCCATTGATTGTTTCTGCTACCTTACCTGTTGGTTATGGAATTGACATTTTGCATTATTACAACCCTGGATATTGAGGGCTCTCTAAGAATCCCATAGGATATCCTCGCTTTCATACAAGGAGATGACACAGCTGGTCTACAGGACATAAATGATCCTATGTCCAGTTTGATTTGGAATTTGTTTGGTCACCCAGACTACCCCATCTCCAAACAAATCCTTCTAATTTATGACTTCTCTCTCAGGGTGGTTGGGCTCTGTGGCTGAGCTGGAAAGAATTAGATGTGACCCCCTAGGTGACCTGGGTACCTTCAGATAACCTTCACATGCCATCTTCTCTCTCTCTTTGTATAATGTTCTTTTTTTTTTTTTAATTGAAGTACAGTAGATTTGGGCTTCCCTGGTGGCTCAGACAGTAAAGAATCTGCCTGCAATGCAGGAGAACTGGGTTCTATCCCTGGGTTGGGAAGATTCCCTAGAAGGGGGCATGGCGATCCACTCCAGTATTCTTGCCTGGAGAATCCCAATGAACAGAGGAGCCTGGTGGGCTACAGTCCATGGGGTCGCAAAGACACAACTGAGTGACTAAGCACAGCACACGTAGTAGATTTAAAGCATTGCTTTGGTTTCAGGTATATGGCAAAGTGATTCAGTTATGTGTTTTTTTCAGGTTGTTTTCCATTATATGTTATTACAAGATACTGAGTAGAGTTCCCTGTGCTATGCAGTTAATCCTCATTACTCAGCTGTTTTACGTATAGCTATGTGTATCTGTTAATCCCCAACGCCTAACGTATCCCTCCCCTCCTAGTACGCTGTCTGTGCTGCTCAGTTCTCTTGCTCCCCTCTCCACCTCTTCTGCTCTCTTCCCTGTAAAAGCAGATGGGAAGCTGTCATCGTGGTGACATGGTCTTTCTTGCACTCTGCTTCCATCTTGCTGTAGAACTGAACTCTGGTCTGGGCCCTGATTTGTGTGTTGGGCCCACAGAGTGCTCAGCACTCTCTGTTTAGCAGTCTTTTGAGTTGATCTCTCACAGTCACCCCAGAGAGGCGGGGTTTTGTCTGTCTGTGGTGGTGGTGGTAGTGTTTTTTCAGATGAGAAAGCAGACTCTGAAAAATAAAGTCATCTGCCAGGCTCACAAAAAAAAAAAAAAAAAAAACAACACACCAAAAAACCATTGGTCTTAACTCTCTACCACAATCAAAATATATGGACTGGAGCTCCAGGTCTGCTACTAAGATACTGCGTTATTTCTCAGGTGAAAATCTTGCCACTTCAGGTTCTATCTCCAATTACAAAGATGAATTACTTCTTGCTTTCTCTATAGACTCAGCTAAGGGAGTATCATGCAAATGACGATGTAAGGGAAACCAGGGGGTTAAGAAAATGGGGATGTTGTGGCAACAACATTCCTATCAGAGCACATCACATGGTCTCTTCCAGAGGGAACAATATGTAACGAGCCCTTGTGCTAGAGCCCCAAGGAGATGTATGAAAGTTAAGAGGTGTTTTCAGAAAAAACAAAGACACAGGTACACAATGCCCTATTCAGTAGGGAATAAAATACTTCAATGTCCTTGGCTTCAGAACACAAACAAAATTGCATTAAATAAAAAGGATTCTCAAATCCACCTCAAAGGTTAACATCTCCATGAATTATTAAAACAAAGCCTCAGAGATTAAAAAGGGGAAAGGGGGATATTATGTTTCCTATGACATGTGTCACTGGGCATTTGTCCATGTTACTCAGGAGGATGTTTATGTAATGTTGCAAAACGTTTAAAAGTAGCCTGTTGGACATTTTGGAGAAGGGATAAAGGTTAAGAGATTATCTTCCTGTTTTTCCAAAAGTAGTAAGAAAGTGATCAGTGTTTAAATAGAATCAGAAGACTGCTGCCATCAAAAGTGCCGGGATTATGAGTATCATCTGACTAATGTCCATCCTATTTTGAATCTCTCTGCTGGTAGAAAGGCAAGTTTTCTCAGGAGGGAGGGGTGTTCTAACACCCACTTTACACGAGGGTGCTTTTGCACTGTGGATAAGAGCCTGGGCACAGTGTTGGACCCCTTGGGTTCAAGTCCAAGTTCATCTCTGATGCGGACAGTACTTCCCTCATGGGACTGAAAACAGAGACTGACCCATGTTACGTACTCGGTAAGCATTATCATTATGATTTTTAGTTTTGCCATTTTATTGATGTCTAAGTGAAATCTTTCCAATTGCAAGGTAAATGCATTTTTTCTCCTCTAGCTCTGTTCCTATGAATATGGGTAATAGGAATCTCCCAATAGCCCTTTTGAGCATTTGAAAGCTGTTAAGTCATCAGCTCAACATTTTAATCTCTTAATAATGTAGATCACCTCCTTAATTTTAAAAAGGGTCTTTAATTTATCCCTTTTCTTAAATCACTAAGTATTGCTCCCAATTTTTGAAGAGTCTCCACTTATCATTTCTAATGTACAAATTATCCTGTGACTTTCTCCTTTCCCTTAAGAAGCAGCAGTTTACTGCACAGGAATTTTAGTTTGGAAAACTCCAATATTTTTTTAAAAGTAAAATGTTCAGTATTCTAATATAAGGAATAATTTTGAAAATTAGAAATTTCCCCCAAACATTTGATCTCAATTAAAAGTGAGAGTGGGAAGAAGGTGTGAGAACAATCATATTTCCACATGTGAAAGAATGAAATTGGATCACTTCCTCACACCATTAAAAAAATGAACTCAAAATGGACTGATGGCCTAAAGAGCTAAAACCGTGCGTACATTTGTGTTAAGTTGTTTCAGTCGTGTCCAACTCTTTGTTACCCTATGGACTATAGCCCCCCAGGCTCCTCTGTCCATGGGAATTCTCCAGGCAAGAATACTGGAGTGGGTTGCAAAAACCATAAAACTCAAAATCCTCCACCAGCTATTCTAAGGTTCTACGAACTGATTCATCCAGACAAAAGGATTAACCTTTTTTACTTTTTTTTTTTTAATCTTTAATATGTCAATAGGATTTCCAGTATCACCAAACCATTTTAGACTTTTGTTCCTTCCCTCCTCACACACTGGACTTAATGAAAGAGTGCTTTCTATTTTAACAATACATTGAGGTCACTGAGTAAAATTTTCCAGTTGCTATCTGTTTCAGCTAAGTACCATAAGGAAGGTTCCACCATAACAACCCTCTGGAGTTAGGAAAACTACCACAGACCTAGAGCTTCGGTGGGTCATTAACTTCCAACTGGTCTTTATTTCTTGTGATGAAATGATGTGCCTTTACTTGCCTAATCCCTTCCTGATGTGTATCAGCATTATTCAATGTCTTCTAATTTAGCCATTTTAAATAAATATGTCTGTAAACATTGAATTTTTAAAAATCTTATTTATTTATTTCATTACTGTAGTACTTGACTGATTAAAAAAAAATAACAGTAGTTTCTTACAAAATCCTAAATCTGTTTTTTTTTTTTTTAATAAAAAATGAGATTTTAAAAAAAGAAAAATTAATGGAATCATAGCCCTCCATAAAACATGACACCCTGGAGTGAGAGTATAGCCAGGATAAATTAAGTAACTCAGAATTTGGAGACAAATACCTCCTTTGAGTGTGAAATGAGTAAAAACCATTATGGAAAAGGATTAGCTCTTTATAGAAGAAACCCACACCAAAGAGATCATCTGTCCTGTATTCCTGGGATACGCTGGAAAGTACTAGAATGTTGGTAGATAACAAGGAGTAGGAGTATGCAGGACTTCAAACAGCAAGGTAAGAATTGGGAATTTCATAGCAACCAGAGGGTACCTGAGTAAAGTGGGAAGTAAAGAAAGAAACGGAAGACAGTCAATCGTGTGGTCCTGTGACTGGCATCATGATAGAGCAGCAAAGATTCACAAGGGACTAGAGCTCTGTGTGAAAGATGGGTGAGCAGAAATGACCTAAAATGACATATACCTACCTGCTCAGTGTCTACACGGCTCTCTACATGGAGAGAATACTGAAATGTGTGGACACTATTCTCCTGCAGCCAAGGATACTGGATTTTCTGAGACAACCCCCACTGCAAACGTGCTGCGCTGTTGTCAGAGCTACTGAGAACATGTGCAAGTCTTAGGTTCAGAAAATGAGTTCCATTAACCACCTGGCAGAGCAAGGAGGGCTAATGCATCTGGCATCTCTGGAGTAAATGTCCATCACAATCATTTGCATCTCACTACTCCAAGTGACCTTCTGAGTAATCATGTCCTTGCCAAGACTCCTTAAGCTATCCAAAGAAGTTTTCCTGACATTAGATACAGGAGTTCCAGTCCCTGGAGAGGCACTTTATAAATCAGGCTTCCCAGGGCTTGGTTAATCTGGATGAGTCCCTTGTGGATGAGTCCCTTAAAGCTGACTCCGCTTGGGGTGAACTAACTATACACCCGAACTTCTGAACATTTGGCATGAGTACCAGCCTTCCCATCCTTCTCTTATTGCAGGATGAGCCTTTGCTATGCTAGCAACTTCCCACACGGGAGGCTTCTTGTGTGGTTCAGGCATCAGCAAGCCAAGTGCCCTCCCAGGGCTCCAGATGGCACTGTTCAAGAAACCCTGGCACTGCTGGAAGCCAGGGACCTGCTCCATCATTACCAAGGACAACATCATCAGCCTCCGTGCCCAGCTGCTTTCCCTTCTCAGTAATAATAACACCTTGGATATTATTATCCTTGGATACGGCTTGACTATTTCCAAAACATCTCACAGCATCTCGTCTGTCCCCCGCCCAATCCTCTGTAGTTGGCAGTGTACAGTAGGACCTTCAGTGCAGTGATAAAGAAACTGAAACACAGAGGGGGAAGAGGCTTGTCCACGACTCCCAGCAATCAGGTGGAAGTCCAGCAGCAGAAACTGCAGGACGGGTCTCCAGTTCTCCCTGAAGCTGGTTTCTGTCCTACTTTGCACATGAATCATTTAACCCCTAAAGAAAAGCTTCCTCTCAAGGGCCTTTTTCCACCTCTGAGACCCATAGGACCTCCTGACGTGTGTGAACTCTCTAACCTCTTGTTTGAATATAAAGTATTTCATTTTTAGAGATGCCTGCTTGGAAAAATCCCCCAGAGATTTTCTCAGCTCAAGATCTGTGGCCCCTGAAGGCCTGTTGTTAGATTCTCAAGGGTGTGTGAGAAGTGTATGAATGTGTGTGCCTTTGGTCTAGGATCTTTAAACAAACAAACAGAAGCAACGCTGGACAACCAGCTCATAACCCAGGCTGCCCCAGGCTCTCAGCGCTCGTATTTACCAGTGTCCGGCAGACTACAAAGCCTTCTGGCCAAATCCAGTCCACCACCTGTTCTGTAAATAAAGTTTTGGGAGACAGTCATGCCCATTCATTTACTACTGTTGTTGGGCACTTTCATGCCAAAACAGCACACTTGAGTAGTTGCAACTGAGATATAACAGCTCTCAAAGCCTAAAATATTAACTCTCAGGCCTTTTGCAGCAAATGTTTGTTGACCTCTGATATTTAAAGTGTGTTTTAAAGCATCTTGGAACAAAAAGTTGCAGAACTTTAATCATCTAGGCTTGTGAGCAACAGCACAGGATGGGTTGTGCTCAACGGAAGGCCACAGGAAGCAGCGGGGAGGGCAACGGGAACCAAGGTGCTGGTCGCTAGAGTGGGGACCAGCGATGGGAGAAGCAGCCAGGACTGCCCTGCTGTTGGGCAGGCCCACTGCAAGGACTCTACAGTCAGAATCTCATTCTCTCAATGAGCAGCAATTTTATTTCAGGCAAAATGATGTCTTTTGTCTACTAAACTTTAATTTATTGGTTTTGTGATGTTTGATTTTCCTTTGGTAAATATAGCCTCATGAAACTCGTAAGTTCAGGGACTTCCCTGGTGGTCCAGTGGCTAAGAGTCTGTGCTCCCAGTGCAGCAGGCCTGGGTTTAATCCCTGGTCAGGGAACTAAGACCTGGTGCAGCCATATAAATATATATATTTTAAAGTTGTAAGTCTAAAGATGAGCCTGTAAATTAGGTGTAAAATTATTTTACAGCTCTTTTTATTTTTTGTACCTATCAATCACAATATACTAAAAACGTGTCAATAGTGAGGGTCTACGAGCAGCACTGAGGCGAACTGAACCCACCCAGGCTGACACATGTCCGTACACAGGACTTGTCTGCTACTTCACTTTCCTATATGAATAAAAGTGTTGACACTTTCAGAGTATCCCCTCATAGGAACAGTGCAAAGGTTGTCCTCGGGCCACACAGAAAAGGCCACTGAAAGGTCCTGGGCTGTGCCTCTGTGCCCCCATTACCCCACTTACATCAGCCAATGTCCCATTTTCCTGCCAGGCTTCTGCCCTGGCCAGAGCCTCCCAAAACCTTTGTCACCTCCACATTCCAAATGGGCAACTTTACTTAAGAAGCAGCTCATCCAGAAAGGGCACCTGTGATGCAACACAAAACTGCAAAGTAGTTTGTCTAGGTTTGTAATACAGTAATTAGGATTCCTTCCTAAAGGGAAAGAGGGAATGACTACTCAATTACAATAAGTAGCTTACCTTCCCATTAAATAAACAAATCTTACCACAGGAGAAATAAGCTTAACTTACCTCTTGACACAGATGTGAAGATTAAGAAGAAATCCGGTCCGTTGCTCATTCAATTTAAAAACCATGAGTTGATTATATTATTTCCCTGAGAGGGAATGGTGTTTTAAGCTGAGGAAAATGGAGTCTATTGGTTTCCAAGGTAGTGTAAGCTGAACAGGTGTAACCTGATCGTTTGTTTTGGCTCATAACTTTGATGAGAATTCTGGTGTCTCTGCTGTTTACAGTAAACGTTAGAAGAGAATTGAAACTGAAAAACGAATTCAAAGCTGTTCACGTACACACAGTTTATTGAACATGCCTTTTAAAAAAAACCTTGTCATCATCTACACAAAGAAGCCGGGACAATAGGACAGGGTGTTTCATCTCTTCAAATGATTTCCCAAGGTTATTTATCAGAAGACATTGACAGAGGAAAAATACTAGGTGAAAGAATAAGTCAATCTATCTTTAATGAGCTTATTTTAACTTCACGTCATGGGTTCTAATCTTAGAAATCCTGAGAAGTTAAAAGGCATAGTAAAAATGACTTTTCTAAACCCAGGGAACATTGATAATAGACATTTTCTATGTATATAAATAGAGAAAGAAAGTGCTTTATCTTTTTATGGAGCCATTTCTAGGCATGAGTTCAGCTAAAATTAAAGATGTGCAGAAGTGAAAATGAAATCCCTCTCTCTTGGAATAAGAATAGTTTAGAAACAGAATTTTCACAGTTAGAAATCATATTAGATGTCATGAAATCGAATGCCATCATTTTAGAGATGAGAAAAACAGAACCACAGCGAGCAGCTTGCCGCAGGTCCCAGAGCCAGGGTATAAAGTGTAGAGAAGGGCTAAGCAGGAAACCCAAGTCCTAGACTTCCACACTGTGATAGCCACTTCTACAGACCATGTGGATTTCAGTTCTCTCTTAACTGCTCTTAACATGCATGACCTGTAAAATTATTCCATATGTTCACATATTTAGTCCAAAATTAGAAGTGCAGTTTACTTTGAAAAAGCATTGATTTACACTATGAATTGTATTACTGGATAAACCTTTTCCATACCTAATGAAGCAAATCTTGTTTGATTTGGTTTTGTTTTTACAGAGAGATCCCAGGATCCCACAATAGTGACCCAAAGGTTTGTGTGTGCTCAGCTGCTTCAGTCGTGTGTGACTGTTTGCGACCACCAGGCTCTTCTGTCCATGGTTACTATCATGACAAGATCCCAAAGCTTGTTTTCAGATGTGATCATTTCTTTTAGTTTCCACTCCTTTGTTATAATGAGCACTTATCAAACTTCACCCTTGGCCTTAGAACATTACCTGTTGTACTAAGACACCTGCTGCCAGGAAGGTTGGACTGATGTGGTGTGTTGTTAAGGTAATCTTCAGGTGGCCTTGCTGAAAGCTCCAGCACTAATGATTTGAAAGATCCCAGCCTTAAGATAATGTTAGCACTAACCCAAACAAAGGTAGCATTTGATGATCTAGTGTGGCAGAGGTGTAATTTTCTAGGTAAAGGTCCTTGTCCTCAGGGGTCATGTAACATAAGCTAGAGGAGGCAGAAATTGCTGGGGTAGGGGGCCATCAGGAGAGATTGTATAGAAGAAAGTATATGGGTTTGCTCTGCTGAACCTGACACTTTCTTAATCACGCTCATGTTTTCATGTTTTTGCCAAACAATTTAATTCTCCCACCCTCCTTTTTTTGTTGTTGTTGAGAAACACACATAATAAGAACTGAAAAAGGAGTGGCATGTTGTAGGGAAAATAACATTTTAGAGTTAGAAATTTAAGGGCGGGGAGAGGTAAGAGAAGAGCCAGAGCTGGAAAGAGAATGGAATGAATGCTGTTTGCCTTGTTCTCTGTTTTCAGTGTGAAAATGTGGCCCTGCAGGACGTCAGCAGGAGCAGAGCCCAGAACAGGATAAGCCAGAGCCGTCGAGTGTCCAGTGTGTCCCCCTGGATGAACTGCACAGGGGTCGGGGCTGCAGGAAGACCTGCTTGGGTACAGAGATGTGTTGAATGCAGAGCTGTATGACAGCCAAGGTCTAAGTGTTAACATCACAGCTGGTGGTGGTGATGCAGGTCTAAGCTCTCCTGTGTGTCGGGAACCCTCATGCAGAGTGCTGTGCTCTGAACTCAGCCTTGATTGTTTCTCAGCATAGTTTCTCTTCTAAGGGAGGTAAGCAGTCCTTCCTGCTCATTTTAGACACAACTGGAGCACTGCGTTTTTTTCTGGCCTCAGTAAGACCTTTGATGAACTCAAGTAGGTCTTGAAGACAGTGACCAGAGTGGAGAGGGTGTCTCTAAACAAATCTTAAAAAGATGGATTGACGGTGTTTGTTTAGCCTAGAGAGGCAAAGTTCAAGGGAGTTACTTATCAGAATTTGTGTCAATTCTCTATTAAGAATTTTTTTTTTTTTTTTCCCTTTTGGGCAGAGGTAGAAATCCCACAGACCTGAGTTCAGATATACAAAGGTTGGAATTCCAGACCTGTTTTTCAAACTTTGTGAACTTACTCAAGGTGCTTGAATTCTCTGAGCCTCAGTTTCTGTGTTTGCAAAATGGAAAGGGCATTCCCTTCTTTGTTTTTCTTGTAGTGCTTAAATAAAATAATAACTCCTCAATAAATAGTAGCTGTTGTTATCTTTGTCTACTGAAAGCAATGCTGACTTTAGAGTTGTGAGATTTCCTGTCAAGAAAAATGGGACCAGCTGATTCACGCTTTTGTATGGTAGAAACCAACACAGCATTGTAAAGCAATCATACTCCAATTAAAAAATAAATTTAAGAAATGGGATCAGAAATAGAGAAATATGCAGAGACTTGAAAAGCATTGCCCTAGGCAGCAAACCACATATGGGGAGAATGTGTCTTCACGTCTCAGAACAATTGCTCTTCAGTACAATCTGTGAACACAAGGTACTTACATGAAAAAGTACCTGTCTCTTTCTTTTTTCCCTCTTTAAAAAAATTTTTATTGGAATATAGTTGATTTAGTATTGTGTTACTTTCTGCTGTGCAGCAAAGTGAATCAGTTATATATACATATATCCACTCTTTTTTAGATTCTTTTCCCATATAGATAACAGAATAATGAGTTTCTTGTGCTGTACAGTAGATCCTTATTAGTTATCTATATTATTTGGAAAACTCACAGTGGCCACAGGACTGGAAAAGGTCAGTTTTCATTCCAATCCCAAAGAAAGGCAATGCCAAAGAATGCTCAAACTACCGCACAATTGCACTCATCTCACACGCTAGTAAAGTAATGCTCAAAATTTTATATATAATAGTGTGTATATGTTAATTGCAATCTCTCAGTTTATCCGTGTCCCCGTCCCTCCTGGTAACCATAAGATTATTATCTATGTCTGTAACACTGTTTCTGTTTCGTAAATAAGTTCATTTGTACCATTTTTTTAGACTTCACATGTGATATCACGTGATATTTGTCCTTTTCTGACTCACTTCACACAGCATGACGGTCTCTAGGTCCATCCATGTTGCTGCAAATGGCAGTATCTCATTCTTTGTTATTGTATATGTGCACCACATCTTCTTTATCCACTACTCTGTCAATGGACCCTTGGGTTGCTTCCGTGTCCTGGCTATTGCAAATAGTGCTTCAATGAATACTGGGGTGCCATGTGTCTTTTCAAATTACAGTTTTTTCCAGGTATATGCCCAGGAGTGGGATTGCTGGATCATATGGTAGCTCTACTTATAGTTTTTTGGTGGGGGGAATATGCTATTTTATTAACATTTAAATTTCACTAACAATGAATTCAAGTATCTGCTAGCCATGTGCTCAGATTTTTGAAATAAAGATAAAATGGACGTACAGCTTTAAGGGTGCAGTGTATTTAACACTGCACAATGTACCCAACAATTAGACAATCTATACACTTAGGAGCAAAAGTTTAGAGACAAACCCTGAAATTGGAGGAAAAACATGCCACTCAGGACTGAACAGAAGTCCTTGGTTGCTGAGAGAATCTCCCTTTGACTTCAGACTTGAGACAAACTGAGGGAGTCTGTGTACAAAAACCCACTGAATTCAGACCAAAGAGTAACAGGATAGATTTGCCACAGCCAGTTTGGACTGTGGGGGCCAGTCTGAAGCGAGAAGGGTTAGCTGGAGGCTGGAAATGTTGCAACTGAAATGCAGGATGTGTAGATTTAGAGCAGCCATCTTCTAAGAATCACTGATTTCCAAACAAGTTCACAAGATGCTTTTCCCAAACAGGTTATTTTCAGTTTTTTAAGGAACCTCTGTACTGTTCTCCATTGTGGCTGCACCAATGTACGTTCCTACCAACAGTGTAAGAGGATTCTTTTTCCTCCACACCCTCTCCAGCTTTTATTATTTGTAGATGTTTAGATGATGGTCATTCTGCCTGGTGTGAAGTGATACTTCATTGTAGTTTTGATTTGCATCTAATAATTAGTGATGTTGAGCATCTTTTCATGTGTTTGTTGGCCATCTGCATGTCTTCTTTGGAGAAATGTCTATTTAGATATTCTGCCCATTTTTCGATTGTATTTTTTGTTTGTTGTTGAGCTGCGTGAGCTGTTTGTATATTTGGGAGATTTATCCCTTGTCCATCTCTTTGCAAATATTTTCTTCCATTCTATAGGTTGCTTTTTCATTTTGTTTATGGTTTCTCTTGCTGGACAAAAGCTTTTGGGTTTAATTAGGTGCCATTTGTTCATTTTTTTCTATTTTTATTACTTTAAGAGGTGGGTCAAAAAAGATATTGCTGCAATTTATGTCAGAGAGTGTTCTGCCCATGTTTTCCTCTAAGAATTCTATAGTATGCGGCCTTACATTTAGGTCTTTAATCCATTCTGAGTTTGTTTTTGTGTATGGTGTTAGAGAGTGTTCTAATTTCATTCTTTTTTTTTTTTTTTCCTCCTGAGAAAATGAAAAGGGGTACATGTGGATATACACAAGGGTGAACTCTGAGAGAAAGTTGCCTCTAATTTCATTCTTATAATGCAAGCTGTTAGTTCCCCAATCAGGGATTGAACCCATCACCATGGAGGCACGGTCTTAACCACTGGACCACCAGGGAGGTCCCTACTTCTCTCTTTCTAACATGCAATCCTCAGTTATATCAGGAGCTCATGGAAGATTTTTAGCATTTAGAACGACTCCAGGAACACAATAAATATTTCTCATGTATTTATTTATTGGAGCATGGTTGATTTACAATATTGTATTTGTTTCAGGTGTACAGCATGGTGATTCAGTTATACATACATTTTTTTCAGATTCTTTTCCCTTTTAGGTTATTACAGAATATCGAGTAGAGTTCCCTGTGCTATACAGTAGATCCTTGTTGCTTATCTATTTTATATAATAGTATTCATAGTATTAGGGCTTCCCTGGTGGCTCAGACAGTAAAGTGTCTGTGAGACCCGGGGTTCAATCCCTGGGTTGGGGAGATCCTCTGGAGAAGGAAATGGCAACCCATTCCAGTACTCTTGCCTGGAAAATCCCATGGACGGAGGAGCCTGGCGAGCTACAGTCCATGGGGTCGCAAAGAGTCGGACACGACTGAGTGACTTCACTTTAACTTTCATTCATAGCTCAGTTGATAAAGAATCTGCCTGCAATGCAGGAGACCTGGGTTCGATTCCTGGGTCGGGAAGATCCCCTGGAGAAGGAAATGGCAACCCACTCCAGTGTTCTTACCTGGAGAATCCCATGGACAGAGGAGCCTGGCAGGCAACAATCAATGCGGTTGCAAGAGTCAGACACAACTTAGCAACTAAAGAGAGAGAGAGATGTGTATGTTAATCCCATACTCCTAATTTATCCCTCCCCTTCCTATGTATTTCTCAGTAATAGTTGATGAGAGCAATATAGTGCTTCCTAGGTTTCAGATTCTGGTAAGAATGAGCCATAGGGCTCTGTATCCTGAGCTGCTGCCTCTTATTCTGGTGCCATTGGTGATTCATTCAACTTCTGACTGATGTAGGAAAGGATTGAGGAAAAATGCCTCGTGGATACAGAATATCTGAGGAGTTGGAAAGGTCACATTTCTATATCTAAAGTGAATTTTCAGCAGTTTTCAAATGAAAATATGAGCATCACTTCCTGATTGTGTAAGTGTTAGTTGCTCAGTCATGTCTGACTCTTTGTGACCCCACAGACTAGCCCACCAAGCTCCTCTATCCATGGGATGCTCCAGGAAAATTAGTTGCTCAGTCATGTCTGACTCTTTGTGACCCCACAGACTAGCCCACCAGGATCCTCTATCCATGGGATTCTCCAGGCAAAAATAGTGGAGTGGGTAGCCATGCCCTCCTCCAGGGGGTCTTCCTGACGCAAGAGTCAAACTGGGGTCTTCTGCACTTCAGGCAGATTCTTTACCATCTTAACCACCAGAGAAGCTCTTTCCTGATTGTAACTCCTTTTAAATCAGCCCTTTCTGGATCCAGTGGCACAATGGGCTTGCCCCACACCAGGCAGTCATCAACAGAGACCCAGCTCAGAAACCACATCTCCCCACCAGGTCACTGAAAGCACTCACATTTTCAATATTTGCACTTAGAGCATCAGGTATTTTCTAAGCATTTTCCATAGCCAGGAGATATTGCTTTCCTGTTTGAGATACTGTTTTTCCTAAATAAAAGGAAGTCACATATTCCCCAGGCACCAGGCTTTCAAAATTTTCTGGGTTTGAGTGGGCTCTAAGTTAATCAATGCATATGCCTCTAGCTCTGGTTGAGTTTTCTTTATTATATATTGGCTGTGTTGGGTCTTAGTTGCAGCAGGTGGGATCTTCAGTCTTCACTGTGGCATGCTGTATCTAGTTCCCTGACCAGGGATCAAACCCAGGCCCCCTGTATTAGGAGTCAGGAGTCTTAGCCACTGGACCACCAGAGAAGTCCTTCTACTTGATTTTTCTAGCTGTCAAGTCTATGGTTAGAAGGCCCTATTTTACACACCTCTACTTAAGAAAACAAGTATGCAGTATCAGAAAACATTTAGATCCACCTGGATATGTTCAAAGTACACACAGTGTAACAGATATTACACTTGTATGACAAATAAACCTAGGTTTTCGTTTCTCTCCCTTTATTGAATTTTCTTTAAGAAAAATAATAATATGAATGGCTTTGTGTATATGTAAATGTTAATGCAGATATTGGAGAACAAACTACAGATTTATATCTTCTCCACCAATTTGTGTCAAATGCTTCCTAATTTAATCCTTGCATGCCTCCCCACCCTTCCAAAAAATAATACTGTTTTGATAGTTAGATTCTAGATGGGAGACACAAGTACCGGCAACAAAATCCCACTGTGTATAGAAAAGTCTATAGAAATCTGTAAATGTACCCTGTAGATTAATAATATGAAATATAAATAGATACATACATGAGTAAGTACCCCCCACTCCAGGGTGGCTGGAATACTCACTGACTATGACTTCATAGTGTGCTCAGGAGTTAGCTCCATCATCCGGCAACAATGTGCAGGTATTGGATAACAGTGTCTGACCTGTAATAGGCATTTGATAAAAGTTAAATTTATGGCTAAAAAGGTGACTAATGAGTCATAGTTTAAACAATTTGAGATTCCCATATGAAAGGGGATCTCAGTAGGTTAAAAGCAGGAGCTACTGGTTATTTCAATGCAATCGATGGGCAAAAATATTAATACATATGTAACTATAAGAAGATGAAATAATTGGGTCAAATACTTCCTCCAGTGCCTAAACTAAACTTTAAAAAATCAAAACAAAACCACATCCAGATTAAAAATTAACGTGGACTTTTTTGTGTGTGATTCAAATGAGAGGCACACACTTAAAATTCCATTCAGGGCTTAAAGCCTGTGGCTTGACCACTCCATGTGTTGCCAAAACATTTCAGCAGATGGTGTTTTGTAAAATAAACATGGACATAAAACAGCCATACGCTCTTCTAAGTTTTCATGCCTAAGTATGCTTACCTTTTGCTCCATGTAGTATAATTTGTTGTTATGTAGTCACTAAGTCATGTTGGATTCTTTGTGACCCCGTGGACTCCAGCATGCCAGGCTTCCCTGTCCTTCACTATCTCCTGGAATTTGCTCAAACTCATGTCCATGGAATCAGTGATACCATCCAACCACCTCATCTTCTGTTGCCCCCTTCTCCTCTTGCCCTTAATCTTTCCCAGCTTCAGGGTCTTTTCCAGTGAGTCTGCTCTTCGCATCAGGTGGCCAAAGTATTGAGTTTCAGCTTCAGCATCAGTCCTTCCTATGAATATTCAGGGTTGATTTCCTTTAGGATTGACTGGTTTGATCTCCTTGCTGTCCAAGGGACTCTGAAGAGTCTTCTCCAGTACCACAGCTCAAAAGCATCAGTTTTTTGGTGCTCAGGCTTCTTTATGGTGCAACTCTCCACACAGTTAATTTTACACCCAGCCTGCATATGGGTATACACAGAATTAACACAATGGCACCCAGAGTCAAAGCTTCATAGCAATCTCAGAGACTTGTTAAGCATCTTTAGCCTATTGGAAAGGCTGAGAAGGAAACCCAGCATATGTAATGACCTGTGTCAGGCACTGTAGAGAAAGGAGAAGGCTTTGCCAGGAGTACCACTACATACCCACCAGAATGACTGAAATTGAAAAGACAGACAATATTAAGATATTGGTGGGAGTGTGCAACACTGAAACTCTCATACACTGCTGGTGAAGTATAAATTGGTGCCATCACTTTGGAGACTAGTAAATGTAGTAAAATTGAACATACACCCACTGATGACTCAGCAGTTCTAATGCCAAGTGTGTATATATGTGCATCAAAATACACCAATGTTCATAACAGTCTCAAACCGAAAATACCCAAATGTCCATCAGCATAAGAATGGGTACATGAACTGTGACATATTCATATTTTCAACCTCCTCACAAAGACTACCAGGAAAACTGTTGATCAAATAAAGCTTACAGAGTCTTTGTAACGTAGGAATTAGGGAATAGTGTTTTTAGGGTTTGGAATTCTGGGCTCACAAGATTAATGGCAGGTCTTTCAAGGTAAGGAACTGGTTAGGATTGGATCAAGTTCATGATACCATATTTTAGGAGTGGTGGTCATAACAAAGTGACATTCTGCAGGTGAGCTTTCTAGAAATAAAACCATTGTCTTGGTAAGTGAGTTGTTTACCTAGACAGGAAAACTGTTCGTGTTTATTAACTGGTTAGCAAAAAATTTCCTGATATAAATAGTAATGTAATTTATTGATCTGCTATTGTATCTTCCTTGTTATATTGACACTGGGTGGTCTCAGCAATCAGTCCCATTAGTTAAGTTCATGTTGAGGCAGGAAATCTCACTTCTCAGGACAATGCAATACTGTGTAGCAATGGAAATAAATAACAGACTAAGTGCATTAATATGAATGAATTTTAAAACAGAAAAGTTTAAAAAATTAATACATAGTGATAAAAATCAAAATAGCAGTTACCAGAGAAGGGGCTGGATAGTGACTGAGAGGAGCTGTGATGGGGTTCTGAGATGCCCTTATGGGATATTCTGAGATATCCTAGCTCCTAACTCAAGTGGTGGTCACTTGAGTGTGTACACTTGGTAAGAATCCATCAAGCTGTTCACTTAGGATTTGTATACTTTCTTTTAATTAAACAAGAAGATTATTTAAAAAATAGAGGTGAATAAAGGAAAAGTCTAAATTCCAGCACCATATGTGTGTGCTCAGTCACTTAGTTGTGTCCGACTCTTTGCAACCCCATGGACTCTAGCCCACCAGGTTCCTCTGTCCGTGGGATTTTCCAGGCAGGAGTACTGGAGTGGGTTGCCATTTCCTTCTCCAGTGGATCTTCTCAACCCAGAGATCAGACCCATGTCTCCTGCATTGGCAGGTGGATTCTTTACCACTGAGCCACCTGGGAAGAAAGAAAAGAAGTGAGTAGAAGAAAGATCCAAATTCTATCACCAGTGTATATTAAATGATTGCTACTGAAAATAAGTATCAGTTCAGTTTAGTTCAGTCGCTCAGTCATGTCCGACTCTTTGCAACCCCATGAATCACAGCACGCCAGGCCTCCCTGTCCATCACCAACTCCCGGAGTTCACCCAGACTCACGTCCATCAAGTCAGTGATGCCATCCAGCCATCTCATCCTCTGTCATCCCCTTCTCTTCCTGCCCCCAATCCCTCCCAGCATCAGAGTCTTTTCCAATGAGTCAACTCTTCACATCAGGTGGCCAAAGTACTGGAGTTTCAGCTTTAGTATCATTCCTTCCAAAGAAATCCCAGGGCTGATCTTCAGAATGGACTGGTTGGATCTCCTTGCAGTCCAAGGGACTCTCAAGAGTCTTCTCCAACACCACAGTTCAAAAGCATCAATTCTTCGGCGCTCAGCCTCCTTCACACTCCAACTCTCACATCCATACATGACCACAGGAAAAACCATAGCCTTGACTAGACAAACCTTTGTTGGCAAAGTAATGTCTCTCTTTTGAATATGCTATCTAGGTTGGTCATAATTTTCCTTCCAAGGAGTAAGCGTCTTTTAATTTCATGGCTGCAATTACCATCTGCAGTGATTTTGAAGCCCCCCAAAATAAAGTCTGACACTGTTTCCACTGTTTCCCCATCTATTTCCCATGAAGTGATGGGACCGGATGCCATGATCTTCGTTTTCTGAATGTTGAGCTTTAAGCCAACTTTTTCACTCTCCACTTTCACTTTCATCAAGAGGCTTTTTAGTTCCTCTTCTATTAAAGAAAATCTGAACAAAGGAAATAATTCCTCATAATTACACAGTCCTGTTAGTCTGTTTGCCTTGATTCATGTGCTTTCTGTTTTTCTGTGCCTGTGTCACTTGGCTTTATTCCATCAGGCATCCAGCCACTAATGGCAGAGCACTCTTTCTCTGCCTGCCCACTCAATTGTATTGATCAAAGCTCTGCATCCGTTCTGCAAACAAACAAACATTGTACAATATGATGTTCATGATGCTCTGTTAGACTCTGGGACCTCTCTCTAAATGTTTGTAAGTTTGGTAATAGGCTGCAGAGTACATCTGCGGGTTTGAAGAGAGACAGACACTCTTGGTTGCTTGGAGTGAGTGGTAGAGTCTGATTGATCTAGAACAGAAATTGGATCATTTGTAGAGATGTGGGTGGACCTAGAGAATGCCAAAGTGAAGTTAGTAAGAAAAAAACCCCAAATATGATATATTAATGCATATATGTGGAATCTAGAAAAACAGTGTAGATGATCTTATTTACAAAGCAGAAACAGAGACACAGAGGTCAAGAATAAATATATGGCTACCAAGCAGGGAAAAGGGTATGTGGGATGAACTGGAAGATTGGGATTGGCATATATACATTATTGATACTATGTATAAAATAGATAACTAATGAGAACATACTGTATAGATTAGGGAACTCTACTCAATGTACTGTGGAGCCCTGAATGAGAAGGAAGTCCAAAATAAAGGGGATCTTCCCAGGTGGCTCAGAGTGGTAAAGAACCTGCCTGCCAATGCAGGAGATGCAGGAGACACAGGTTTGATTCCTGGGTTGGGAAGATCTCCTGGAGAAGGAAATGGCAACCCACTCTAGTATTCTTGCCTGGGAAATCCCACAGACAGAGGAGCCTGCGGGCTACAGTCCATAGGGTCGCAACTGAGCATACATGGCTGATTCATTCTGCTGTACAGCAGAAACTAACACAACATTGTAAACCAACTATTCTCCAGTAAAAATTAATTAAAAACAAAAAACAGAGCGAGCCTCTGGGTCAGATTAGAAAACCTCTACTCCTGTTCACACGGAGACTGGCCTCTTGCTTTGCCTTGTCACTGTGGGTTTTAACAACAGTAATGCTGCCATTAATCCAGAAAAGCACTTAGCTCGTCACCAGGTCACCTTACTTCAACACAGTTGCAGCTTTCCTGTGAATAAAAACACCGTAATCCACAAATAACCTGCCCGGTGTGTCAGCTGCTGTATCACAACGTCCACGTGACTTGAGGAAACGCTCCAAGTGTTTTCAAACTAAAGAAAGAACAGGAGAAAAGAGAGAGAGTCAAAGAAAATAGAAGAAAAGGGAATCTTTCTTATTCGAACTTAAAGAGACTTTTCTTATTTGTTTAAGCAAGGTCATGACATTCTTTTAGAGACATTGAATAAAGGTCTTTATTGTATTTTATTCATCGAAGTAACTCAATTACTTGCTTTACGCCCTAAAAGGATAGAGTTAAAAATAATTAGAATAGAGTTTCTAATCTTCTGAAAAGCTCTGTTTATTTATTTAAATTGAAGTATAGTTGATTTGCAATGTTGTTACTTCAGGTGTACAGCAAAATGATTCCGTTATACATACATGCATATATATATGCATACACACATACGTATTTATCCAGATTCTTTTCCCTTATAGGTTGTTACGAAATACTGATTATAGTTCCCTATGCTATGCAGTAGGTCCAAATCTCTGTTTTGTTTTTGAAGCTTAGGAAGCATTTTCTCAAGATAAATGTCACTGCCCCCAAATTATCCCACTCACTTGATTATATTTGCACTAATCCCAATCCATGCAGACCTAGGATCAACACCAACTGTATTTAAATCTCCACCATCTGAAATGGTCATTTTGTCTGATTTGCTGGAGGCTTCATCCAGTCAGACATATAAATCTCCAGAGGAATTTCTTAAGATGAGTTAAAATATGACACATCCCTCTCCCCAGGGTAGAAACTATATTATAAAAACCAGTTATGTCTCACCTGGCGGATGAAGAAGGAAAGTGACTCACCACGAATGTCTGTGGTTCCCAAGGTGAGGTCTAAGGAGGAGGAACAGCAGCACCTGGGAACTTAAAGTGGAATTTCTCAGGCCCCACCCCAGACCTCCTTTCTGAGACACTGGTAACTGAAGCAGGTTCCATCCCTGGGTTGGGAGTATCCCCTAGAGGAGGAAATGGCAACCCACCCCAATATTCTTGTCTGGGAAATCCCATGGACAGAGGAGCTTGGCCAGCCACAGTTCATGGGGTGGCAAAAAGTTGGACACGACTGACTGAGCACACATTCACAATTGGTGTTTTAACAAGCCCTCTGAGTCTGACGCTTGCTCAAATTGCAAACCCTTGATGTGGGAAAATGCTGAGGGTATGTGGATGTCAGACCAACTGACAAGGCTTCAGAAACACTAAGCATCTTGTGAGTTCATTTGTTAGGCTCTGCAACCTCTCTCTAAATGTTTGTAAATTTTTAAATATACTGCATTTTATAACTACATTAAATTTGCTTTATTTCAAAGATATGTACAGGAAACAGTAGTTTCTAGTACAACCCAAATATCCCCAAGCTTTTCAAGCATCTAGATAAAAATAAGGTCTCATGAACATTGATACTGGTGTTTCACTGGCATATTTGTCCTACCTGTAAATCTCAGGGTCTCCCCACCCAAGGGCATGGCTAGTTAAACTGGCAGGTTGCAAAGCCTTGCATGGGCCCCTCTCTACCTCAGGGAGCTCCCCCTATTTTTGGAAATTGGGTTTGGGCAAGGGTGGAAGAGTAAGAAGGGTGGGCTTGGGGATTTGTTTGTGTTTTACCAATGATGGGAGCAGATTGATAAAGGAATGAAACATCTGTGCCTCAGTTAAGAGAAGGTTCTGCAGCCTTGGTTGCTGTTGGAGGTAGTCACAGAATTGATGTCCAACAATAATCAGTATCAAGGCTACAAAGAACAAAGAGCTTTTTGAGGGGTCTTAAAAATTACAATTTGGGAGACAGATTCAGGTAAAACCAAGTGAAAGACTCTTCTGGGGAAGAGAGTCAGACACTTAAAAAAGCAAAAGCCATAAGATTGTTCAATAATTATCATTGACTTTGGTGCAGGGAAGGAAATTTTTTTTAATGTCATTAATTAATTAGTTAATGTTGGCTGTGCTGGGTCTTCGTTGCTGCGAGGGCTCTCCTCTCGTTGCTCTGAGTGGGAGCTACTCTCTAGCTGTGTGCTTAGGCTCCTCATCGCGGTGGCTTCTCTTGTTGGGGAGCACGGGCTCTAGAGCATGTGGGCTTCAGTAGTTGTAGCACCTGGGCTTAATAGTTGCAGCTCGCAGGCTCTAGAGCACAGGCTCAGTAGTCGTGGCACAGGGGTTAGTTAGCAGCATGTAGGATCTTCCCAGACCAGGGATCAAATCTGTGTCTCCTGCATTGGCAGGTGAATTCTTTACCACTGAGCCACCAGGCAAGTCCAAAAAAGGAAATATTTGTCCTTAAGGGATAGGCCGTCACCAGTTATTTTAGGGAAATCCAATAAGTATCTTGAGTTTCTGGAACACTGGGCAGATTCTCTGGACACCTGCTTTAGATGGTAAGTGATCAAAAGTCAGGTTCCATCCAGGCTGAGACGTGTGTCAAGTCACACTTTCTCGATGGCCTCCTGGCTCCATTTGAGAGCATTCTCTCAGCAATACCAACCCCATTTTGATTCTGCTTTCACAACTGTGGGCCTGCAGGCCCATCCTAACAGCTCTACCCTCCTCACTGGGCCCCTTTTCACAATATCTCACTTGCACCCTATTCTGGGAAAGTGTTCTTCGTGATCCAGAGGCACAGTGCAATGGGTTGGTTGGCTATTCTTCATCATGGAACCTCCTCCTCACCATCTCCCTAGTCCACTTAACATCCCTTCAGTGAGTACTTCTGGAGCTCTTCATGTCTGGAAATACACCTATGAGCAAAATATAGAGCCTTCATGCAGCTTTCTTGAAGAAGCTCCATGGAGCTTTCATGGTGTATTCATTGTCATGGCAATCCTAGCGCAGGTTGGAAAAGAATTTCCAGACACAGAGCATTTCAGAAGGAAGTGAGTTTATTAAGAGTAAACAGCAGAGGTCATGTGGGTGCTGCAAACACAGTGGGATGACTTCCTGACAGAACTGGGAAAGCCAACACTTCGTGGGTTGGTAGGAAATTTTTATAGCCTCAAGACAGAGAAGTTTCCTGCTGGAGGTTGGCATCAGGTGATTGGTTAGGGTGCTATAGGGTGAGCACTGAGGTGGGCATTTTGCCTAATATGGAGTCAGGAAGCTCGCTGGTGATGATCAGGGGCCTTTTGGCAACGGTTACAAAGGGGCTTATTCAGTTCTGGAGATGACCGTGTTTCTGGGCTCCCCTTTTGTAGCCTTCATGCCAGGTCTTGCACCAGTAGCCTTGGAATAGGACTCCACATTCATGTCTTCATGGAGCTTACATGGAATGGAAAAGAAAGACAATAAAGAAATAAATTGTATAGTGGCAGGTAGTGACACTATTTTTTTCAAGTCCCTTGGGAGTCTCACATGTGTGTTCAGCACCAGGTCCACCCATTTCTTTCATTCTGGACTTTCTCTCACCATAAGAACACATCCCCTCACCACCATGTGAGGGCATGGCTGTGGCACCCCTTGGTGGAAAAGTTCTGTTCTGTGGTCCCTGCTGGCTGCTGCTTCTCAGGAGTTCTGCGTAATCTGGACTAGAAAGCAGGTCTACCGATAAGGTGGAGATCTGCTGGTTTTGTCTTCCTAGTACCTCTACCAGAGAAGGCAATGGCAACCCACTCCATTTGCCTGGAGAATTCTTGCCTGGAGAATCCCAGGGACGGGAGCCTGGTGGGCTGCTGTCTATAGGGTCGCACAGAGTCAGACACGACTGACGTGACTTAGCAGCAGCAGCAGCAGTACCTCTACCCCATCCTAAATCTTGGAGGTATGATGATATGACCTTGACCCAGGCTGGGCCAGCCATGGTATCCCTTCCTCCTGTCCACAGCAATTTTTCCTGAAAAATGGTACATGACCCAAAAGTCATGAAAGCTAGTCAGAGCTCTTTTATGACATTTGATATATAGATGATTAGAAAAACTCTCTTTCCACTTGGATGAACCTTAACGTGATGAACCCTACTCCAAGACATGGAGTAAGTGTATGTAAGAAGCAACTGAAGCACATAGAGAAATGAGACAAGAGAGCCCTGTTGGCATATATGGATGTACCACGTCTCATTGTTCCCCCAACAAGTTCCCTCCCTGTACCTAATTACATGAGGTAATACAGATCCTTTCACACTTGAGTTACTTTCAGTTATTTGCAGCTGAAAATAATAATTGTATGCTAAGCCCACATTAATCATATCAACTACTTTGACATGGACTGATGCTAGGGAAAAGAAGCCAGCATTTATTATACAAAAATTACAGCAGCAATAAAACAAACCCTGCCTTTGACAAAACACCATATTAACATCATAGTAATAAGTTAATACAATTTTATTACACCTTATAAATTAACTATTAATTCTTGCCTGAAAAAAAAATGCACCAGCACATATGAGATTCCCTTGAAAGGGCTCACAGACCATCAGGGAACTTCTAATTAAAACAGACATCTTTTGTAAACTTGAACGAATTTTCACATGGATGAAACTTTGTTTTATGCAGCTAGTCCCATCAAATATAAAATCTCCTAACCCTAGCAAATATCAAATCTCTTGTTAAATATTATTAAATATTGATGATGCTATTTTAAAACAGGATTATAAAAGCTGCATTCAGACTAGCATCATTCTTCAAAGTAATTTCTTAAAAGCATCATAAAATAGAACTATTGTCTATTCATATCATTTGCATTGTACTCATATCCATTAAACTGACAAGATCTTCAGGCTTTTCTCTCTTATAATTACCTATAGTTTATGCTTTTTTTTTTTTAATTAAACAGGTTCTTAGGTTTCATTTATTCTTTTACTTGATCACTTTAGGTTGGTCATGATAGTAAAAGTGCTTTTCTTTGCATAGTGGTATTTGGCATTTAGGGCTTCCTGGGTAGCTCAACTGGTAAAGAATCTCTGCAATTCAGGAGACCCTGGTTCCATTCCTGAGTCAGGAAGTTCCCACGAAGAAGGGATAAGCTACCCACTCCAGTGTTCTTGGGCTTTCCTGGTGGCTCAGACAATGAAGAATCCGCCTGCAGTGCAGGAGAGCCCGGTTGGATCCTTGGGTTGGGAAGATCCCCTGAAAGAGGGTATGGCAACCCACTCCATCACCATCAGCAAAGTGTGTGCAAATCACAACCATAACCACATCTTGGAATTTCAAGGCACTAATAGAATGGCAGAGCACTAACTGTGCATTTGAAAGACTGTGCCCATAAAATGTGGCCCGCAGGAGACCAGATTCAAGTGTTCTTTCCCAAATCAGAAAGCTTTCCCCTTCCATTAAATAAACGTAGTTCTAGGTGATTTCTTCTTTTACTTATACAAAACACACACGCGAAACTGGAAAGTTATTGGAACCTAGGGGACTGAAAGCATAAGGCAAAAAAGGGAAGAAACCTAAAATGCCCCTTGCAAACCTCATCCCTCCGTTGGGCTGGAGGACCAGGGATGTGGAGGAGAGGCGCTAGAGTCATTTCCACAACTCCCGCGCCCCTGCGCCGCAGCCTCCAGGCCGTAGGGGCCGCTGCAGCGCCGAGTTTGCGGAGTGCGCTGAGACGCTCTCTCCCGCAGGAGGAGACGAGACGGAGTGCGGCGGGCGGGCAGAGGTGACCCCGCGACAGGTGAGCGGCGGAAGGGGTTGGCGTGGCGGGGTCGGGGACGAGGTGGCCGCTCCACAGCGGTCTTGATCCTGTCCTTGGCGGGCCCTACCGCCCTGTGGACCTCGTTCCCAGGTGCATGGATTCGGACTCGGGGGCGTTCTCTCGAGGCCCCCTCTTTCCCGGTACAGTCGTCGCCACTCGGTGAACTCCCAGAGCTGGATCTGGAAGTTTCTGACCCCACGGGGCGCGTGTCTCGCCCCATACGTGGACACCTCCACCCAAAGAACCTTCTCATATTCTGGACAGTTTTTTTGGTATCCCACCTCACCAAACTCCTAATTAGGGGAAAGTGGTTTTGTAATTTTTTCACGTGAGTTTCCTCTTTGCTTTTTAAGTGTGTTTACAGTCCTGTGTCTCCCCTGCAAGACAATGTCTAGAACTCAATTGAATGCAGTTTCTTTTTCTGGAGGCTTCAAAGGCATCTGTCTTTGACTAATAGCAAGATGTAGTGTAGGTCCAGGAGAAGGCGATGGCACCCCACTCCAGTACTCTTGCTTGGAAAATCCCATGGACGGAGGAGCCTGGTAGGCTGCATGCAGTCCATGGGGTCGCAAAGAGTCAGACACGACTGAGTGACTTCACTTTCACTTTCCACTTTCATGCATTGGAGAAGGAAATGGCAACCCACTCCAGTGTTCTTGCCTGGAGAATCCCAGGGACGGGGGAGCCTGGTGGGCTGCTGTCTGTGGGGTCGCACAGAGTCGGACACGACTGAAGCGACTTAGCAGCAGCAGCAGCAGCAGCAGTGTAGGTCCCACAATATGGGGAAGGCAGCGGACCCAAATAATACTTTACAGCCCTCAGATTGTTGGCAACATCCTTTGTAAATAACATTCCTTGTCAGTATCTGTCTCTAGGTATGGTAAATTTCAAGGGATTAAAAAAAGAATAACTTTTACCATTAAAAACAACAAATACAGAGTTCATCTTTAAAATTTAAAACCCAAAAGAGAGGGGACATATGTGTATCTATCTGATTCATGTTGATGTATGACAGAACCAACACAGTATTGTAAAGCAATTATCCTTCAATTAAAAATAAATTTAAAAAAATTAAGTGATTATAATTTTATGCTTCGTTGGAATATTAATTACTCAGCCATAAAAATGAACGAAATTGGGTCATTTGTAGAGAAGTCGTTGAACCTGGAGTCTGTCATACAGAGTGGAGAAAATCAGAGAGAGAAAAACCAATATTGTATATTAATACATGTATATAGAATCCAGAAAATGGTACTGATGAAGCCATTTGCAGGATAGGAATAGAGAGACAGATGTAGAGAACAGACTGTGGATGGTGAGGGGGGCTGGGAAGAGGAGGGTGAGACAAATGGAGAGAGTAGCATTGACACACATAGGCTACCTTGTTGTAAAATAGCCCGACGCTGC
Source organism: Bos taurus (assembly GCF_002263795.3). Taxonomy (NCBI): domain Eukaryota; kingdom Metazoa; phylum Chordata; class Mammalia; order Artiodactyla; family Bovidae; genus Bos; species Bos taurus. Next base: position 62,583,925 of record NC_037336.1, on the reverse strand, counting down.
TGTATAGCACAGGAAGCTCAGTTCAGTGCTCTATGAGACTAGAGGGGTGGACAAGGGTGGGGTGAGAGACTCAAGAGAGGGGGGATATATGTATACATATAGTTGATTCACTGTTGTTATGCAGCAGAAACTAACACTAAAGCAATTATACTCCAATTGAAACATTTTGTTCCATTTCTTCAATCTTATAATGACTTAGAAATGCTGAGTCTTAACGATTTAGGAGTGAAGTGGTGGACCAGTGGTTGGCTGGAACATGAGTGACCTGGATTATCTCACTCTTCCATGGGCAAAGACAATCAATCTCTTTTGGTTTAGATTTGTTTAGAAAAAGGGATTGAATTAATTGGTGGAGATGAAAATAGCTACTATTTGTTGAACTTCTGTTATGTCCTTTAAAAAATGTTACCTCATTTAATCTACAAAGTCATTCTATGCAGTAGGTAATATCCCTTTTATAAAAGTGCAAACTGAAGCTCAGAGAAGTTGTCACTCAAAAACATACACTTAATAGGTAGCAAAATTGGAATTTGCAGCAATGGTACATTCCCTTAAGACAGAAAGCTGTCTGATTCTGTCCTGAACTTGTGTATTCTAAATCAAATTATTTTTAAGGTGTCCTGCCCCAAACTTCAAGTTATTTTCTTAAATTCTGAAATAGTGTGGTATGTGAAACAAAAATAACAAGTACATTATATATCCTTAAAGTATTTTATCCATTTTATAATTCCCCTAAGGCTTTTATTTAATAAAAGCAAGGCTTTATTGCTGGTATTCCTTTTCACCAGTATTCTGTGATTCTGACCTTTTTTTTTTTTTTCCATTTATCTTCTGTTCAGATGCTTATTTCAAAATGAATATCTAAGGATTAAGTTTCTCACCAAAGTAACTCATATTCTTTATATCTTGGTCTAATTTTTATGTCATGCCAGTTTTGTGCCAGCAAATTGTTTAATATCAGCGGCCAAGTACATTCTGGATTATCCCACAGAGCTGGAATTTTAATAAAGGAGAGAAAATGGTTTAAATTTTCTGCTGCCTAAGATCATCTTTGTACAGTCTCGTACAGTGTATTCGTTCTGGGGGCATGATTTTCACTCATACTTTAGGGCGTTGCTACAAAGAGGCCGCTGCTTCCTTTCTCATCACATATTGCCTTCCCCAGAGAAGGGGCAGGAGAAAAAGGTAAAGAACCTTTTGCTGGGAGGGACGTATGAAGTAAATGCAGTTTAGTTTAGATCTTTTTTTTTTTTAAAAAGCTTTTAGATTGGAGTATAGTTTCTTTACAATGCTGTGTTAGCTGCAGGTGTGCAGCACAATGTATGATTTAGTTATACATACGTTTTTTCCAGATTCTTTCCCCTTATAGTTTATTACAAAACACTGAGGGTAGCTCCCTGTGTTATACAGTACATCCGTGTTGATTATTTTATATATAGTTGTGTATGTTAATCCCAGATTCCTAATTTATCCCATGCTACCATTCCCTTTTTTGTAACCATAAGTTTGTTTTCTATGTCCGTGAGTCTTTTTCTGTTTTATAAATAAGTTTGTATCATTTAGATTCCATGTATAAGTGATATCATATGGTATTTGTCTTTCTCTTTCTGACTTACTTTGCTTAGTATGATCTCTAGGTCTATCCATTTTGCTGCAAATGGCATTATTTCATTTTTTTGTTGTTCAGTTGCTCAGTTGTGTCCAAATCTTTGCTACCCCATGGACTGCAGCACACCAGGCTTCCCTGTCCTTCACCATCTCCCAGAGCTTGCTCAAACTCATGTCCATTGAGTCAGTGATGCCATCCAGCCATCTCATCCTCTGTTGTCCTCCTCTCCTCCTGCCTTCAGTCTTTCCCAGCATGAGGGTCTTTTCCAGTGAATCAGTTCTTCGCATCAGGTGACCAAAGTATTGGAGCTTCAGCTTCAGCATCAGTCCTTACAATGAATATTCAGGACTGATTTCCTTTAGGATGGACTGGTTGGATCTCCTTGCAGTCCAAGGGACTCTCAAAAGTCTTCTCCAACATCACAGCTCAAAAGCATCAATTTTTCAGCATTCAACCTTCTTTTTAGTCCAACTCTCACATCTATATAGCTTTAACTATATGGACCTTTGTCGGCAAAGTAAGGTCTCTGCTTTTTAAATACAGTATCTAGGTTTGTCATAGCTTTTCTTCTTTCATTTTTTAGGACTAAGTAATATTCCATTGTATATATGTACCACATCTTTATCCATTGATCTGTTGATGGACATTTAGGTTGCTTACATGGCTTGGCTATTGTCAATAGTGCTGCAGTGAACACTGGAGTGCATGTATCTTTTTGAATTATGGTTTTCTCTGGGTATATGTGCAGGAGTGGGATTGCTGGATCATATAGTAGCTCTATTTTTAGTTTTTAAAGAAGCCTCCATACTGCTGCACCAGTTCACACTCTCATAAACAGTGATGGAGGTTTCCCTTTTCCCCACATCCTCTCCAGCATTTATTATTTGTAGATTTTTCAATGATGGACATTCTGAACAGTGCTAGGTGATACCTCACTGTGATTTTGATACTCTGATAGTTAGCAGTGTTGAGCACCTTTTCATGTGGTTTTTGGCCTTCTGTATGTCTTCTTTGCAGAAATGTCTTTTTAGGTCTTCTGCCCATTTTTTGTTTGGGTTGTTTGATTTTTTTTTTTTTTTGGATATTGAGCTGCATGAACTATTTGTATGTTTGGAAATTAATCTCTTGATCACATGATTTGTAAGTATATTTTCCCGTCTTTGATTGTCTTTTCATTTTGTTTATGGTTTCCTTTGCTGTGCAAAAGCTTTTAAGTTAATTACATCCCATTTGTTTATTTTTGTTTTTATTTTCATCACTGTAGTAGGTGGATCCTTTGGGATCCAAAAAGATATTGCTGAGACTTACGTCAAAGAATGTTCTGCCTGTATTTTCCTCTAAGAGTTTTATAGTATCCAGTGTTAAACTTAGGTCTATAATCCATTTTAAGTTTGTGTTTGTGTATGGTGTTAGAGAATCTTCTAATTTCATTCTTTTACATGTGGCTGTCCAGTTTTCCCAGCACCAGTTGTTGAAGAGACTTGTCTTTTGGCCAGGAGAGACATATGAAGTACATACAGCTTAGTTTAGATCTTTTTTTATAGGCAGGTATGAAAAACGCAAGTCTCTTCTATTAAAAAAAATTATGTACACAATTTCTTATTTAAGGGAACAAGAAATGGGTGATGGAAAAAAATGAAGAAGAAATAAGAACAGGGCACCTGGACAGATTGCACAGCCGTGGGGTGGCCCATGGGATACCTAACTTACTGAATGTTTTAGAGGTCAACTGGCACAGAAATTAATCACCAAATTGGCCAGCAGCAGTGCAGTGTCAAGTTCCTATCATCCCCGCTAGTGTGTGTTTGTGTGTGTGTGTATGTGCATGCACGCACGTGTGCACACTAGAGAGAGAGAGTCCCCTTTTTAACACAATAAATGCGGGTCCTTGCTTAAAAATAAACTCATCTTGAAAACAAGTATATCTAGAGATGGATCAATATCACATGTGAATAAGTAAGTGTGATTTACCTCACGCTTTGCAGTGGGGAAAAAAAGAGTAAGAGAAGAAGTGGGAGAAAGTGATGGGGGAACTTAGAAGCTCTAATGGATGTGTGTCAGATGGTAACTGTTTTTGAGGTACTGTCCACTCACTGTTGGAATAGGTTGTTGCTGTGCTTTGAATTCATGATTAGTTCTGTAGCTTTTAAAATTACAACTTATATCAGCTCTGATTAACACACCTGTGAAGAAACAACTAAGGTTTTGCATTTTATATACTTATTCAACCACGACATCTTGCATGTCTTTCACAGTCATATTCCTACCGTTCTGTGGGCCAGGCATGTGAGGAGATAGAAAAGAACATTTTCTTACATGAAAAGTCTCATTTTGTTCTGTTCGTATTACAAATTCTTACCTAATAAATCCCTTTTTGGCCTCAGTAATCTGTCTCTCTTTATTTAAAGTATCAGTCAGTCATTCAGTTCAGTCACTTAGTTGTGTCCGACTCTTTGTGACCCCATTGACTGTAGCACGCCAGGCTTCCCTGTTCACCATCTCCCGGAGCTTTCTCAAACTCATGTTCATCTACTCGGTGATGCCATCCAACGATCTCATCCTCTGTCATCTTCTTTTTCCTCCTGCCTTCAATCTCCCAGCATCAGGGTCATTTCCATTGAGTCAGTTCTTCACATCAGGTGGCCAAAGTAATGGAGCTTCAGCTTCAACATCAGCCTTCCAGTGAATATTGAGGACTGATGTCCTTTAGGATTGTCTGGTTTGATATCTTTGCAGTCCAAGGGACTCTCAAGAGTCTTCTCTGACACCACAGTTCCAAAGCATCAATTCTTCAGCACTCAGTTTTCATTATGGTCCAGCTCCACATTCATACATGAATTAAAGTCAGTAGTTCTAAAGTATAAGATTCTAAAATAATTTCCAAATCAAAGATTTGTCATATTTAGGGAGTATTTTGCCATACTGTAATAGAAATGCACTGACCAGTCCTAAGTATAATAAATAAATAGTTTTATATTTAACTAAAATAATATTGGTATAATTATTTTCGTAAATGTAAGGGGTGTGTGTGTGTGGTTGCATGCACGCACGCTTCATCACTCAGTCATTTCCGACTCTGTGACCCCATGGGCTGTAGCCCACCAGGCTCCCTCATCCATGGAGATTGACCAAGCAAGAATAGAAGGTTGTTAAAATTTTTTGTTAGTTCCGTGAGTGGTATAAACAAGTTCATGAACTTTGGGGAGAACTGTTGGAGCATCTGCAGTGACTGTGGCACATACAAAGAGAAGCGGCAACAGAACTGAGCAGTCTTATACCAGGCCTAGTAAAAGAGTGATATATGATAGAAAGTAGTACTTTCATTGGGCTTCCCTGGTAGCTCAACTGGTAAAAAATCCATCTACAATGCCGGAGACCCTGGTTTGATTCCTGGGTTGGGAAGATCCCCTGGAGAAGGGATAGGCTCCCCACTCCAGTATTCTTGGACTTCCCTGGTGGCTCAGACAGTAAAGAATCTGCTTGTAACGTGAGAGACCTGGGTTTGGAAGACCCCCTGGAGGAGAGTATGGCAACCCATTCCAGTATTCTTCCCTGGAGACTCTCCATGGACAGAGGAGCCTGGCAGACTACAGTCCATGAGGTTACAAAGAGTCAGATGTGACTGAGCGACTAAGCACAATACTCTCATATGTTCCTAAAAATATCACAAACAATGAAAATTGTGGTATGTTAAATCTTTTAAAATATAGTGTGGTAGGTAATTCTTTAATTTGTAAAAGTCACTCAGTCATGTCCGACCCTTTGTGACCCCATGGACTATACAGTCCATGGAATTCTCCAGGCCAGAATTCACTGGAGTGGGTAGCCTATCCCTTCTCCAGCAGATCTTCCTGACCCAGGAATTGAAAAGGGGTCTCCTGCATTGCAGGTGGATTCTTTACTATCTGAGCTACCAGGGAAGCCCTTTAATTTGTAAAAGTCCCTTTCAATAAACATTTGCAGTAGTTTCCAGCCTATGTATTCTTTAATTGTCATTTCTGGCAAAGAGTTTAACATGAACAGTTTAACGTAAATGGAATGTTGGTGTCTAGAGTTTACAGTATAATAAATACTACCTTGATTGCTTATTTACTTGTTTCATCACAAAGTAAATGTAGGTTCAGCTAAGGAAAGAGAGAATCTTGTGCAAAATACAATATATATATATATATATATATATATATATGTATATATATATATATATATGTATATATATATATATATATATATATATATATAGCAGAGAGGCTATCTCCCAGGCGATAGACCTCAGTAAGATCCCCAAATAAAACTTATCTTGCAACTTTAAGTTTGTGCATTTTTCTTCAGTTTACAGTTTCAAGAAATTCACCTAAGAAATGTGCATGTGAGTGGACCGCTGGTTCAGCAGAAAACATTGGAGTTTTTTGGTAACCTTGGGCATGATGTGTTAGAAGCATGTGCTGGCTGAACAGGTTTCAGGCATATTATGGAATTGTTTCAGAAGTTGTCTGTAGTGGAAAAAAAAAATCACTGTTCCAATAGAGAAAATTAGTAACTTGAATGCTGTTGAAATTTTTTTTTTAATTTTATTTTATTTTTAAACTTTACAATATTGTATTAGTTTTGCCAAATATCGATATACCCGCGTTCCCCATCCTGAACCCTCCTCCCTCCTCTCCCCTCCCTCTGGGTCGTCCCAGTGCACCAGCCCCAAGCATCCAGTACCGTGCATGAAATTTTTTAAAAATTGCTAGTTACTGCTTGAATGATGTGTTAAATGCTGATGAACCAAGTGTTTTATGAGTTGTTACCTCATATAATTCATGTCCAAAGTGGACTTCAAAGAAGAGGTAAATAGAGGTTAATGATCATTCTTTTCTGCTGTAATGCATCGCGGTTGGAAGAGATGAGACCACTTGTCATTGGCAAGTCAATTAACTCTCAGGGCTTCAGAAATGTTCATTTGCTCCCCAGTAATGATGAAGCCAGTATACATGTCTAGAGAACATGAGGTTTATTTGATGAATAGCTGAGAATGGTTGGTAAGAGGAAGATAGGAGTGAAAAGCAAGATCCTCTTGCTGATGGACACCTGCTCTGCCCAACACACCCCCGTGTTTGGATCACATGTGTTGAGTTTTCTCATTGACTAATCTTTTTCACTTTTGAAAAAACTGGACTCCTAAGTTTCTCCATAAGTAATAAGGTTGCAGAAATATTGCTTTTATAAAGACTGTAAAATGGGAAACTTAATACTTGAATAAACAAAGTCCCAACAAGTGTTTAAATGTGAGTGTTTGACTCTCATTTTATAACATTTACTGAGGGTTCAGCATTTCCCCCAAAGAATTTTATTATATTGTCATGAATCTCAGCCATTCTTTGGAAAGCTTCTTTCCCTATCTTTTCCCTTCCAAACTTCCCCCCACCCACCCCACCAGCATTCGGTGGCAGGATTGGTAAGAATAACCTTTTGCCCAGTAGTATGTAGAAGAAAAAAATATTCACGAAGTGTTGACATTCTAGCAGGGAGAACCAGAAGCCAAAAGACATACTTGGATCTATTAGGATAGATTCTGAGTAATTAAGAGAAAAATGATTTCCAATTAAGGATTAGGATAGATTCTGAGTAATTAAGAGAAAAATGATTTCCAATTAAGGAGGTAGCATAGTGTTTGTTGCCAGAGAGTGGGCGATAGAGGAGGAGTAAGGACAACAGCTGCTCACCCTTCCTGCATGGTACTGGTGCTGGGGTGACCCAGTGGAGGAAGGCAGAGGGGTGGGAAGGGAAAGTGGGAGAGGAGTCAATCTGTAGGAGGAATGGAGCGAAAGAATGCTCATGCCTCTTAGGTTGGTGTCCTGAAAGGGCTGTTGGAAGGTGAAGAATGGTGAAAATGGAAGGAAATTAAGAAGGTATGGATAACCCACTGGCCACTCCTACCCTTAGTACCCCCTTCATTTAGCAAGATACAGCGTGACTCATACCTCACTAGTTCCACGAGATGAAAAATAACCATTTTACCAAACAAAACCTAAAGGCCATTTACAAAGTACGTGTTATACAAAGTAATAAAAGAATTGACCATCACTTTTGATATATATCTAGACCGGAATTTGAAAAAAGGCTGAATATAGAATGATTTTTTTAAGAGCATTATCAGAAAAACATAACTTTGAAGGGAAAAAAAGTCTCTGATTTTATTTTTAGGTATTAAATCATCGTTAGTCAAGATGTCTTCAGCACCTGAGCCTCCAGCCTTTAAAAAGGAGCCGCCCAAGGAGAAAGACCTGGGAAACATAGGGCTCAGAGGGGTCCGCACCACAACCTTATTTCGAGCTGTGAATCCAGAGCTCTTCATTAAACCTGTAAGAAATTATCCGGGATAAGACTTTATGTTCAATTTACCTAGGCTTTCAGAAATAGAAAGTTCTAATTTTCCTGTCACATTTGATTTTATCACGGATATTTGATGTTAACTAGTGCCATCTATGGGGTCACACAGAGTCGGACACAACTGAAGGGACTTAACAGCAGCAGCAGCAGCAGTAAGACCTCTCTGTGGATAAGAAGTAGATGGAAGGAAAATCTTAAATGCTGTTTCACTAAATATACATATAAAACTAATTATTTTGAGGGTGTTTGAGAATTTAAATGGTAAATAGTTGAATTTTAATCAACTGATCAAATTCCTGTTTAAATTTTATTTTAATAGCTGCATTGATTTTAAGGAAACTTGTTTGATTGGGTACTATTAAGTAAATAAGGCCTTCCATTGAAACAAAGAAAACAGAATGGAAATCTGATCAGTCTACAATTCCAGGCTTATTAATAATGTTTTAACCTAGGAGATTTTGCAAACATATATTGAAAAATATGAAAACATGCATTTATACACTGTTAGGGAGTTAGCTAATTATATTTTTGTAGCAAGTTACTGAATACATTTGATTTGTTAAGTTTTATTTTTTGAAAAATGCAAATCAAGTCATAAAATTTACTTAAATGTTTGAATTTGATTAGAATTTTAATAACATAGTTACCAGTATAAACTGTTTGAAAGTTAAATAGGTCAATTTAGCAATCAAATCATTAAATCAAGGTAGAATGTTTTAAAAACTTTGAACTAATGTGTTTTTTTACTTGCCAAGTACAGTTCAAGAACTGCAAAAGTAAGCTGCTCTGAGCGAGTGGCCTTTCTCAGATGTCCATCCCACTGAAAAAGTTTGACCTTGATTTTTTTTGATGATTAAGAATAGTAATGAAACAGAAGCAGAAATGATAACAGAAGCAGAAAATACAGAATTGAAAAGCTTTATGATCCAGCAATCCCACTGCTGGGCATACACACTGAGGAAACCAGAAGGGAAAGAGACACATGTACCCCAATGTTCATCGCAGCACTGTTTATAATAGCCAGGACATGGAAGCAACCTAGATGTCCATCAGCAGATGAATGGATAAGAAAGCTGTGGTACATATACATAATGGAGTATTACTCACCCATTAAAAAGAATTCATTTGAATCAGTTCTAATGAGGTGGATGAAACTGGAGCCTATTATACAGAGTGAAGTAAGCCAGAAGGAAAAACACCAATACAGTATACTAACGCATATATATGGAATTTAGAAAGATGATAACAATAACCCTGTGTACGAGACAGCAAAAGAGACACTGATGTATGGAACAGTCTTATGGACTCTGTGGGAGAGGGAGAGGGTGGGAAGATTTGGGAGAAGAGCATTGAAACATGTAAAATATCATGTATGAAACGAGATGCCAGTCCAGGTTCAATGCACGATACTGGATGCTTGGGGCTAGTGCACTGGGACGACCCAGAGGGATGGTATGGGGAGGGAGGAGGGAGGAGGGTTCAGGATGGGGAGCACATGTATACCTGTGATGGATTCATTTTGATATTTGGCAAAACTAATACAATTATGTAAAGTTTAAAAATAAAATAAAATTAAAAAAATTCAGGAATTCCCTAGCTATCCCGTAGTTAGGACTCTGCCCTGTCACTGCCAAGGGCCCGCGTTCAATCCCTGGCTGGGGAACTAAAATCCCCAAAACTGTGTGGTGTGACAAAAAAAAAAAAAAAAGTAGCATCCCTTTGCCTCTTAGGGTCTTGGATTTTACACAGCAAGTCAGAGTTATTACATACAGCATATCTGTTCTATGACTGTGTTTCTTGAGGTAATAGAATAAGTTCCCGGAGAAGGGTGTGTCTGTTTTGCTGTACCTGGTATATAACATGAAAGGCTTTCTGCCAGGTTTTCATGATCCTGGGTGACAAGAAAAGCATGTAGACTTCATTCCTCACTTCTTAATAAAAATAAAAAATTTAAGGTTTGCAGATGGGAAACTTGGGCCCAAAAAAGTTAAGCAACTTCTTCACAACATAGGTAACTGAAAACTGAGCACTGGATCAATTTCCTTCTTAAAGGTGAAGGTCAGAGATGTCCCAGTTGTGATGGGAAGAAGAAGAGTCTTCCATAGTCTCTAAGTTATCAGGAGTTGAATTAACTGAATAAAGAAATGGATAAATATTAGAAATGAAATTTGACCCTAGGAATGCTGGTGTGGTACTAAAGCCTTGGCATGACGAGCGGAAAGTGCAGGAGATATTTGAGTCTCCTCAAATTGGTCTTATTGAGACCTCGTGATTTGTTTTTTTCTTTGACAGAACAAACCTGTAATGGCTTTCGGATTAATAACCATTTCGCTTTGCGTGGCTTATATCGGTTACCTACATGCGACACAGGAGAATAAGAAGGACCTCTATGAAGCTATTGATAGTGAGGGACACAGTTATATGAGGAGGAAAACATCTAAATGGGATTGATTGCGCTGGTTGCTGCAGATGAAAGTTTACTGGGGCCTCTGAAATCTTCAGCTGAAAATTAGGACCGCACAGTGTCTTGTTTGTTGTTCCAGAAGATGCTGCTGAGGAAGAAGGATGCCGATTGCAGCCAGACCCCGAGAGTGAATGTTATCCTTTCAAAATGGCAGCCATTATTGTGTTCTTTTTTCCACAGAAAGAGCTGTTCAGTATTTTAATTTTATTAAATCCTCTTTTAAAAAGTGCCATGAGAATGGAAGTCATTTTTGTGAATTATAAAGTTCTGTCCAATAAAAGTACTGCTGCTCTTAAATTTGCATGGTATTGTTAATATTTTAAGGGGAATGTGCATTTACAGCTGTTGTGAAGGTTTAGTTTTGCTATTTGCAAAGGCAGTGTTCTTTTTCTCTCTGGTGAAAAAGAAAATGATTATAAATTATTGTAAAGCCTGCAGTTAAAAACAGTTTTTACAGAATTACAGATGGGTCATATATTTCAGTTTTCCATTTCAGCTAATTTTGGTCCAGATTTTTATTTTAGTTGAAAAGATACTCCCACTCAATTACTAAAATAAAGATTAAATGAAAGAATAACCCAGAGTAATTGGAGTTGTTTAAAAAAAATAACCAGACAATGTGTTATACTGAGTATGATGTTTTTATTTGACTACAACTAAATGTTATCTATTTTGTTTTCATTGTAATTTGTTGTTTCATTGTTATTTGTATTTCATTGTTATCATTGTAATTTAATGTTACAATGATACTATAAATGTAAGACCTAGAGCATTTGGTCTTAGTTACTTGAAAACTAGTTACTTAGTTACTTGAAAACTAGAACTGCTCAGTAGATAAGGTCTAGATTTAAAGTAACTATAAGTATATGGGGTTTACCTTATACCTTTCTGATGAGGGTTCTAGATGTGTTTTATTTCTAGATATTTACCGCATTCTCCAAATCCTTGGAGTTGCATCTTAGTAAATAAATCTTGTCTCTGAAATTTTGTTTCATTTATTATTAACAAGTAAAATAATTGCAAAGGCAGAGTTTATCATCATAATGTAAGATTTAATTTCCAGTGCTTTATGGTAGTTTTATAAGATACATGAAAAAGTAATTATGTCTGATTTGTAGATATTAAAGAGCTTAGCTAATTGAGTTATCTGTATGCAACTAAATTAAATCTTTATTACTGACCCTTAAATATTTCTTTGTGAGGTCTCTCTATATAGTACACTTCATACAGTTTAAATACACTTAGGTGGTATACAATGCCTTTTAATTTAAAGTATTATCTTTTGCTGTTGGTTGGTAAAGAACTAGAGTTCTTCTGTTTTCAACTTATGCATTTAATGCCACATCATCATCATTAGAGTTCTTCTAATATTCAACAAAAGAAGTTACTGTTTGGTGGGGGAAGTATTAGTGAGCTATCAAGAGGTTATTGCAGCAAAGAAGGGCTGCAGGAACTGGGCAGAGGGCAGCCTTAAACCACGTGACTGTGTGTGAGTGAACCAGGGTAGCAGTAGATTCCACAAGGTGCGCAGCTGCGAAAAATAGTGCAAGGGAAGAATTCCATTGAATTTTAGAAACAACCTGACTTCCCTGGTGGCTTAGACGGTAAAAGTGTCTGCCTACGGTGGGAGACCCAGGTTTGATGCGTGGGTCGGGAAGATCCCCTGGAGAAGAAAATGGCAACCCACTCCAGTATTCTTGCCTGGAAAATTCCATGTACAGAGGAGCCTGGTAGGGTACAGTCCATGGTGTTGCAAAGAGTTGGGACAGGACTGAGTGACTTCACTTTCACTTTCAACCTAACTGTGCTACTGTTTATAGGTCTGTTACAAGTTCTGTAGCACGGTCTTCTATGTGCAGTGTCAAAGACTGCTTGGCTGTGGATGTTTTCATTCCTTCTCTAAAGGAAAATGAGACAAAGTCAGTGGTCTAAGGAGGGGATGCTCAGGGCAAGATGCTCAGGGCATCTTGGAGTCTGAGTTCAAGTGGTAGGAGAAATGTTTTCCAATGCAGGAATCTGGTTGAGATCGGGCAAACTGTAACATAATAGATTGTCCTGAAGCAGGTATTGATAAATGAACTGCTGGTAAGCTGCAAGCAACCTCTTAGCCCAGGGAAGTAATCTGTTCTGATAGAAGAGCCATTTGCCCAGAAGAGCAAGCAGTTTAGTTGTTAAGAATTTCCCAGTGTAAACAGTGAAGTTATTTATTGTTTAATAGCCTTATCTTCTGTAAGGCAACCAATCCTTCCTAGTTTTCTAACCAAGGAGGGGATTCTTGAGATACAGTTCTTTCCATTTTAAAACAAGACAACAAATGAATTAACTATGATTTTAAAAGCCAACCTTAGTAATTTTGAGTGCTTGCTTGCTGCTGCTGCTGCTGCTGCTAAGTCGCTTCAGTCGTGTCCGACTCTGTGTGACCCCATAGACAGCAGCCCGCCAGGCTCAGCCATCCCTGGGATTCTCCAGGCAAGAACACCGGAGTGGGTTGTCATTTCCTTCTCTAGTGCATGAAAGTGAAAGGTGAAAGTGAAGTCGCTCAGTCGTGTCTGACTCTTAGTGACCCCATGGACTGCAGCCTACCAGGCTCCTCCATCCATGGGATTTTCCAAGCAAGAGTACTGGAGTGGGGTGCCATTGCCTTCTCCGGAGTGCTCGCTTACTGAAAGTAATTTTTCCTTTAAGGTACTGTGTGATTTTCCCAGTTTTATTGCCCTGGCACAAAAGCATTATAGATAACCTGAAAAAAAATTAAACTCCTTTTTTTTAGTTCTGGCTTAAAAAATCAATTCTTTAAGTAAACATTTAACAGAAAGTATGGTAGACTGAATAATACACCTCTTTTCCCACACCACCCTAGAGATGTTTGGATCCTAATTCCAGAACCTGTAAACATGTTCATTATATGACAGAAGGGTTAAGGTTATACCAATAACCTCAGATATGCAGATGACACCACCCTAATGGCAGAAAGTGAAGAGGAACTAAAGAGCTTCTTGGTGAAGATGAAAGGAGAGTGAAAAAGCTGGCTTAAAGCTCAACATTTAGAAAAACAAAGATCCCATCACTTCATGGCAAATAGGTGGGTAAACAATGGAAACAGTGACAGGCTTTATTTTCTTGGGTTTTCAAATCACTGCAGATGGTGACTGCAGCTATGAAATTAAAATACCCTTGCTCCTTGGAAGAAACTCATTGGAAAAGACCCTGGTGCTGGGAAAGATTGAGGGCAGGAGGAGAAGGGGATGACAGAAGATGGGATGGTTGGATGGTATCATCTACTCAATGGACATGAGAAAGAGAGAGTGAAGTACTGGGTAGCCTGGTGTGCTGCAGTCCTCGGGTGCTCACAAAGAGTCAGACACGACTGGGAAAAAGAAAAACCATGGCAGAAGGAACTTGACAGATATGATTAAGTTCAGGATTTGAAATAGGGAAATGACCCTTTATTATTTGGGTGGGCCTGATATAATCACAAAAGTCCTTATAAGAGGGAGGCAGATGATGAGAGGAAGAAGCAATGTCACCCTGCAAACAAGAGGATAAGAGGCTGTATTGATGCAAGCCCATGGGCCGAGGAATGGGGACAGCCTCTGGGAGCTGGAAAAGGCAAGGAAACAGATTCTCGCTGAAGCCTCCAGAAGGAAGCAGTGCTGCCAACACCGTTGTAGACTTCTGACCTCCAGAACTGCAAGACAATGAATTTGTGTGGCTTTAAGCCACCAGTTACGTAGTCATTTGTTACAGCAGCAGAAGGAAACATACAGAAAGTATCTGGGAAATGAAGAGCTGTACCATGCTGCCTTTTGTCATGATTTCTAGTTGCTTTTATGAGCAAAGCTTGTCTTACCTAGCAACAGTTGCTAAGTAAGTTAACAATTTAATCTAGACTCCAGGAGGGAGCAGCTGCTTAAATCTTCCCAAATCCAGTGCCCAGACCTTCTATGGGCAGGGGCTTTCAGTACCATTCTTTACCACTAGGCATATAACCACTACCTAACCATGGTGAATCATTTAATCTTGATTAGCCTCTAGCATTGTCTTCAAACCTTGAATCTCTTCTGCTTTCTCAAACTTGAACTTTTCTTAAAACTACTTTTTCTAATCCTAAGAGTGTTTTAACTGTACATAGTAAAAGACAACTTTAATTATGATCAGAAATCCAAATTATACAAACTTTGTTTGCTGTGCTGTTTGTAATAAAATAATTCCACCAGCCCCTTTTGGGGAAACCTTCAAACGGATCCATGAATACAAGCCATTTAAGACACGGTTTTACACTCACAAAGATATACTGGGTAAGTGAGTTTGCTGGTTTTCTTTGTCCTAATGTTTCATAGCATTGTATGTTATTCTTGTTGTATAGACTTTGATCAGCTGTCCTAATCAAAGCTCCTTGTCCTGCAGATGTGTCTGTTTGGCATGAGAAGAATATGGGTTGAAATCCTGCTTCTCCACTTTCCAGTTGTGTGCCTTGGCAGGATACTTAGCCTCTCAATCTGTCTCCTTATATGTAAACAGGGATGTTAATATAATACTTTTCTTGCAGGTTTCTTCTGAGGCTTTAATGAAATATTCATACCTATTCTAAAGCCTGGCACATAATAGTAACTTGGAGTTCTTTTTGCCCTTGCCCATCCTTGAGCACTTTCCATACACGTAGGAGAGAAATATCTCTAAGTAACACCTTAATAAACAGATGAAAGAAACTGTGTTCTTTGTTAGTACTGGTGACATAAAATAGATTATAAATAGCATGAGAATATGTACTGTGTATGTACTTCTTTTATCTTTTAAGTCCTTTTGTATTTAAAAACATTTTAAGTATAGCTGATTTATGACGTTTCAGGTGTACAGAAAAGTGATTCAGTTTTATATATACATATATTATTATATTCAATATATTTTATATTAAATTATATATATATGTTCTCTTTCAGATTATTATCCATTATAAGTTATTATAAGCTATTGAATATAGTTCCCTGTGCCATACAGTAGGTCTTTGCTTACCTATATTATATATAGTAGTATTATCTGTTATCCCCAACTTCCTAATTTATCTCTTCCCCCTATATATGCACTTCTAATAAGCAAATCAAATTTTAATTTCAGGTTTCCTTTTCTCCTCATTCCTGTCAGGTTTTCAGTCAGGTTTTAAGCCTTGGAAGTGTTTTCCTAAGTACTCTCAAACTACTTCTCAAATCCTGTCTTCCTTTAATGTGTTAAATTAGTGGTGATTAAATTTTACTCCTGATCTTTGAAAATGTAAAAAGCTATAGAATGGAGAGTGTTTTGAAAAAAAAAAAAAAAAAAAAACTAAAATGTGGAGGGAGATCAAATTGGGATCATCCTCTAAAAATATCAATACCAAAATTGATTACTGATTTTAACTTCTAGTAACTGTTTAGTGTGACTTATTAATTATGATCTCTATAATGATTTGGCTTTTTACACTCAGAACAGTGGATATCCATTTTTAGATATGTTTTTTTTGGTTGATTCCTTATGCCTCCTAGTATATCTGAATCGAAACATTAAGTGGATAAATTAAAACATGTATCAATGCTAATAAGTATTGCAGAGGGTAGTTCTCAACATTGGCAGTGTTCTACAGAATTTTTAAATCCAAACACAAACGTCATTGGATTTAATACTGTTACGAAGTCCAAATTCATTCTACTCACTGCATGAGAGGCCAGTAAATCAGGAGATGAGTTGTTGGGGCAAAGAAGAACGACTTTATTCAGAAAGCCAGCAAACAGAGATGGCAGATTAATGTGCCAAAGAACCTTCTTACTCCTTTCAGAATGCAGACATTTTTCATATTAAAAGGGGAGGAGGGGTGAGTTGGTTGGTGCAAACTTCTTGGTGCAGGAATCCTTTGTTCTTGTAATTGTCCATTATGGGTCAGTTCATGATGTTCCTGTAAACCTCCAGCAAGACAAATCTTATTCTCTGTTCTGCAGCTTTTCGGCTCTACATGAATGGAAAAGCGTTATACCTTTAAAGGTCAGAACCTTGAGAGCAGGCTACCCTGTATATTTCAGGCTATAGGCAACATTCTTCACTCTAAGCAAAAGCAATTGAATACAAAGGTTAAAGTAAATGAAAACATCTAATATGGAGTCAGGTTTGTTCTTCCCTATTACAATACTAATCCAATACAGACCCACTAAATTAGAACCTTCAGAATTGGCCCTCAGCATGTGGGCTTTTAAAAAACTTTGCCAATATTTTTTACATATTTAATAGATTTTTATTTGGAAATAGTTGAAGACATTTTAAAAATAGAACAGAGTTCCCACCCAGGTTCTCTCACTGATGCCTTACATAACACTGGTACATTGTCAAAACCAGGAAATTGGTGTTGGAGCAATACTGTTAAGTTAGGTGCAGACCTTATTTGTTCTTTTTTCCTTGGTGTGTAGTTTTATTAAATTTATCACATGTAGATTCATGTAACCATCACTACAGTCATAACACAGAAATATTTCTTCACCACAGAGAAACTCGCTCATGTTACCTCTTAATACCTCCTCATTTAAACTCCTGGCAACCACTAATCTGTCCTCAGTCACTATAATTAAAGCTCTTTGACAATGTTTTATATAAAAAAAAAAATATATATATATATATAATATACTATATTCTCTATATATCCTGTGTGTGTGTGTGTGTGTATAATCATACAGTATGTAACTCTTTGACTTTTTTCACTCAGCATGCCCTTAAGATACAAGTTATTCTTCATATTAATAGTGTGTTCCTTTTTTCAGCATTTTAAAAAAGCTATGCAGGGATCCTGTTGTACAGTTAGGGTGGAGAATGACTAATACAAAGTACTGGAACTTATGTATAAAAAAGGATAATAGCAGCCCACACTTGTATCACATTTTTATGAAGTGCAAAACTTTGCCAGTCCATGCTTAGTCCTATGTCTTTCTAAGTCTTTTGTAATTATCTCTTCACAATGTTGGGCCTGTGTAGTATATGTCCATCCTCCTCATAGTATTCACTGCTTTATACTTTTAGACTCACTGATAATCTAGTAGCAAAGACTGTTAAATCAATGCCAATTAATATGTATTTCAGTTGCAGGTGACAGAAACACAACTCAGACTAGACTATTTATAAAAGAGGATTTCTTGACCCTTGTAACAGTGGTACCCAAGAGGGATCTGGGACCAGGGCTGTCAGTCTGTCCACACTTGCTGTCTCCATGCGTTGGCTTAGTTGTTTTACTGCTGCAGCCAAGCTGACTCCAGCAACTGAGAAAGGAGTGAAAGTGGTTCCAAACTGCCCTAATCATCTTGATATCTCCAGCTTAGAAACCTTAGAGGAAAAGAGCTTTGTTCTCCTTATAGCCTTATATAAAATAAGAAAGAGTGTGTTTGGCCAGGCTTGAGTCTGTGCTCCAGTTAACGGGGCTTGGAAGGTGGGGAGCATGTGATGGGCCAAGCAGGTTGGCTGCTGTGATTGGCAGTCCCAGAACAGGTGAGGGAGGAAGTTCTTGAGGAAAATGGGTCCTGTTACCAGAAGGAGAAAATAAAGTCTGTCACTGTTTCCTCATCTAAAATAAAGTGACAGACTTTATTTTCTTGGGCACCAAAATCACTGCAGATGGTGACTGTAGCCATGAAACTCAAAGACGTTTGCTCCTTGGAAGAAAAGCTATGGCAAACCTGGACAGGGGCTGGTGCACTGGGACGACCCAGAGGGAGGGTATGGGGAGGGAGGAGGGAGGAGGGTTCAGGATGGGGAACACAGGTATACCTGTGGCGGATTCATTTCGATATTTGGCAAAACTAATACAATATTGTAAAGTTTAAAAAAAAAAAAAAAAGCACAAACATTACTTTGCCAACAGAGTTACATCTAGTCAAAGCTGTGGTTTTTCCAGTAGTCAGGTGTGGATGTGAGAGTTGGACCATAAAGACGGCTGAGTGCTGAAGTATTGATGCTTTTGAACTGTGGTGTTGGAGAAAACTCTTGAGAGTCCCTTGGACTGCAAGGAGTCCAAACCAGTCAATCCTAAGGGAATTCAATCCTGAATATTCATTGGAAGGACTGATGCTGAAGTTCCTATACTTTGGGCACCTGATGTGAAGAACTGACTCATTGGAAAAGATCCTGATGGTGGGAAAGATTGAAGGCAGGAGAAGGGGACGACAGAGGATGAGATGGCTGGATGGCATCACCAACTCAGTGGACATGAGTTTGAGCAAGCTCCAGGAGCTGCAGTCCATGGGGCAGCAAAGAATCAGACATGACTGAGTGACTGAACAACAACTAGATGTGTGGGTTGTGGTGAAGGGGACTGAGTCCATCCAGGTCTCACCGTGCTGTGAGCTCCTTCCTAATCAGTTGGGGGAATAACTTCCCTCTTTCACTGGTGTCTTTAGAGATTGAAACTTCCCAAAATGATCTCTTAGATAACTCTAGTAAATAACTTGATAGCAGTGAAAAAGAAAGCCAAGATAGAGTCCGTGGATATATGTGATTGTTTTTCCTCTTCCACTCCACAGATATTGGGAAAGATATTCTGAATAAGGAAGAGCAATTTCAAGAGGATGCACTCAAAGAACGTATTGCACAGGCAGAAGCTGATATATGGGCTAAGGTAAAGGAACCGGAAATCCGCCTGCATGCCTCTTGGCAGTTCTTTCTCTTTGGGGATTTGTATATGCTAGAGTCAGGCAGGGCTGACCTTGAATGCTGGTCATCTGTGGGGCAGGTTCTTCAGCTCTGTAGTCTTGGCATCTTCAAATGTGAAAGAGGAATAATAATACTCTCTAGAATTGTTGAGAAAGTTCAATGAAATGACATGCCCAGCACACATAGATGCTGAGTAAGAAGCAGAAATCATCAGGAGCTTCCATCCTTTAAAATTGCCCCTGTGTGTGGATGACTCTGGCTCCCTTTATTGTCATTGAATTAAAAGTTCAAAAAAAGATATTCTTGTTGATAATTGTTTATTCAGTTCAGTTCAGTCGCTCAGTTGTGTCCAACTCTTTGTGACCCCATGAATTGCAGCACGCCAGGCCTCCCTGTCCATCACCATCTCCCGGAGTTCACTCAGACTCACGTCCATCGAGTCAGTGATGCCATCCAGCCATCTCATCCTCTGTCGTCCCCTTCTCCTCCTGCCCCCAATCCCTCCCAGCATCAGAGTCTTTTCCAATGAGTCAACTCTTCGCATGAGGTGGCCAAAGTACTGGAGTTTCAGCTTTAGTATCATTCCTTCCTAAGAACACCCAGGGTTGATCTCCTTTAGGATGGACTGGTTGGATTTCCTTGCAGTCCAAGAGACTCTCAAGAGTCTTCTCCAACACCACAGTTCAAAAGCATCAATTCTTTGGCGCTCAGCTTTCTTCACAGTCCAACTCTCACATCCATACATGACCACAGGAAAAACCATAGCCTTGACTAGACGAACCTTTGTTGGCAAAGTAATGTCTCTGCTTTTCAATATGCTTATTGCTTAATATTTAATATGTAGACCATCAATTTGTTCAGCGTGTAGTACCCCAAGTGGCTTTTTTTCCAAATACTGCATCATAGCTGAGTCTCTTTTTTCAAGCCTCTCCCAGCTCCTCTTTGCTCCAAAGTCCACATGACTGCTGAAGGCCATGGGAGCAATTTGAGCGCCTTGGAGCTCACAGTCAGATCCCAGACACTTCAATAAGGCAAAACCTGTATCCTCCAGCTCCCATTTCTTCCAGTAAGAAAGAAAAGGCTATATGTGACTTCCCTAAAGCAGATTAACACTTCTTGAGAGCAGGATAAGCCACAATGCTTAGAAGTTATTTCTCAGTTTCTCTACAATATAGACATCATAGCAAAGAGTATTGGAATTGTCCAATATTAGTTCCAGCAAAAGCTTTGGATGAAAGTCCTCCAAAAGTACAAAATGCTTCAGTGTGAAGGGTAATAGATATAAAAGTCTTAGTAGGCATTTATCCTTATCAATAAAAATACAATTTAAATTGACTGTGAGCCATTAATTATATTCCCTAATACAAGGGAATGCTTTTGTGAATAATGTACAATTTAAATATAAGTTTATCTAATGTTCTGGGCATTCTTTTCAAATAAAATAATGAAACATCTTTCTGAAGACCCTGATGCAGGGGTCACCCTGCTTATTTAACTTATATGCAGAGTACATCATGAGAAATGCTGGGCTGGAAGAAGCACAAGCTGGAATCAAGATTGCTGGGAGAAATATCAATAACCTCAGATATGCAGATGACACCACCCTTGTGGCAGAAAGTGAAGAGGAACTAAAGAGCCTCTTAATGAAAGTGAAAGAGGAGAGTGAAAAAGTTGGCTTAAAACTCAACATTCAGAAAACGAAGATCATGGCATTCCGGTCCCCGGAAATAGATGGGGAAACAGTGGAAACAGTGACAGACTTTATTTTTTTTTGGCTCCAGAATCACTGCAGATGGGGATTGCAGCCATGAAATTAAAAGACGCTTGCTCCTTAGAAGAAAAGCTATGACCAACCTAGACAGCATATTAAAAAGGAGAGACATTACTTTGCCAACAAAGGTCCATCTAGTCAAGGCTATGGTTTTTCCTGTGGTCATGAATGGATGTGAGAGTTGGACTATAAAGAAAGCTGAGCGCCGAAAAATTGGTGCTTTTGAACTGTGGTGTTGGAGAAGACTCTTGAGAGTCTCTTGGACTGCAAGGAAATCCAACCAGTCCATCCTAAAGGAGATCAGTCCTGAGTGTTCATTGAAAGGACTGATGTTGAAGCTGAAACTTCAATACTTTGGCCACCTGATGCGAAAAACTGACTCATTGGAAAAGACCCTGATGCTGGGAAAGATTGAAGGCAGAAGGAGAAGGAGACAACAGAGGATGAGATGGTTGGATGGCATCACCGACTCAGTGGTCATGAGTTTGAGTAGACTCCGGGAATTGGTGATGGACAGGGAGGCCTGGTGTGCTACAGTCCATGGGATCGCAAAGAGTCAGACACAACTGAGCAACTGAACTGAACTGAACTGATGCAGGGGATCTGGGGTGGTACTCAACCTCCCTTCTCAGCAAATTTTTGACTTTGTGCATTTTTCTACTTCTCTGTATTTTCCATAATTTCTTGGATGAGCCTACATTACTTTGATAGTTAGTCAACAAGAAATAGAGTGCCAAATTAAAAAGACCACCCAGCAGCCTGCAGTAAAGCTCTCCTGGGCAGCTCCTGAAACAGTAATGTTAGCCAGAGGCTAGGGCTGTGTTAGGGACATCTCTGCCTGAGACAGTGTGCTGTGGGAGGTCTGAGATGGGAACAGAGCCAGTTAGTGGGGCCCCATGGTGGTGGCTAATTTCATTAAGCATGAAAATCTGATGTATATTAACAAATAAATGAACTCTCTTTCAAAGGCCGATGAACGCCAAAGACAAGCAGTGAAGAAAGCCCTCGAAGAAGCAAATGACATGTACAAAATGCAAATCCAGTTTCTGAAAGAGGAACATGAAAAAGAGTTAAAGGTTTTTTAAAAAATTATTATTCGGGTATAATTGCTTTACAGTTTTGTGTTAGTTCCTGCTGTACCACAACGTGAATCATCTCTAAGTATACATACATCCCTTCCTTGAGTCTCCCTCCCATCCACCCCCCAGCCCAGCCCTCTAGGTCATCACAGGGCACCAAGCCGACTTTCCTGTGCTGTGCAGCAGCTTCCCACATGGTGGTGTATATATGTCATTGCTACTCTCCCAATTCATCCCACCCTCCTCTTCCCCTGCTGCGTCCACTTGTCTCCTGAGATTTACAGGTTTTTATAGTGGCCTGTTTGTTGTCTTTTAAGAAGTACTTAAGTTTGTTAAAAGCTCTGGCAAGGGAATGGGAGAAAAACAATCATACAGAAAGTCTAGATGAGTATTTTATGGAGGTTGGTTGGGAGGCCCAGGATTTTTACAGAAGAAATCCTGGACTCTATGGCAAGAGTGATGATTGGGTACAGGAGAATCCCTTTGACATAATGAACCATAATGAATGGCCTTGGATGAGCCCAAACCTTTATGGGGTTAGATATGAAGGAGGCACCCCTGCCTGTCAGTCTCCACATCTCTTGTCACTGGCTCTCCTCCTCTTACTGCCCTTTCTCTGGATCCTCAAACCTGTACTCACCAACCTCTTTCCCACCTTGGAGACCTTGTCAAAATGTTCTTCCTGCACTTCATCAGACACCCAGCATCACTGGTCAAGGGAAGCCTTACCCAATCAGCTGTGTGCTGACACCCAGCATCCCTACCCAGCACTGGTGTAGGTACATAGATGGGAGGATTGATTACTTGTTGAATGTCTGGTCACCACACTCCTGCAGTCTCCACAAGGACACATCTGACTCACTATCACCCTTATCCAGGGGCCAGTGTGGTGCCCTGACTTTGTAAGTGCGAAAGCAGGCTGGACAGAGGAAGGAGGCTCGATTGCATCCTTCTCCCTAAATTTGCATTTACTGTGGTTATGAGAGGGACCCCTGAGCTGTTTCTCAGGTATTTCCTGCAGGATCAGAAGTCACACGAGGGAAACTCTGCAGGCTGTACCTGGTACCATTACACAACTGCACGACTTGGGGTAGTTAGTAAACTATCAAGGCAGAGCCCCAGGGTTCTTCACACAGTTCAGTCCAACAGCTGCTCAAAGGAAAAGCACACAGCACTCCTTTCACATGTGGGTCATGGGAACGACAGGACACAGTCCCAGGTCATAATTCCTGGGCAGAGGCTGGAGGGAAAGCAACAGAAGTGTGGCCGCAGTTTGGCCTCATTTAGCAAGAACATAACTCACAAACAGTTCAGGGACCACAGGCCCATTTGTCCATTGTCAACACCATGCACACCTGTCATTGATCAGCTCTGTACTAGGGAGGTTAAATGGACCATCCTTGCCCTCAGAAAACTTGCTAGTAGGAAAGAGAGCTCCATCCCAGGACTCCTGAAGCGTGGTGGGCCCTCCCTACCTGACTACAGGGGCCATGGTCCCTGAGGGGCTGGCTGCAGTGGACCACTGCCCATCCTTGATTTCAGTTCAAAACATGAGGAGCATTTATAGCATGTCTGGAGAGGCCTGCTGCTCACCCAGCAGGGACAGAACGGCCACACCGGTTCTTGAACAGTGAAATACTTCTCTATCAGTTGATAAATCACCATGCCCAAGCCTGCCCTGGACTTCCCCAACCAACAATTTCAAGGGGTAACCATTTCCATAGGTGTGGAGGCCTTATGTCCCTGCTCTGTGCTGCAACCAGAGGACAGACATTTTAAACATCACTGCTGGCATTTGGTTGTGACAACACAAGGTAACTTAAATGTGATTCCTGTTTCCAGGAGCTCACATCACAGTCTTGCTTTAAGTCATTTGGTGGTACCCCGTATAGTCTTTTTTTTTTTTTTTTTTTAACTTTATAATATTGTATTGGTTTTGCCAAATATTGAAATGAATCCACCACAGGTATACATGTGTTCCCCATCCTGAACCCTCCTCCCTCCTCATATCATCCCTCTGGGTCGTCCCAGTGCACCAGCCCCAAGCATCCAGTATCGTGCATCGAACCTGGACTGGCAACTCGTTTCATACATGATCGTATACATGTTTCAACGCCATTCTCCCAAATCTTCCCACCCTCTCCCTCTCCCACAGAGTCCATAAGACTGTTTTATCATCAGTGTCTCTTTTGCTGTCTCATATACAGGGTTATTGTTACCATCTTTCTAAATTCCATATATATGTGTTAGTATACTGTATTGGTGTTTTTCTTTCTGGCTTACTTCACTCTGTATAATAGGCTCCAGTTTCATCCATCTCATTAGAACTGATTCAAATGAATTCTTTTTAATGGCTGAGTAATACTCCATTGTGTATATGTACCACAGCTTTCTTATCCATTCATTCATGTCCTGGCTATTATAAACAGTGCTGCGATGAACATTGGGGTACACGTGTCTCTTTCCCTTCTGGTTTCCTCAGTGTGTATGCCCAGCAGTGGGTTTGCTGGATCATAAGGCAGTTCTATTTCCAGTTTTTTTAAGGAATCTCCACACTGTTCTCCATAGTGGCTGTACTAGTTTGCATTCCCACCAACAGTGTAAGAGGGTTCCCTTTTCTCCACACCCTCTCCAGTGTTTATTGCTTGTAGACTTTTGGATCGCAGCCATTCTGACTGGTGTGAAATGGTACCTCATAGTGGTTTTGATTTGCATTTCTCTGATAATGAGTGATGTTGAGCATCTTTTCATGTGTTTGTTAGCCACCTGTATGTCTTCTTTGGAGAAATGTCTATTTAGTTCTTTGTCCCATTTTTTGATTGGGTCATTTATTTTTCTGGGGTTGAGCTGTAGGAGTTGCTTGTATATTTTTGAGATTAGTTGTTTGTCAGTTGCTTCATTTGCTATTATTTTCTCCCATTCTGAAGGCTGCCTTTTCACCTTGCTAATAGTTTCCTTTGTTGTGCAGAAGCTTTTAAGTTTAATTATGTCCCATTTGTTTATTTTTGCTTTTATTTCCAGTATTCTGGGAGGTGGGTCATAGACGATCCTGCTGTGATGTATGTCGGAGAGTGTTTTGCCTATGTTCTCCTCTAGGAGTTTTATAGTTTCTGGTCTTACGTTTAGATCTTTAATCCATTTTGAGTTTATTTTTGTGTATGGTGTTAGAAAGTGCTCTAGTTTCATTCTTTTACAAGTGGTTGACCAGTTTTCCCAGCACCACTTGTTAAAGAGATTGACTTTTTCCCATTGTATATTCTTGCCTCCTTTGTCAAAGATAAGGTGTCCATAGGTGTGTGGATTTATCTCTGGGCTTTCTATTTTGTTCCATTGATCTATATTTCTGTCTTTGTGCCAGTACCATACTGTCTTGATGACTGTGGCTTTGTAGTAGAGCCTGAAGTCAGGTAGGTTGATTCCTCCAGTTCTATTCTTCTTTCTCAAGATAGCTTTGGCTATTCGAGGCTATTTGTATTCAAACAAATTGTGAAATTATTTGTTCTAGCTCTGTGAAGAATACCATTGGTAGCTTGATAGGGATTGCATTGAATCTATAAATTGCTTTGGGTAGTATACTCATTTTCACTATATTGATTCTTCCAATCCATGAACATGGTATATTTCTCCACCTATTAGTGTCCTCTTTGATTTCTTTCACCAGTGTTTTATAGTTTTCTATATATAGGTCTTTAGTTTCTTTAGGTAGATATATTCCTAAGTATTTTATTCTTTCCGTTGCAATGGTGAATGGAATTGTTTCCTTAATTTCTCTTTCTGTTTTCTCATTATTAGTGTATAGGAATGCAAGGGATTTCTGTGTGTTGATTTTATATCCTGTAACTTTACTATAATCATTGATTAGTTCTAGTAATTTTCTGGTGGAGTCTTTAGGGTTTTCTATGTAGAGGATCATGTCATCTACAAATAGTGAGAATTTTACTTCTTTTCCAATTTGGATTCCTTTTATTTCTTTTTCTGCTCTGATTGCCGTGGCCAAAACTTCCAAAACTATGTTGAATAGTAATGGTGAAAGTGGGCACCCTTGTCTTGTTCCTGACTTTAGAGGAAATGCTTTCAATTTTTCACCATTGAGGATAATGTTTGCTGTGGGTTTGTCATATATAGCTTTTATTATGTTGAGGTATGTTCCTTCTATTCTTGCTTTCTGGAGAGTTTTTATCATAAATGGATGTTGAATTTTGTCAAAGGCTTTCTCTGCATCTATTGAGATAATCATACGGATTTTATTTTTCAATTTGTTAATGTGGTGTATTACATTGATTGACTTGCGGATATTGAAGAATCCTTGCATCCCTGGGATAAAGCCCACTTGGTCATGGTGTATGATCTTTTTAATGTGTTGTTGGATTCTGATTGCTAGAATTTTTTTAAGGATTTTTGCATCTATGTTCATCAGTGATATTGGCCTGTAGTTTTCTTTTTTTGTGGGATCTTTGTCAGGTTTTGGTATTAGGGTGATGGTGGCCTCATAGAATGAGTTTGGAAGTGTACCTTCCTCTGCAATTTTCTGGAAGAGTTTGAGCAGGATAGGTGTTAGCTCTTCTCTAAATTTTTGGTAGAATTCAGCTGTGAAGCCATCTGGACCTGGGCTTTTGTTTGCTGGAAGATTTCTGATTACAGTTTCAATTTCCGTGCTTGTGATGGGTCTGTTAAGATTTTCTATTTCTTCCTGGTCCAGTTTTGGAAAGTTGTACTTTTCTAAGAATTTGTCCATTTCTTCCACGTTGTCCATTTTATTGGCATATAATTGTTGATAGTAGTCTCTTATGATCCTTTGTACTTCTGTGTTGTCTGTGTGATCTCTCCATTTTCATTTCTAATTTTATTGATTTGATTTTTCTCCCTTTGTTTCTTGATGAGTCTGGCTAATGGTTTGTCAATTTTATTTATCCTTTCAAAGAACCAGCTTTTGGCTTTGTTGATTTTTGCTATGGTCTCTTTTGTTTCTTTTGCATTTATTCTGCCCTAATTTTTAAGATTTCTTTCCTTCTACTAACCCTGGGATTCTTCATTTCTTCCTTTTCTAGTTGCTTTAGGTATAGAGTTAGGTTATTTATTTGACTTTTTTCTTGTTTCTTGAGGTATGCCTGTATTGCTATGAACTTTAGGACTTTAGTCCCTTAGGACTGCTTTTACAGTGTCCCACAGGTTTTGGGTTGTTGTGTTTTCATTTTCATTTGTTTCTATGCAAATTTTGATTTCTTTTTTGATTTCTTCTGTGATTGTTGGTTATTCAGCAGCGTGTTGTTCAGCCTCCATATGTTGGAATTTTTAATAGTTTTTATCCTGTAATTGAGATCTAATCTTACTGCATTGTGGTCAGAAAAGATGCTTGGAATGATTTCTATTTTTTTTGAATTTACCAAGGCTAGCTTTATGGCCCAGGATGTGATCTATCCTAGAGAAGGTTCCATGTGCGCTTGAGAAAAAGGTGAAATTCATTGTTTTGGGATGAAATGTCCTATAGATATCAATTAGGTCTAACTAGTCTATTGTATCGTTTAAAGTTTGTGTTTCCTTGTTAATTTTCTGTTTAGTTGATCTATCCACAGGTGTGAGTGGGGTATTAAAGTCTCCCACTATTATTGTGTTATTGTTAATTTCTCCTTTCATACTTGTTAGCATTTGTCTTACATATTGTGGTGCTCCTGTGTTGGCTGCATATATATTTATAGTTGTTATATCTTCTTCTTGGATTGATCCTTTGATCATTATGTAGTGACTGTCTTTGTCTCTTTTCACAGCCTTTGTTTTAAAGTCTATTTTATCTGATATGAGTATTGCTACTCCTGCTTTCTTTTGGTCCCTATTTGCATGGAAAATCTTTTTCCAGCCCTTCACTTTCAGTCTGTATGTGTCCCCTGTTTTGAGGTGGGTCTCTTGTAGACAACATATGTAGGGGTCTTATTTTTGTATCCATTCAGCCAGTTTTTGTCTTTTGGTTGGGACATTCAACCCATTTATGTTTAAGGTAATTACTGATAAGTATGATCCTATTGCCATTTACTTTATTGTTTTGGGTTCGAATTTATACATCCTTTTTGTGTTTCCTGTCTAGAGAATATCCTTTAGTATTTATTGGAGAGCTGGTTTGGTGGTGCTGAATTCTCTCAGCTTTTGCTTGTCTATAAAGCTTTTGATTTCTCCTTCATATTTGAATGAGATCCTTGCTGGGTACAATAATCTGGGCTGTAGGTTATTTTCTTTCATCACTTTAAGTATGTCTTGCCATTCCCTCCTGGCTTGAAGAGTTTCTATTGAAAGATCAGCTGTTTTCCTTATGGGAATTCCCTTGTGTGTTATTTGTTGTTTTTCCCTTGCTGCTTTTAATATTTGTTCTTTGTGTTTGATCTTTGTTAATTTGATTAATATACGTCTTGGGGTGTTTTGCCTTGGGTTTATCCTGTTTGGGACTCTCTGGGTTTCTTGGACTTGAGTGATTATTTCCTGCCCCATTTTAGGGAAGTTTTCAACTATTATCTCCTCAGGTATTTTCTCATGGTCTTTCTTTTTGTCTTCTTCTTCTGGGACCCCTATGATTCGAATGTTGTAGCGTTTGATATTGTCCTGGAGGTCTCTGAGATTGTCCTCATTTCTTTTAATTCGTTTTTCTTTTTTCCTCTCTGATTCATTTATTTCTACCATTCTATCTTCTAATTCATTAATCCTATCTTCTGCCTCTGTTATTCTACTATTTGTTGCCTCCAGAGTGTTTTTAATTTCATTTATTGCATTATTCATTATATATTGACTCTTTTTAATTTCTTCTAGGTCCTTGTTAAACCTTTCTTGCATCTTCTCAATCCTTGTCTCCAGGCTATTTATCTGTGATTCCATTTTGATTTCAAGATTTTGGATCAATTTCACTATCATTATTCAGAATTCTTTATCAGGTAGATTCCCTATCTCTTCCTCTTTTGTTTGGTTTGGTGGGCATTTATCCTGTTCCTTTATCTGCTGGGTATTCCTCTGTCTCTTCATCTTGTTTAAATTGCTGAGTTTGTGGTGTCCTTTCTGTATTCTGGCAGTTTGTGGGGTTCTCTTTATTGTGGCATTTCCTCACTGTGTGTGGGTTTGTACAGGTGGCTTGTCAAGGTTTCTTGGTTAGGGAAGCTTGTGTCAGTGTTCTGGTGGGTGGAGCTGTATTTCTTCTCTCTGGAGTGCAATGAAGTGTTCAGTAATGAGTTATGAGATGTCTATGGTTTTGGGGTGACTTTGGGCAGCCTGTATCTTGGAGCTCAGGGCTGTGTTCCTTGCTGCTGGAGAATTTGTTTGGTATGTTTTGCCCTGGAACTTGTTGGCCATTGTGTGGTGCTTGGTTTCAGTGTCGGTATGGAGGCGTTTGATGAGCTCCTGTCAGTTAATGTTCCCGGGAGTCAGGAGTTCCCTGGAGTCAGGGTTTGGACTTAAGCCTCCTGCTTCCAGTTATCGGTCTTATTTTTACAGTAGTTTCAAAACTTCTCCTTCTATACAGCACCATTGATAAAACATCTACGTTAAAGATGAAAAGTTTCTCTGCCGTGAGGGTCACCCAGAGAGATTCACAGCGTTACATGGAGGAGAGGGAGGAGGGAGTTAGAGGTGACCCGGATGAGATGAGGTGGAATCAATAGAGGAGAGAGTGGGCTAGCCAGTAATCACTTCCTTATGAAACTCCACAACTGGACCGCTCAGAGATGTTCACGGAGTTATACAGAGAAGAGAAGAAGGAGGAAGGAGGCAGAGGTGGCCAGGAGGATAAAAGGGGGGAATGAAAAGGAGGGAGACAGATCCAGCCAGTAATCAGTTCCCTAAGTGTTCTCCACCGTCTGGAACACACAGAAATTCACAGAGTTGGGTAGAGTAGAGAGGGGTTAGGGAGGAGACACAGGCGACCTGGTGGAGAAAAAGGAGAGTCCAAAGGGAGAGAGAGCAGTCAAGCCAGTAATCTCACTCCCTAGTGAAAAATGGGTACTGAAGATTGGGTTCTTAAAGGTACAAAATTGGTAACAAATACATAAAAGCAAAAATTAAAAATCTAGAGTAGAGTTTGGAATTTCAAAAATACAATGTTAAAGAAAAGAAGAAGGAAAAGAAAGAGAGAGAAAAACAAACAAAAACAAAGTCACAAAAATTATAAAGAAAATTTAGATATAAAATTGATAACAAATACCAAAAAGCAAAAGTTAAAAATCTAGAGTAGAGTTTGGAATTTCAAAAATACAATGTTAAAAAAAAAAGAAGAAGAAAAAGAAAGAGAGAAAAAAACAAACAAACAAAAACAAAGTTGCAAAAATTATAAAGAAAATATAGGTACAAAATTGATAACAAATACCAAAAAGCATAAATTAAAAATCTAGAGTTGAGTTTGGAATTTCAGGTATACAATGTTATATAAAAGAAGAAGAGAAAGAAAGAAAAAAAAAGTCACAAAAATTATATATATAAAAAAAAAATATATATATATATATAGGTACAAAATTGATAACAAATACCAAAAAGCTAAAATTAAAAATCTAGAGTAGAGTTTGGAATTTCAAAAATACAATGTTAAAGAAAAGAAGGAAAAAAAAAAAGGTCAAAATATTATAAAAAAATATGTATATGAAGTTTGCTTTTAAAAAAATAGGGTCTTTTTTTTTTCTCAAAGTAATAGTAGGTTATAAAAGTGAAAATTAAAGGAATAATAGAGGACTTAAATTTTTTTTAATTAAAAAAAAAAAGAATGAATGATCGTAAAAATAGTAAAAATATATCTAGGACTTTCTCTGGCTTTGTTGTCGGTATTGTGGGTTCAGTTTATTTTCGGCTAGTTCCTTGGTCCGACTTATATTTCTCAAGATCTATAGGCCCCTTCCTATGTAGACGGTACTAACCACAGGGTTTTAATCTATTGCCTGTAGCTTCCAAGGCGGTTCCCTCTGTTATAGCTTCTTCTGTTTGCTGGTCTCTTCAGTGTCTGGTTTCCACCCTGACACAAAGGGGACGGTGGAGGACACTTTTTTTTTTTTTTTAGACTCACTTGTTCAGTCACGCTGTGGGTAGGTAGGGACGCTGCAAACAAATAACACTGGCGTGTGCTTGCAGTGCCTCAGCCACACTGGGTCTGCCCCCGCTCACGGCGCGTGTAGCCTCCCTGCCCACACTGCTCAGGCTCTAGGTTGCTCCGCCGGGAACCATCTGTGGCTGGCCCTGGGCTGCTTGCACCTCCCAGGTCCAAGCTGCTCAGGTTCAGGCACTCGGGTAGTCCTCAGAGGCGCAGGCTCAGTTGGGCCTGCGTTTTGTGCCTTTCCCAGGTCCGAGCAGCTCAGGTGATGAGGTGTTTGGCGAGCACCAATGCTGCGACTTATCGCCTCCCTGCCACTCGGTTATCTGGGTGTAAAATCGGCACACCTTCTCAGGTGGATGTTGACCGTCCAGACCCCCAAGAAGTCTTAGTTAGCAAAGAAGTCTGCTTACAGTTTTATAGATAATGTCTCTCTGGGGCTGCGATTGCCCCCTTCCGGCTCTGGCTACCTGTCACCAGAGGGGGATGGTCTGCAGCCGGCTATCTCTGTTCAGTCCTTTGTTCCGTGCACGGGCCTGGCGGTGTCTTAGGTTAGGGCTGGCTTTTTGTGTGGTAGATATCCCAGTCTGGTTTGCTAGCCCAAATTATTTCGCTCAGATAGCGCCCGGGGTACTCAGGCCAGATTCTTACTCTAAGCGATGCAGCCCGCGCTGCGCCTCCCTGCCCAGCCCCCGCTTGCTAGTGGGTGTGCAGGCATCTGTGCTGCTTCTCTGCTGGGGGAGTTACAGTAGGGCTCGTAATCTGCGGGTTTTAATTGTTTATTTATTTTTCCTCCCTGTTATGTTGCCCTCTGTGCTTCCAAGGCTCCGCACAGATTCGGCAGTGAGAAGGTTTCCTGGTGTTTGGAAACTTCTCTCTTTTTAAGACTCCCTTCCCGGGACGGAACTCCGTCCCTCCCTCTTTTGTCTCTTTTTTTGTCTTTTATATTTTTTCCTACCTCCTTTTGAAGACTTGGGTTGCTTTTCTGGGTGCCTGATGTCCTCTGCCGGCATTCAGAAGTTGTTTTGTGGAATTTACTCGGCGTTTAAACGTTCTTTTGGTGAATTTGAGGGGGAGAAAGTGTTCTCCCCGTCCTACTCCTCCACCATCTTAGCTCCTCCTCCCCCTGTATAGTCTTCAGGGGCTTCCCAGGTGGCTCAGATGGTAAAGAGTCTGTCCACAATGTGGGAGACCTGGGTTCGATCCCTGGGTCGGGAAGATCCCCTGGAAATGGCAACCCACTCCAGTACTCTTCCCTGGAAAATTTTATGGACGGAGGAGCCTGGTAGGCTACAGTCCATGAGGTCACGAAGAGTCGGACACGACTGAGCAACTTCACTTTATCACATATAGTCTTTGGTGGCTCAGTAGTAAAGGATCCGCCTGCCAGCGCAGGGGACACAGGAGATGCAAGTTCCATCCCTGGGTCAGGAAGATCCCCTGGAGCAGGAAATGGCAACCCTTCCCAGTATTTTTGCATGGAAAATTCCACGGACAGAGGAGCCTGGCAGGCTACAGTCCACAGGGTCACAAAGACTCAGACATGACTGACCATGCACACATGCACATGTCTTTGGGTTGAGTTAATCCACTTAGTGTTAAAATAGAAGTCCTAAGAAAATTTAAGGGGGATAGTTAGAGGGAGGTTGGCCTTTCCAAATTATTCCATAAAAGTTTTAGTGACTTTTTTTTTCATATAATGAAGATTTGTCTAAGTGGAGTACATAGGGTTGTTTCAGCTGTAAGATCCCTAGACATAGCCCTCATTGTTGCTTCTCAGGGGGTGCCTCTGAACCACCTCCCTAGAGTCTCCCTTCCTACAGATTCCTGGTCCCACCTGTCCTACAGAGTCACTGACAGTGTTTTTAACCATGTGCTTCTCATGCCTAAGAAAATTTGAGATTACCAGTACAGAGAGCAGAAAACCAATTTCTAGCACCAAACAGCCTTACATTCTGATACATAGAGCTCACCAGGTACTGCTCTTCTGTGATGCTAAGAATTTGGGATAAGTTTTAGGTGAATTGCTGTGAAACCAAATTTCCAGGTCTTGTCCAATGGACAGATAGGATTCTGAAAAAGTGCTAATATTATCTTATTGAAATACAATAGTATTAAAAAGTAAATAATAAAATGGAAGCTAAGGGAAAATGAGAAGAGGAAATACGAAGTCAGGTGTGAATCCAAGACTCAGAAGTGTCAGTAGCCATGAGGTCCTGTGCTGTTATCACAGCTGGGCCTTTGAGCTTTCTGACAGTCAGTTCAAAGAGGAAAGTGCTGCAAATCACCATGTCCCCCAGCTAAAGACAGATTCAAGGCCCAAGATCTTGCTGCCTGTGATACGTGAGAGAAACTTCTCCTGAGGGAGACATGGTGGCATGAAGAAAGATCTGTCACACGTCTGTACAGTCAAGATGATGGATTTGGTGAGGCTGTCTCTTGTCTCATAATAGAGGCCCATTCTCTCAAAATGCACTTCAATAAAAGTAATTTGACTGGAAGGCTTTCTGTTGAATAGGAACACTGCCAAACAGTAGGTCATTGAATTATTTTTTGTAGCTTTAAATAGCTATTGGACATACCATGTGATACAGTAAAATGCTTTCAGTTTCACTAAATCATTACATGAAAGAGGAACGGGATTTCATTCTCTAAATTCAGAACCCAGTCAAAATAAAGGGCTGAGGTATCCTTTTTAAGTTCTGTGATTCAAATAGAAATGTATTACGGTAATACATCATCTTTATAAGGCGCAACCATTTGGCAATCTCAGTTGCTGAAAATGTACTTGAAAACCCAGAAATGATACCTAAGAAGTTGAAATATGCCCTAAGATGTTCAACAGCAGCCTCTGACTACAAGATAAAAACTTAGACTTATTACCCATAGCAGAACCTTCCATACTCTGCTCAGAAATTGTCTCTGGGAGATGGGGAGGGGTTCGAAGGGAGGGAGGAAACTTACTGAACTGTCTGATAAGACTGGACAGAGTTTCTGGAATGAAAACAAACCAGTGAATCTCTGGAAAGACCCCAGCATCACAGCCAGCAATGAAGTGAGAAGCTGGTGGGTGAGAATCCTGCTTTCTGGGCCTAGTTCTTCCAATGACTCACTCTGTAAAATAACTTAATTTCTTTTTTGTTTGTTTTGTTTTTACATTAAAAAAATTTTTATTTTATATTGGAGCATAGTTGATTAGCAATGTTGTATTAGTTTCAGGTGTACTGCAAAGAGATTCGGTTATACATATATTGACACATGGATCTATTGTTTTTCAAATTCTTTTCCCATTTAGGTTATTACAGAATGTTGAACAACTTAGTTTCTGTATGTTCTCTCTTATCCCTAAAATAGAGATACACATTTCCCTTTAAATGAAAATTTTGAAACAACTGGAGAGAATTAACTGCTCCTCCTTTCTGGCATGTATTTCTTTTAGAACAGTGGTTGCAGGATGCAGTTTGGATCTCCTTCAGTAGGCAGAGTCCTGAGGATGGAATTCCAGCCTCCTCCTGCTTGGAGCAGTGGACCCAGCACTGTATGGTATGGTATGCCTGGCATACCATGCCTTCATTGGGCATTTCCAGGGATACCGGGTTTCCCTTGAGAGCCTGTTGCCCTCAAGTTCTGTTTCGTTTTTGTTTTTTTATCTTTTGGCCATGCTGCACAGCATGTGGGATCTTATTCCTGGACCAAGGATCGAATCTGTGCCTCCTGCATTGGAAGCATGGAGTCTTAACCACTGGATTGCCAGGGAAGTCCCTAGTCCTGGTTTGACAAGTGTCTCCTCTCTTTACCTAGCTGAAGACTCCATAGGTCCTTCTACAGGAACAAGTGGTGGAACTCTTGTTCCTGTCTCTGTCATGACTGAGGATGGGCTTCTCAAGGTGAATGAGCTGGAATACTCCAGAAGGACAGTGAGGGCATGCAGGCAGCTTCCTGAGACTGCCGTCCTCTGGACTGCTTGCTCAGGTCCCCTCCTACCCAAGAGACTCTCCTGGTCATTATTTCTACCAGTTTCCAGGACTCACTTCCTAAAGCAGAATTGTAGTCTGTATTTCTAATCATGGATAAAGATAATAGGATGCTATAGAATATTTGAAGAATCAAAACATGACCATGACTCAATTACTTTTCCTTTTGCATATCCCTTTTCAATATTATCTGTGTATATGCTTGGACTTCCCTGGTGGCTCAGTGATAAAGAATCCGCCTGCCAATGCAGGAGACCTGGGTTTGATCCCTGGGTTGGGAAGATTCCCCTGGAGATGGAATGGCAACCCACTCTAGTATTCTTGCCTGGGAAATCCCATAGAGAGAGGAGCCTGGTGGGCTACAGTCCATGGGGTTACAAAACAAGCAGACATGAGTTAGCATCTAAACAACAGCTATAGTATACGTACTTATGCTATATAGTTTGTACATTTCTGGTTTTACCTAGCATCATTATAAGTTTCCCATATAGTATATACTCCCTTTCCTTTTCAGTAGTTGTATATTAATAATATTCCATGGTATAGACATACCATTTCAGTTTTTCTTTTTAATTGGGAGATAATTGCTTTATAATGTTGTGTTGGTTTCTGCCATGCAACAATGCAAATCAGTCATAACTATATATATATGTGTGTATATATATATCTCCTCCCTCTTGAGCCTCCCTCCCAACCACTGCCCCCCCAAGTTTTTTTAAACTTTCTTTTTTGGTATTCTTTCACTTTTCTAAACAATTCTTTTTGTATTGAATGAAAAATTCTTTAAATTCTATGGTACTTTACAATTTTCAAAAGTTTCACACACTTGATTTCATACAACCCCATAAAAATCCTCCTTTTCTCCCTCCCCCTGACCTCTTCCCACTGGTAACTTATTCGTTTGATCTCTATATCTATGGATCTGCTTCTTATTGTTCAGATCAGATCAGTCGCCCAGTCATGTCCGACTCTTTGCGACCCCATGAATCACAGCACACCAGGCCTCCCCGTCCATCACCAACTCCCGAAGTTCACTCAGACTCACGTCCATCGAGTCAGTGATGCCATCCAGCCATCTCATCCTCTGTCGTCCCCTTCTCCTCCTGCCCCCAATCCCTCCCAGCATCAGAGTCTTTTCCAATGAGTCAACTCTTTGCATGAGGTGGCCAAAGTACTGGAGTTTCAGCTTTAGCATCATTCCTTCCAAAAAAGTCCCAGGGCTGATCTCCTTCAGAATGGACTGGTTGGATCTCCTTGCAGTCCAAGGGACTCTCAAGAGTCTTCTCCAACACCACAGTTCAAAAGCATCAATTCTTCGGCGCTCAGCCTTCTTCACAGTCCAACTCTCACACCCATACATGACCACAGGGAAAAACCATAGCCTTGACTAGACGAACCTTTGTTGGCAAAGTAATGTCTCTGCTTCTCAATATGCTATCTAGGTTGGTCATAACTTTCCTTCCAAGGAGTAAGCATCTTTTAATTTCATGGCTGCAGTCACCATCTGCAGTGATTTTGGAGCCCCCCAAAATAAAGTCTGACACTGTTTCCACTGTTTCCCCATCTATTTCCCATGAAGTGATGGGACCGGATGCCATGATCTTCGTTTTCTGAATGTTGAGTTTTAAGCCAACTTTTTCACTCTCCACTTTCACTTTCATCAAGAGGCTCTTCAGTTCCTCTTCACTTTCTGCCATAAGGGTGGTGTCATCTGCATATCTGAGGTGATTGATATTTCTCCCGGCAATCTTGATTCCAGCTTGTGCTTCCTCCAGCCCAGCGTTTCTCATGATGTACTCTGCACAGAAGTTAAATAAACAGGGTGACAATATACAGCCTTGACAAACTCCTTTTCCTATTTGGAACCAGTCTGTTGTTCCATGTCCAGTTCTAACTGTTGCTTCCTGACCTGCATACAGATTTCTCAAGAGGCAGATCAGGTGGTCTGGTATTCCCATCTCTTTCAGAATTTTCCACAGTTTATTGTGATCGACACAGTCAAAGGCTTTGGCATAGTCAATAAAGCAGAAATAGATGTTTTTCTGGAACTCTCTTGCTTTTTCCATGATGCAGCGAATGTTGGCAATTTGATCTCTGGTTCCTCTGCCTTTTCTAATTGTTATACACTCTTAAATCATCAGGCTTAATTGGTGTATATTCCATCAGGCAGATAAATTATGATCTGAATACCCTCTTAGTATTCATTTTCAAACATCAAAGCTGTAGCATCTGACCCTGGTTTTCCTGTTGTTTAAGGAAATGGCAACTAGGACCAAGATGCAACTGCATAAAAACTTGGAAGAAGAACTGCAGCGAGAACACCTGGCTGCCGAGCAGCGCATGGTCCACAGGATCCAAAGGATCATGATGGAGTGCCACCGCGAGAAGGTCCAGGCTGTGCAGGAAGCGCGAGAGCAGGAGAGGCTCATGGCCCAGGAAGAGATCCAGTCTCAGAGAAGGTACTCCAGGGAGCACCCCTGCAAATCAGTGTATCCTCTGTCAGAATCACCTTGGAAAGAGGGTAGAGTGGATGCCGTAGATACTTCCTACTTTTTGTGTTTTTACATTTTTATTACAGAATATATCAAACATGGGGAACAGTATATAATATATTGTACAGTGTGTGTGTGAGAAATGTAAAGAAAAATAACACAAATACTCAAGGGCCTACCAGCCTTTTGAGCGGATTGGAAAGTCCCATGTTCTTCCTCAACCACCTTTGTTTCCTCTCCTCCTATCTTGCAAGGTAACTACTGCCCTAAAAATTGTGCTTTTCATGCCATATGTCCAATTTTAGGGGAGGCAAGGTATTAAGAAATGTTTTTCCACAAACACATAACGGTCTTCACATCCCCTAGCCCACATGGTACACTACTGTGGATGTGTTACTTTTGGTCTCTTTCTTTTTACACAAGTCATAATGCTATAAACAAAGCTGAGCTTCTAGAAATACAGAGAGAGCAAAATTTACTAAGTCCTGACTCCCTGCTTCCTGCCCACTGTCTCCCAGAGACAATCATTTAAAAGAATGTAGTTCAGTATCCTCCCTTGCTCTTTTGATATATTTGCTCCAAAATCACTGCAGATGGTGACTGCAGCCATGAAATTAAAAGACACTTACTCCTTCGAAGGAAAGTTGTGACCAACCTAGACAGCATATTAAAAAGCAGAGACGTTATTTTCCCAACAAAGATCCGTCTCGTCAAGGTTTTTCCAGTGGTCATGTATGGATGTGAAAGTTGGACTATAAAGAAAGCTGAACACCGAAGAATTGGTGCTTTTGAACTATGGTGTTGGTGAAGACTCTTTAGAGTCCCTTGGACTGCAAGGAGATCCAGCTAGTCCATCCTAAAGGAGATCAGTCCTGAGTGTTCATTGAAAGGACTAATGTTGAAGCTGAAACTTCAATACTTTGGCCACCTGATGCGAAGAGCTGACTCATTGGAAAGACCCTGATGCTGGGAGGGACTGGGGGCAGGAGGAGAAGGGGACGACAGAGGATGAGATGGTTGAATGGCATCACCAACTCAGTGGAGATGAGTTTGAGTAAACTTCGGGAGTTGGTGATGGACAGGGAAGCCTGGCATGGTGTGGTCCATAGGGCCGCAAGGAGTCCGACACGACTGAGTGACTGAACTGAACTGCCTTATATATGTGCATAATTTGAAGTAACTTTTACATAAATCAGATCACATATACACTTATTAATATATATGTGAAAAATACCAAAGTAACCATTTTATATATGTAGTGAACATTTGATGGGTTTGGCCAGTTTTAACAGGTCAGCATTCAAGAACCCTAGTAATTATCAGGATCCAGAGGTTCCAAACCTGTTTCTGCGTGCTCAGTGACCTGCCCAAGCTCATGTAGCTGACACAGCTGGACCCAAACTGAAACCTCTCTGCTTGGCCTCCTGGTCTAGGACTTGTCTCTTGCTTCACTGCTTGAATTAACAAATCTATTTGTAAACAGTGGAAACAGTGTCAGACTTTATTTTTCTGGGCTCCAAAATCACTACAGTTGGTGACTACAGCCATGAAATTAAAAGACGCTTACTCCTTGGAAGGAAAGTTAATGACCAACCTAGATAGCATATTCAAAAGCAGAGACATTACTTTGCCAACAAAGGTTCGTCTAGTCAAGGCTATGGTATTTCCTGTGGTCATGTATGGATGTGAGAGTTGGACTGTGAAGAAAGCTAAGTGCCGAAGAATTGATGCTTTTGAACTGTGGTGTTGGAGAAGACTCTTGAGAGTCCCTTGGACTGCAAGGAGATCCAACCAGTCCATTCTGAAGGAGATCAGCCCTGGGACTTCTTTGGAAGGAATGATGCTAAAGCTGAAACTCCAGGACTTTGGCCACCTCATGCAAAGAGTTGACTCATTGGAAAAGACTCTGATGCTGGGAGGGATTGGGGGCAAGAGGAGAAGGGGATGACAGAGGATGAGATGGCTGGATGGCATCACTGACTCATTGGACGTGAGCCTCAGTGAACTCTGGGAGTTGGTGATGGACAGGGAGGCCTGGCGTGCTGCGATTCATGGGATCGCAGAGTCGGACACAACTGAGCGACTGATCTGATCTGATCTGATTTGTATATAATTAATGGGCAAAATTTCCTTGTTAGAACTGTTTAGAAGAGAGCCAAAAGTAAAATCCTATAGGAAGTATGGATAAATAGGAATGAAGGCTGCAGCCTTGGCTATTTCAGTGGTTCCCTACCTGCATAGTCTGTAAGTCATTGTGAGGTAGAGAAGGAAGAAAATAGAGGATTTGGGGAGAAAGTTACAGAAGACAGTAACTTCTGAGTGAGTTTTCCAAAGCAGTGGAGGGTGGTTCTCCTCTCCCTCTGCCTCCTCCGCTCCATCTCAGGAACTCTGCCCATCCTAAAGGAACATCTGGGTCTCTCCTCATACTCCCCTGAGCCTCCTGCTCCCTCCTTCACTCCTTAACTTTTGCCCACCTTTGGCCCCTTCCTGCATGAAGTTCAAAGGTGGAAGACTTTCAATGGCCATCTTTCACTGAACCCGTTGACTAAGACTAGGAAACTGCTGTGCCTGTTATGTAAGTATATCCACCTAGAATGTCCATTTTGTTCTTTGATGTGTCCCTAGTGCCTATAAGAGAGCCTGGCACATGGTGGGCATTCTTCAAATAATTGTCAAAGGTTCAAATTTGTTCCAGTCAGCTGAACCCACTCTGCAGCACACCAGATCTCATTTAGAGACTTTGCTAGATTCCAGCATTCTTTAGAACATTTGCAGAAACTAATATGTGGAGTGAATGTGAAAGTCACTCAGTCGTGTCCTACTCATTGCAACCCCATGGACTATTCAGTCCATAGAATTCTCCAGGCCAGAATACTGGAATGGGTAGCCACTCCCTTCCCTTCTCCAGGGGATCTTCCCAACCCAGGGACTGAACCCATGTCTCCCACATTGCAGGTGGGTTCTTTACCAGCTGAGCCACTAAGGAAGCCCACTGTTTAGAATTCCACTGTGGATCCTTGTTGTTCTTGTTCAGTCACTCAGTCGTGTCCACCTCTTTGAGACCCCATGGACTGCAGCACACCTGGCTTCCCTGTCCTTCACTGTCTCCCAGAGTTTGCCCAAACTCATGTTTATTGAGTCAGTGATGCCATCCAACCATCTAATTCTCTGTCATCCCCTTTTCCTCCTGCCTTCGATCTTTCCCAGCATCGGGGTCTTTTCCAATGAGTTGGCTCTTCACATCAGGTGGCCAAAGTATTGGTGCTTCATCTTCAGCATCAGTCCTTCCAATGAATATTCAAGGTTGATTTCCTTTAGATACATTATAATCAGAGGCATATGAATTTGTTCAGCAATGGTTCTCAAAGTATGATCCCAGATCCTTTAGTAGGACACTAAGGTCAAAGCTATTTTCTTAATAGTATTAAGACATGATCTGTCTTTTAACTCCATCTCAGGAGTATATAGTGGCATTTTCCAGGGTTTTATGAGGTGTGATACCTCAACAGATTGAAGCAAAATGAAAATCTAGCTTTTCTCCTATTTAGCCAGACAATAAAGGGTTTTACAGAAATGTAAAATGATGCCACTTTTCTCATCAAAAGATTTTTGATTTACAAAAAAAATATTTTTCGTACAAGGTAAGCTTTTTATTTTAACATTTAATGGATTTATCCAATATTTCACATGAATTTATAATGCTTGTGAAATGTCTGACTTTAATTTTTGAAAATGTTAGGGTCAGTAGATATAAACTATATATATAAACAAAGGCTCTTTGGGTTTCTTGGTCATTTTAAGAGTGAAAGTGATCTTGAGACCAAAAAGTTTGGCTGTCATAGAATATTGCTCAGATAGAATCAAAATTAAGGCTAAACTCACTTTGTGAGATAGTTTCCTGCTCTCTAACTAAAGGCGAGTAGCTATGTTGATATATAGAAATACTTTCTCTAGGGGTTTGGAGCTCTGACCTTATTTCTTCATCTTTGTAGAACTCTCCATTCATATTTTCTGACCTTGGTAGACTCCCTAAAGTTAGCATTAGTCAGTAGACTGGTGGCTTCACTCTAGCTCACAGCAAGGAAATCCATGTGTTCCTTCCCTGCTCTGAAAAGTACTTTTTGATTGTTAACATCTAATCAAAAGCTCATCTTGACCAGCCTGTCTCAGACTGGGACTCATGTAAACCATACAGTCATGTCTTCTCCATCTGTGGTGAAAGACAAAATCTTTTGGTTTTTAGTGGGTAATCCATCTAACCACTAACATTCAACTCTTACTCTTTTTGATAGAAAGGCCATGGAGGAACTTATGAGTTCTGGTGTCACAGTTGTGAAGGATCAGAAGAAGAATGTGAACCAACTGATAAAGGAAAAGCAACATGAAATGAACCTCTACTATTGCATGACTCAGAGGCAGAAGCAAGAAGAGGTTCAGGAAGTGCTTCAAGAAGCAGAGAAAACACATCAGGCCAAACTTGGAAGTGTGATGGACAAACTGGTTAACACTCAGGGGGAGCTGCTGTCCATAGCGAAGCAACTGGGAATTATGACGAATTGGAAAGACTTCCTGGAGGAAGAGTTACAGGAAACCAGGGCAGCATTTCAAAAATATATCAACTATACATTTCCAAAGCTCTCACCAGGACACGCAGATTTTATTCTGCCAGAAAGAAAGAAAACACCTTCCAATCTTATTATTCCAGAGAACCAAACAACTCCTGATTAGAAGTCTTCATCTGAAATTTCACTACAAAAGACGCAATTCAAAAAACTAAATAAATTCATTCAAAAACCATGTATGGATCCCCAGTTATGTGCATGGTACTATTGAGCTGTAAGCATTTTGATGGAAAACCAAAATATTCAAAAGCACATTTCAGGCTACAATGGGCTCCAAGTCTAATGGAGGAGAGATAACAGTGAGAGGGGTCAAAACGGACTAGGAGGTGGTACTTCCCCCACAATTTAGTGGTTAAGTAGTCACCTTCCAGCGCAGGAAGCGTGAGTTCAATCCCTGGTGGGTAAGCTAAGATCCCACATGCCTCATGGCTAAAAAACCAGAACATAAAGAAGGAAATAGTAACCCACTCCAGTGTTCTTGCCTGGGAAATCCCATGGACAGAGGAGCCTGGTGGGCTACAGCCCATGCGATCAAAAAGAGTCAGACATGACTTAGCAACTGAACGACAACAACTTGTCTTAAACCTGTCTCTCTCTTTATGTCTCCAAATGCCTGCTGCACTGTTCGTACCTTGTCTTCTTAAGCTAAAACCTGAACTTTTCCACTCCCCTTTCTCCCTTCCCTCTACCAATATTCTTTTCACAGTCACTTTAGCAGTATTTCCCAAATTCTGTCCCTTCTCTTAAATTTCAACATCATTGCTTTGTCCTAGACTACATAAATTCTTTCCTTATCTAACCTAGTGGCCTCTCCAAAGCTCTCCTTACCGCCAGGTCATCTCCAGTCAACCCTGGAACATGCAGTCATATCAGTTATATACCTTGTTATTGGTCTGTTTTAGGACTTCCCTGGCAGTCCAGTGGTTAAGACTGCTTCCATTTCAGGGGGTGTGAGTTGGATCCCTGGTTGGGAAACTAAGATGCCACATGCCTTGGAGTCAAAAAACCAAACCATAAAGCAGAAGCAATATTGTAACAAATTCAATAAAGACTTTAAAAATGGTCCACATCAAAATCAAAAAGCAAACAAAACTGGCTAAGAGGAAAAAAGATTTCATGGAAGTCTAAACTTGTATATCTGGCTTTACTCATGTTTCCATCAGACATTTAACTCTTTTAGTATTTGTTGCAGTTAAAAACAAATAAAAGGACGTGTTCTTCAAGGATTTCCATTGTGGAGAGGTGTGCTGACCTCCAGTATGTCTAGTAACCTAGCCTAGAGATTATTATTTGGTGAACTGCAATAGCTTTATAGGGAAAAAAGCAATGTTTCTCAAGTTCAATAGGAAAAAACTTAAATTCTGGGAACCCTATGTAAAATAATTCAGAAAGAATTCCCTCATATTTGCCATTTGTGAAAGATAAATGTCTTTGAGGTCAGACTCCTTGCCTCAGGAATTGAGGGGGGTGGTCCCCTTATTCTATACCCAAGCCCAGGAGTACTTCGAACTCATCTTCTTTGGGTCAAAATGCAGAAAATCATTATATGCCACAATGCGAACTAACATATCAACATCTACTGAATTAAAATAGAAGAAAACACAAGCCATAAAGAACTCTCTTAAAAAAAAAAAATCTATCCATCTTAATGTAACATCCTTAAATTATTAATTACCAGCCTATACTGGTGGCTTTAAAATTAAATACCTGGAAAGCAGATTTCAGTAAATTAAAAAGTGCTGTTGTCAAGCAAGCCTTAGGTGGACTTGTTTACATTGACTGGTCTGGGATTTCCTAATGGTAAAAGCACCGATTTGTTTACAACTGCGTAATGGACTACACTCTCCTAGTGTTTAGCTTCCTGATTCTGCAGAACTATTGCAGCCTGTACCATTGATTGCCTAGGGGCTGGAAACCAGAACATTTACATAGTACTTTACACTGCTTTTTCCAGTACATTCTCACAATACATTCTTCTCCCAGCAATCAATGGGATAGACAAGACAGGGGTGGAGGTTATCTCTCTTTTGACAAATGATAAAATGAAGACTACTATGTACTAATATATTTACATGTGTGAAGCACATTTTTAAAGTTGAAGTACAGTTGATATGCAAAGTTGTGTTAGTTTCAGGTATACAGCAAAGTTCAATTATATATAGTACATATATTATTTTTCAGATTATTTTCCATTATAGGTTATTATAGGGTATTGAATATAGTTCCCTGCACTCTATGGTAAATCCTTATTGTTTATTTTATATATAGTATGTGTGTATGTTAGTCCCACACTCCTAATTTATCCTCCTTCCCACCTCTTTCCCCTTTGGTAACCATACGTTTGTTTTCTGTGTGACTCTGTTTCTGTTTTGTATATAGCTTTGTTTGTGTTATTTTCAGATCTTACATGTAAGTGGTATCATGTAATATTTATCTTTCTGTGTCTGGTTACTTCACTCAGTATGTTATTCTCTAGGTCCATCCACACTGCTGCAAATGGCAACTTTTATGGCTGAGTAATGTTCCAGTGTGTGATATAAACCAGTTATCTGTTGAT
Organism: Bos taurus; assembly: GCF_002263795.3. Lineage (NCBI taxonomy): Eukaryota > Metazoa > Chordata > Mammalia > Artiodactyla > Bovidae > Bos > Bos taurus. Next base: position 62,539,278 of record NC_037336.1, on the reverse strand, counting down.
GGGCAGCTGGATTGTTTCCATGTCTTAGCTATTGTAAATAATGCTGCAGTGAACATTGGGATGCATGTGCATGTGTGTGTGTGCATGTGTCTTTTAAAATTAGAGCTTTCATCTTTTCTGGATATGTGCTCAGGAGTGAGATTGCTGGATCATATGGTAGTTCTATTTTTAGTTTTCTAAGGAACCTCTATACTGTTTCCATAATGGCTGCACCAATTTACATTCCCATCAACAGAGAAGCACATTACAAACATTAATATTTAATCTTCACAATGATTTCTGAAAGTAGTTGTAATTGTACCCAATTTATCAGGAGGGAAACTGAGGCTCGGGGAGATTCAATAACTTTCCCCAGGGCACATAGCTGGTGACAGGGTGGGAATTCAAAATATCACAAGGCACAGGCAGATGGCTGCTTGAAAGAGACCTGGGCCTGGGTTTTTCAGACTTGAATAGATAAGAACAGCAGCTGACACTGGGGAGTGCTAGTGTGTGCCAGACAGGTGTATACAAGTGGAATCATTCATGTTCACGTGGAACCATTAATTCAGGGATAGACAGGTCAAGTCACTTTCTCAGTGCCATACAGTAAGGAAAGGTCATAGCCAGTTTCAAATCCAGAAAGGGAGTCTTTAGCTCATGCCTTTCATCATTATTTTGTTCAGAGATAAAGGCCTTGGTGCTTGATTGGTTGAATCTCTGGGTGTGTGTCTTTGTGGCATCCGTGATTAGGACTGGAAAGACGTGGTTTATCCTTGTCTGTCATGGATCGTTTTTGTCTCTTCTAGAAGGGAGAGGGAAATGGCAACCCACTCCACCACTCCAGTACTCTTGCCTGGAGAATCCCAGGGATGGGGGAGCCTGGTGGGCTGCCGTCCATGGGGTCGCACAGAGTCGGACACTACTGGGGCGACTTGGCAGCAGCAGAAGGGAGAGGAAGTTGTACCTAGGATTGTGTCTGAATTATTGTAGTTACCCAGAAGTTTTCAGCTAAGCACACTCCGTAGAGGAGCAGAAGAAAAGCATCTTCTAAAGGGGTTCACTTCGTGGCCACAGTTAAGGTGTCTCTATTGGCATCAGTGATACAGTGAGTAACATAAAAAGAAAGCAGGTGACTTGTTTTTTTGGTTTGGAAAAAGGAATCTAGTTTCTCAGGTTGCAACCAGATCAGAATAAATTACATGACCCCTGTTTTTAGTCTTCAGCATTTTCCTTGTTTGTACTTCACCTTCTGAGAAGGTAATGACACTCCACTCCAGTACTCTTGCCTGGAAAATCCCATGGATGGAGGAGCCTGGTAGGCTGCAGTCCATGGGGTCACTAAGAGTCGGACACGACTGAGCGACTTCACTTTCACTTTTCACTTTCATGCATTGGAGAAGGAAATGGCAACCCACTCCAGTGTTCTTGCCTGGAGAACCCCAGGGACAGGAGTCTGGTGGGCTGCTGTCTATGGGGTCACACAGAGTCGGACACGACTGAAGTGACTTAGCAGCATACTTCACCTTCAGCTCCCACCCCAATCCCAACTCTTAGCTTCCCTTAGTTTTGTGTTTGCTCGTGCTCAGTCATGTCGACTCCTTGCAACCCCATGGACTGTAGCCTGCCAGGCTCCTCTGTCCATGGGATTTTCCAGACAAGAATACTGGAGAAGTCTGCCATTTCTTCCTCTAGGGGATCTTCCTGACCCAGGGATCGAACACGTTTCTCCTGCATTACAGGCAGATTCTTTACCATTGAGCCTCCAGGGAAGTTTCCTAAGGATTTTAATTTGGATGCTTTTGAGAAGGGTAGAGTTAGAGATCTTCTTACTGTCCTGATCCCAGCTTGACCTGCTCACCAGAGGACTCCTCCACCCCCTCCCCCAAAATGCTAATCAGCCCTCATGTTGTACGGATGATCTCAGGGGGCCCTGTAAGGACAGATTGACCTGATCCCTGACCCTCACTTGCCTTTCGCCTTGTAGCCTGGAGTCAGCACTAAGCATGGTGGGAGGGGACCTTTTCATTCCTTTTCCTCACTCAGCTCTGCCTGTCCCAAGGCCAAGTTAGAGAAACAGCATCTTTATTCTTATCCAAATCCTTCACTTTGATTTGATCACTTCACACCACAGTTCTTTCTAACTTGAATGTCTCCAAGATGATAGACCTCTGAGAATTAAAGTTCAAAGGGAATGGATAATCTCAGCAGAAAAAGTTGAGAATAAACTGAAAATGAGATTATCCCATCTACAGTGCCTCAGCAGTCTCTTGTTTCTATGGCACTGATAAGGATGGTCCTTGTGGATGAAAAAAAAAAAGAATGGGAAACATAGCAGTGACCACTGATGGAGCATCTGTTGCGTGTGTCAGCTGTTGCACTAAGTTCCTTCTAAACCTTGTCTTAACTGAAATCTCACGGCAATCCTGTAAGATGCCTCCTGTTACCTCTGATTTGAAAATTAGGAAACTGAGACTCAAAGAAGTAAAATCGATTGCTGAAAAATCACAGAATTGTTTGACTGCAAACCCATGTGTGTTCTGCAACTACAGCACATCAGCCTAATTTTGTGCCTGTGCAAACACTGAGGAGGTGTCAGGGGTGCCCTGCTTTCACAATGCATTGTAATTGCAGTGGGCAAGTCTAAATTACTCTGCGGAACACTTACTCTTTCAATGGACATGGGCCGAGAGTCAAGAATTGATCAACCTTTACTGAATGTGCTTGCGGAGCCCTCCTAATGTGGAGCCCAGGGAGGAATTTATGTAGGGGCATAGCCTGAAGCTCCCCCTCCTCACACCAGCATCAAGAAGGGCAGGTTCCCCTCAGGGTTCTGGAGAGAGATCAACCGCTTGATGCTCAAAGGTGAGAATCTCAATGTCAAGTGAAAATTGAAAGTGAGAGATGTCTTTGAAATCTCAGTGGAACCCTTACTCAAGTTTTCTGGCAAAACCTGACTGAAACTAAATCAGGGTATTTTTGAAAAGCAAGATGCCCCGAGTGAACCAATTTTTAGTATAACTTATCTTGAGAACACTTAGTAACCCTCCTGATACCAATTACTCTGAGTACCGTGCCTGGAGAGGCCGCTCTAGACCTTTGATACTAAGCCCCACATAAGTTATTAAGGCTGTTAGGATCCTAATCGGAGAAGGCAATGGCACCCCACTCCAGTACTCTTGCCTGGAAAATCCAATGGACGGAGGAGCCTGGTGGGCTGCAGTCCATGGGGTCCCGAAGAGTCAGACATGACTGAAGTGACTTAGCAGCAGCAGGATCCTATTTCCCCGACCAAGGATGGAACCTGTTCTCCCCTTGCAGTGGAAGCTCAGAGTCTTAACCACCAGACCGTCAGGGAATTCCCTAGAGAGTTACTTTAAAAAGCACATAAAGAGTGCATTTTTCTTTGTTGTCTTAGATGCTCCCCGTACAGTAAGAGTCTATGTGGTGTCTATGTGGTTCCTATGGGTTTTTTTTTTTTTTGCATTGGGATATATCCAGTTAACAATGTTGTGATAATTTTAGGTGAACAGCGAAGGAACTCAGCCATGTACATGCATCCATTCTCCCCCAAACTCCTCTCCCATCCAGACTGCCACGTAACATTGAGCAGTTCCCTGTGCTGTATAGTAGGCCCTTGTCAGTTATCTTTTTTTTTAAATAATTTTTTAAAATGTATTTTTGGTGTGCTGGATCTTTATTGCTGCTCAGGCTACTCTCTAATTGTAGTGTGCAGGCTTCTCATCGCAGTGGCTTCTCTTGTGGCCAGGCACAGGTTCTAAGGTGTGCAGGTTTCAGTAGCTGCAGCTCCCAGGCCAGGATCTAGAGCACAGGCTTAATAGTTGCAGTACATGGGCTTTGTTGCTCCATGGCACATGGGACCTTCCCGGATCAGGCATCAAACTCATGCCTCCTGCATTGGCAAGTGGATTCTTTACCACTGAGCCCCCAGGGAAGCCCTGGTTATCCATTTAAAATATAGCAGTGTGTACATGTCCATCCCCAACTCCTTATCTCCTCCCCTCACCTTCCGCCTGCCACACCTTTGCAACCATAAGCTCATGCTCAAAGTCTGTAAGTCTGTTTCTGTGTTGTTGTTTAATTCTCTCTCTTTTAAAACAAGTTTTATTTATTTACTTATTGGCTGCATCCTGTGGCACGTGGATCTTAGCTCCTAGATCAGAGATCGAACTCACACCCCCTGCATTGGAAGCAGTAGTCTTAACCAGTGGACCACCAGGGAAGTCCAGCTTCCATGGTTTCTAATACTTAGGAAGGTATGTTAATTCCTAGAGACCATCTGGAAACTTAATGTGAAGACCCTTAGAAGTTACTGTAGTTTAATTTTCTAGAAGTCATTCCACCAAGACAAGAACCTAGTTTTTAGAGACAATAACCCTGTGGGCTGGGAAACAGGTGCCTAGCATCCCTAGGAGAGATGAAGAAGCTACCCAGACCCATAACAGTCACAAAGCACTGGGATTGACTGTATAGTAATCCCTGGACTTTTATGTGACCAAGAAGTCACTCTGATATTGTCTTTCTCTAACTTTGGTTTCCATTTGACCTATTAAAGCCTGCATAGTCTAGCTTTGGGGGCCTTATTTCCACTGAAGCCATAGTAGAATAGTAGACACTATTTGGCACAACTCCAGTTTGTTTACAGAACAGAGGATTTTGACATTGTGCTACCTCTAATAAGCTCTCCTTTCTGCTTGACTGCTTGGCTGAAATCACTCAGAAGAGAAAAGAAGAAACCATTGACATTTGCTGTCCAGTTATCAGAAGTCAGGCCATGCATGAATGCTTCACCTGTATTATTCAACTTCTGTCTCACAATAACCAGGTAAAGAAATTTAAGCACGTTGAGGTTGGGTATTCTGCATCAAGTCACCCCATTTGAAAAGTGCAAATGCATTCAGCTCATTGCCATCTGATTCCAAATAGCAGGATTGAAAACAAATGATTTTACTCTCAGTCAGTTCAGTTCAGTCACTCAGTCCTGTCCGACTCTTTGCGACCCCATGAATCACAGCACGCCAGGCATCCCTGTCCATCACCAACTCCCGGAATCCACCCAAACTCATGTGCATCGAGTTGGTGATGCAATCTAGCCATCTCATCCTCTGTCATCCCCTTCTCCTCCTGCCAATCACTCCCAGCATCCGTGTCTTTTCCAATGAGTCAACTCTTCACATGAGGTGGCCAAAGTATTGGAGTTTCAGCCTCAGCATCAGTCCTTCCAATAAACACCCAGGACTGATCTCCTTTAGAATGGACTGGTTGGCTCTCCTTGCAGTCCAAGGGACTTTGGCAAAACTAATACAATTATGTAAAGTTTAAAAATAAAATAAAATTTAAAAAAAAAAAAAGAAAGAAAACAAAAACTGCTCTAAAAAAAAAAAAAAAAAGAGTCTTCTCCAACACCACAGTTCAAAAGCATCAATTCTTTGGCACTCAGCTTTCTTCACAGTCCAACTCTCACATCCATACATGACCACTGGGAAAACCATAGCCTTGACTAGATGGACCTTTGTTGGCAAAGTAATATCTCTGCTTTTTAATATGCTGTCTAGGTTGGTCATAACTTTCCTTCCAAGGAGTAAGTGTCTTTTAATTTCATAGCTGCAAGCACTATCTGCAATGATTTTGGAGCCCCCACTGTTTCCCCTGTTTCCCCATCTATTTCCCATGAAGTGATGGGACCAGATGCCATGATCTTCGTTTTCTGAATGTTGAGTTTTAAGCCAACTTTTTCACTCTCCACTTTCACCTTCATCAAGAAGCTTTTTAGTTCGTCTTCACTTTCTGCCATAAGGGTGGTGTCATCTGCATATCTGAGGTTATTGATATTTCTCCCAGCAATCTTGATTCCAGCTTGTGCTTCTTCCAGCCTAGCGTTTCTCATGATGTACTCTGCACAGAAGTTAAATAAGCAGGGTGACAATATACAGCCTTGACGTACTCCTTTTCCTATTTGGAACCAGTCTGTTGTTCCATGTCCAGTTCTAACTGCTGCTTCCTGACCTGCATATAGGTTTCTCAAGAGGCAGGTCAGGTGGTCTGGTATTCCTATCTCTTTCAGAATTTTCCACAGTTTATTGTGATCCACACAGTCAAAGGCTTTGGCATAGTCAATAAAGCAGAAATAGATGCTTTTCTGTAACTCTCTTGCTTTTTTGATGAGCCAGCAGATGTTGGCAATTTGGTCTCTGGTTCCTCTGCCTTTTCTAAAACCAGCTTGAATATCTGGAAGTTCATGGTTCATGTATTGCTGAAGCCTGGCTTGGAGAATTTTGAGCATTACTTTACTAGCATGTGAGATGAGTGCAATTGTGTGGTAGTTTGAGCATTCTTTGGCATTGCCTTTCTTTGGGATTGAAATGAAAACTGACCTTTTCCAGTCCTGTGGCCACTGCTGGGTTCTCCAAATTTGCTGACATATTGAGTGCGGCACTTTCACAGCATCGTCTTCCAGGATTTGAAAGAGCTCAACTGGAATTCCATCACCTCCACTAGCTTTGTTCATAGTGATGCTTTCTAAGGCCCACCTGACTTCATATTCCAGGTAGTTAGTTCTAAATAGAAACACTTTAATATTGAATTGAACGAAGTTCAAATTTTTCTTTAATACATAGCAACTGCATGCTAGGTTTTAAAATTGGCAGGGATCCAAGTTCATTGGTCTGCCTTTCCCTATTTGTAACTATATGTGATACTTACTGTTTCTCATAGCACTCTTTCCATCTCACCTGCTTTGGGTGTCTATTTCCTACCGCTGAACCTTAAAATTCACTAGACTCTCTGCTGAGGACCCATAGCAAACTCCAGGGCCAGACAGTGTCCTTGACATATCACTCTATGCACAAGTATTTTTCATCTCACTGCACCCCACCCCCCACCTCAGTGTTCCCAAGAAGGGTTATTTCTATTATTGGTCCATTTGAAGGATTATCATTTAATCACATAATAGAATATATCCACAGAGTTGTGCATTTTAACTAGAAATATACTTACCTCTAGAAACTTTACAATCTGTTTTAAAGAATCTACATCTTTAGAAAGCACTTTTCATTTTCATGCATTGGAGAAGGAAATTGCAACCCACTCCAGTGTTCTTGCCTGGAGAATCCCAGGGATGGGGGAGCCTGGTGGGCTGCCGTCTATGGGGTCGCACAGAGTTGGACACAACTGAAGCAACTTAGCAGCAGCAGCAGAAAACATAGGGATGTATGGGATATTAGTGATTGACTTTGTTTATTCAACATGCAGTAGGGAGCAACCTACTGTATCAGGTACTGTGTTAGATGCTCAGGTTCTTAGTATAAGAAGTAAGGGTGGTCCTCAGTCTTAGAGAAATCAGTTAAGTAGGTACAAGGATAGTGAATACATGTGTTATAACATTGTTGAAGGCTGGAGAAGTAGCAATAATGTGCTCACAGCTCACTTCCTAACTCATGTCATGTTATACTGCCAAGCTGTTAATTTCTACCCTCAGTAGCCTTCTAGCCAAATTGGTAGTCTTGCTTTGTGCTAAGTCCTGTCCACAATAGTGACAAAATGGCTTGATTTTTAAATGTTCAGAGTCTTAGAAAAGCTCAATCTTCCAAGACTGAACCAGGAAGAAATAGAAATTATGAAAAACCCAATTACAAGCATTGAAATTGAAGCTGTGATAAAAAAATCTCCCAAAAAACCAAAGCCCAGGACCAGATGGCTTCACAGGAAAATTCTATCAAACATTTAGAGAAGAGCTAATGCCTATCCTTCTAAAACTCTTTCAAAAAATTGAACAGGAAGGAACACTTCTAAATTAATTCTACGAGGCCACCATCACCCTGATACTAAAATCAGACAAAGACAACACAAAAAAAGAAAACTATAGGCCAATATCACTGATGAACATAGATGCAAAAGTCCTCAACAAAATTATAGCAAGCAGAATTCAGCAGCACATCAGAAAGCACACACCATGATCAAGTTAGGTTTATTTTAGGGAGGCAAGGATTCTTCTGTATATGGAAATCAATGTGATATACCATTTTAAAAAATTGAAAGATAAAAACTGTATGATCATCTCAATAGATGCAGAAAAAGCCTTTGACAAAATTCAGCACCTATTTATGATTAAAACTCTTCAAAAAATGGGCATAGAAGGAACCTACCTCAACATAGTAAAGGCCTATATGATAAGCCTATAACAAACATGATTCTCAATGGTGAAAAAGTGAAAGCATCCCCCTAAGATCAGGAACAAGACAAGTGTGTCCACTTTTGCCACTATTATTCAACATAGTTCAAGAAGTTCTAGCTTCAGCAATCAGAGAAGAAAAAGAAATTAAAGGAATCCAGATCAGAAAACAAGAAGTAAACTTTCACTATTTGCAGATGACATGATACTGTCCATAGAAAACCCTAAAGATAGTATCAGAAAATTACTAGAGCTAATCAGTGAATTTAGCAAAGTTGCAGGATACAAAATCAATACACGGAAATCACTTGCATTTCTATATACTAACAATGAAAAATCAGAAAGAGTAATTAAGGAATCAATCCCATTCACCATTGCAACAAAAAGAATTAAATATCTAGGAATAAACTTACCTAAGGAGATGAAAGAACTGTACACAGAAAATTATAAGACAATAATGAAATAAAGAAATCAAAGATGACATAAACGGAGGGATATTCCATGTTCCTGAGTAGGAAGAATCAATATTGTGAAAATGACTATACTACTGAATTCAATCTACAGATTCAATGTGATCCCTATCAAATTACCAATGGCATTTTCCACAGAACTAGAACAAAAAAATTTTACAATTCATATGGAAACACAAAAGACCCCGAATAGCCAAAGCAGCCTTGAGAAAGAAGGATGGAGCCAGAGGAATCAAGCTTCCTGACTTCTGATTGTACTACAAAGCTACAGTCATCAAGACAGTATGGTCTTGGCACAAAAGCAGAAATATAGACCAATGGAACAAGATAGAAAGCCGAGAAATAAACCCATGCACCTATGGGTAACTTATCTTTGACAAAGGAGGCAAGAATATACAATGGGGCAAAGATAGCCTCTTCAATAAATGGTGCTGGGAAAACTGGACAGTTACATGTAAAAAAATGAAATTAGAGCACTTCCTAATGCCATACACAAAGATAAACTCAGAATGGATTAAAGATCTAAATGTAAGACCAGAGACTATAAAACTCTCATAGGAAAACATAGGCAGAACACTCAATGACATAAATCAAAGCAAGATCCCCTATGATCCACCTCCTAGAGTAACAGAAATAAAAACAAAAGTAAACAAGTGGTACCTGATTAAACATAAAAGCTTTTGCATAGCAAAGGAAACTATAAGCAAAGTGAAAAGAAAACCCTCAGAATGGGAGAAAATAAATAGCAAATTTTTGAAATTTTGAAAGAACTGACAAAGGATTAATTTCCAAAATATACAAGCAGCTGATACAACTCAATACCAGAAAAACAAACAACCCAATCAAAAAGTGGGAAAAAGACCTAAACAGAAATTTCTCCAAAGAAGACATACAGATGGTTGACAAACACATGAAAAGATGCTCAACATCACTCATTATTAGAGAAATGCCAATCAAAACTACAGTGAGGTACCATCTCACACCGGTCAGAATGGCCCTCATCCAAAAGTCTACAAACAAAAAATGCTGGAGAGGATGTGGAGAAAAGGGAACACTCTTGCACTGTTGGTGGGGATGTAAATTGATACAGCCACTATGAAAGACAGTATGGAGATTCCTTAAAAAACTAGGAACAAAACCACCATGCTGCTGCTGCTGCTAAGTCACTTCAGTCGCGTCTGATTCTGTGCGACCCCATAGACGGCAGCCCACCCCGTCCCTGGGATTCTCCAGGCAAGAACACTGGAGTGGGTTGCCATTTCCTTCTCCAGTGCATGAAAGTGAAAAGTGAGAGTGAAGTCGCTTAGTCATATCCAACTCTTCTCGACCCCATGGACTTCAGCCTACCAGGCTCTTCCATCCATGGGGTTTTCCAGGCAAGAGTACTGGAGTGGGGTGCCATCGCCTTCTCCAGCAATGAGAAGCTAGCTCATCCCAACTAGAGAAAAGTCCAAGCAGCAAGGAAGCCCCAGGACAGCCAAAAAATAAAACTGTATTTAAAAATTATGATAAAATTCAACTACAATTTATTTTATGATCTTGCAATTAGCATTAGGTTGACTGGACCCTTAACTACATCTAAGGTCTAAGCTATGGAGGAAAAACTATGACAAATCTAGACAGCGTATTAAAAAACAGACACATCATTTGGCTGACAAAGGTCCGTCTAGTCAAAGCTATGCTTTTTCCAGTAGTCATGTATGGATGTGACAGTTGGACCATAAGGAAAGCAGAGAGCTGAAGAAAGGATGCTTTCAAACTGTGGTGCTGGAGAAGATTCTTGAAAGTCCCTCGGATAGTCAATCCTAAAGGAAATCAACCCTGAATATTCACTGGAAGGATTGATGCTGAAGCTGAAGCTCCAATACTATGGCCACCTGATGTGAAGAGTCAACTCACTGAAAAAGACCCTGATGCTGGGAAAGACTGAGGGCAAGAGGAGAAGCAGGTGACAGAGGATAAGATGGTTAGATATTATCACTGACTCAACTGACACGAATCTGAGCAAACTCTGGGAGATAGTGAAGGATAGGGAAGCCTGGTGTGCTGCAGACCATGAGGTCACAAAGTGTTGGACGAGACTTAACGACCAAATAACAACAATAAAGAACTACTGAAGCAAAGTAAGTTACATATTGCTGATATCCCACTGATAACTCTTTATTATTAATTGGCTGAATCTTTTCTAATCTTTTTATTTCTAACACTTTGTTTAAAGTTCTTTGTCTTATCACTTTCATCATGAGCATTTCATTCTGAATTATCTGACATCTTTTGGATATCTGATAAAACAATTATCAAAACACAACTCCAACTTACTCAAGACAACAGAAATCATTCCTTTTATGACGTGATTGTTAGTTCCTCATGATTCAACCATTTTCAGAAAGTTCTCCCATTTTCCACCAGCTTTCCATCATTTGACAAAAGACCTCAAGGCCTTACCCAAGTGTGGTCAGGGCTGCAAGAAACAGAGCGGCACTAGCAATCCTAATATCCTCTTCACTCTGAGACTATGAAAACTTTAGGTAGCCACACTGAGCTTAGCGGTGAATAGAAACACTTAGTTTTTCTGCATATTCCACCCCATCTTAAATAAAAACATATTTAAATAAAAACACTTCATCTTAAAAACATAACTGGTTTTGTAGAGCCAATTACACAACTGATTGAATTTAACTGCTACTCTGTTGATGTTTACTCTTCAATTTTAAATTTGTGATAGGTTTAAACCCTATTCATCTTACACCTAAGAAAAGTTGCTTTTTTTCTTCACTGCCATTTTTGAACAAGGAAGCTTTTAAGAACATTTATTCCTTTCAAAGAGATTCTATTACTATACCTTCTAAAATCGTGGACATGATATATAAAGCAATCAACTAAGACCAGAATTCTTTTTTTTTCTTTTTCTGTTAAACCTTCATTTTATTGTTTCTGCTAAAACTTCTGAAATGAAGTTAGAACTAAGGAAATTCAAAAGTGTCACATTTATAGGTGAGTAAATAAACTTCCATTACTGCCACCTCTTGGCTCTGTAACAGCTCTGAAGTTTCTTATATCACTGACAATCTGTTTCCTTTCCTTGAATCACAACTTGTGTTTTTAAATAATATTCAAATGTTTTTTACTCTCCTTTGTCCTCAAGTTCCTAAATTCTCAAGCACAGATATATTTTATTTTCCTGACATAAAATAATGCACCTACTTCTATCAGAATTATTTCTTCAAAACAAGGTATGGAATTGCATTCTCATGATTCCAGGTACAAGTTCCAACATACAAATATCAACAAAATCCATTACCATTTGCATTGAAAGGACAACGTCAGATCCTAACAGTGTCTAAGGTTTTCTATAGAAACTAATCTTCCCTTTTCCATATTCCCATAGTCCTTCATTTATACCTCTATTACAAAACCAATATTCTACCTTGTAATCAAATAGATATACATATTCTACTAGAGAAGAGCTTACTTGAGGCAAAATGCTTCTCTGTTCTTCTCTGAATGTATCATCAGTCTAACAATGCTCATACTTAAAAACATTTGTGGTATTGTATTAAATTCATTAGCGCCAAAAAGATTTGATTAGAAGAAGTATGAGATTCCCAGAAATTCATAATGTAAACAGTTTTACATCCATAACTATTTCTCAAATAGAGCAACATCAGGCTTTGCAATGGATTTAACCTTAGCTTCACAATAATTTGACATATGTTATCCATTCTAAGGTACAACTTTACATTTCATCATGTCTGAAATTTAGAAGATTCTTAAAACTACATGGAATGTTACATGTAATTTGTGTGTGTGTGTCCATTCACTCAGTTCTGTTTGACTCTTTGCAACCCCATGGACTGTAGCTTGCCAGGCTTCTCTGTCCATGGAATTTTCCAGGCAAGAATTCTGGAGCAGTGAATCTTCCTGACTCAGAGATTGAAACTCCATTTCTCCTGCCAGTGCAGGAGACAACTGTGCAACCTGGGAAGCCTACATATACTTTAGAAATATTTTTAAATTCTTGGGTATATATAAAATAATGGTGAGTCTTATGATGGAAGGTATTTCATAGTAGCAGTGCACTTTAACAGTGGATGCTTCATTTCACTAAGCTTCAATTTCCTACAGTGTAAATGAGACTCAAAATACCTATATCTCAGCATATAAAAGATGTGGTCAAAGAAACTATACCTTTTTAAAGAAAAGGATCAAATGAAAGATTAAAATGAACTGTAAAAAAGCTATCTGATAAGCATTAACTGTAATCATGCCTAATAAAGCTCTTGCCACCTACCAAGAGTCTAATTAAAGATAGCAACTTACTTAGTCATCATCATCATCAACAATAGCAAAGTCACCATGATCTTGCTTAACAGGGAACTGAGAGGAAAAAAAGTTTCACACTGTAATATTGAAACACCATGTCTTCTGTCCTCTAATTCCTTCCAGAATGCTGAAAATAATTTCCATAATTTCTCAACAGATATATAAGCTGCCAGAGCACATTTCGAGATTACAAAAAAAAAACAGAACAAACAAAAACTGTAAAGGTCTTGAAAAGACTCATCTTCCGAGTAACAACCAGCTGAAGAAAAATCACCAAGTGACAGACAGTAGACAGAGGTAACAATAAAGACCACAAGATGGGGTTATCAACCTTTTGAGGCTGCTGCTGTTCCAGGAGTTGCTGTCTGAGATGTTCAAGATTTTTCTGCTGCAGTTGTTCTGCTATCTGATGAAATGACCCAGCAATTCCACTCCTAGGCATATACCCTGAGGAAACCAAAATTGAAAGAGACACATGTATCCCATTGTTCACTGCAGTGCTATTTACAATAGCTAGAATGTGGAAGCAACCTAGATGTCCATGGGCATATGAATGGATAAAGAAGTTGTGGTATATATACACAATGGAGTATTACTCAGCCATAAAAAGGAATGCATTTGAGTCAGTTCTAATGAGGTGAATGAACCTAGAACCTATTATACAGAGTGAAGTGAGTCAGAAAGAGAAAGATAAATACCGTATTCTAACACATATATACGGAATCTAGAAAAATGGTACTGAAGAATTTATTTACAGGGCAACAATGGAGAAACAGACATAGAGAATAGACTTATGGACATGGGGAGACGGGAGGAGAGGGTGAGATGTATGGAAAGAGTACCATATGTAAAATAGATAGCCAACAGGAATTTGCTGTATGGCTCAGGAAATTCAAACAGGGGCTCTGTATCAACCTAGAGGAGTGAGATGGGGAGGGAGATGGGAGGGAGTTTCAAAAGGGAGGGGATATACGTATACCTATGGCTGATTCATGTTGAGCTTTGACAGAAAACAGCAAAATTCTGTAAAGCAATTATCCTTCAATAAAAAATTAATTAAAGAAAACAGAATAGTGCTCCTTCATTCTTTCTTTTAAACTTTTTCTTTTATATTGGGCTTTAACTGATTATACACCAATACAAACCAGAGGTCAAATTGCCAATATCTGTTGGATCATAGAAAAAGCAAGAGAGTTCCAGAAAAACATCTACTTCTGCTTTATTGACTATGCCAAAGCCTTTGACTGTGTGGATCACAACAAACTGTGGAAAATTCTGAAAGAGATGGGAATATGGACCACCTGACCTGCCTTCTGAGAAATCTGTATGCAGGTCAAGAAACAACAGTTAGAACTGGACATGGAACAACAGACTGGTTCCAGATAAGGAAAGGAGTACGTCAAGGCTGTATATTGTCACCCTGCTTATTTAACTTACATGCAGAGTACATCATGCGAAACGCTGGACTGAATGAAGCACAAGCTGGAATCAAGATTGCTGGGAGAAATGTCAATAATCTCAGATACACAGATGACACCACATTTATGGCAGAAAGCGAAGAAGATCTAAAGAGCCTCTTGATCAAAGTGAAAGAAGAGAGTGAAAAAGTTGGCTTAAAACTCAGCACTCAAAAAACGAAGATCATGGCATTTTGGTCCCATCACTTCATGGTAAATAGATGGGGAAACAATGGAAACCGTGACAGAATATATTTTGGGGGGCTCCAAAATCACTGCAGATGGTGACTGCAGCCATGAAATTAAAAGATGCTTGCTCCTTGGAAGAAAAGCTATGACCAACCTAGACAGCATATTAAAAAGGAGAGACATTACTTTGCCAAAGGTCCATCTAGTCAAAGCTATGGTTTTTCCAGTAGTCATGTATGGATGTGAGATGGACCATAAAGAAAGCTGAGCGCCAAAGAATTAATGCTTTTGAGCTGTGGTGTTGGAGAAGACTCTTGAGAGTCCCTTGGACTGCAAGGACATCCAACAAGTCCATCCTAAAGGAACTCAGTCCTCAATATTTATCAGAAGAACAGATGCTGAAGCTGAAATTCCAATACCTTGGCCACCTTACTTGAAGAACTGACTCATTTGAAAAGACCCTGATGCTGGGAAAGATTGAAGGCTGGAGGAGAAGGGGACAGCAGAGGATGAGATGGTTGAATGGCTTCATGACTCGATGGACATGAGTTTGAGTAAGTTCCAGGAGTTGGTGATGGACAGGGAAGCCTGGTGTGCTGTGCTGCAGACCATGGGGTTGCAAAGCGTCGGACATGACTGAGCAACTGAACTGAACTGATAACTTATTTAACAATGTTGTGATAGTTTCAGGTGAACAGTGAAGGGAATCAGCTATATATATACATGTATCCATTCTTCCCCAAACTCCCCTCCCATCTAGGCTGAGGAATGGCTTGATTTAAATTTTGTTTTCTGCAAAGTGGAGTCTACAATCTCAAAGTTAAATTTTCCTAGTTCTCATATGGTTTTGTTCATCTCGAGGTGGTCAGTTGGCCAAGAGAAGATGGTTGTTTCCTTCACTGGTTCAGGCCGACAGATTCTTACTTAACCAAATACCATTTCTAGTTCTTCAGAATACAAGGGAATTCCAGCATCACTGGGAGAGGCCTCAGGAAGACACAAAAACACAATGCTGCAACTGCTGTCACCCATTCCAGAGAGTCCAGGGTCATGGTCTGGCTTCATACTCTCTGGTCTCACAGATACACTCGGTGGACTTTTACCAGCGAGCCTCCTCCAAGTAATGAGAGCATCACAGGAAAAAACCCCACTGTTCTATTGCTGAATGATTTAGACAAGTTGCCCAGGGAGAGTGCCACTTTAGAAGGGTATGGCCTTTCTCTTCCTCTTCTAGTCATCAACATAAGGAAACTCAGTGCCTAAAAAGACTCCTTGACAAACAAGTAGTAATTGGTAACTGTTAGTTATTATTTTTCATCCCTACAAAAATAAGATCACAAGTCATATATGGCTCGTCATCTCTCATGCACATCCTATAGCCACTGATTCTAATTTTTAAAATGTACCAATTTTATTAGTCTTATTTCTTCAGTCTTTTATGTATATAGATGGGTGTGAATTATCATTTATCTACTGCTTGAAAATTTTATAGTCTATTTAGTCAATGTAATATAACTTTATTTTCGCTTTAAAAATTTAATCTTATGAGATGCCTGTTGACATTTAAAATTGTTCTATTCAGTTCCTTTATCTCTGTACCCTGTGGAGTCTGTTTATTGACTACAGATGTTAAGCACTTTGTTAAGGAACAGACAGCTGCAAGATAAAATATGTACTTCACCTGAGTGGTGGCATAGAAACCAGCATGTGGCTGAATCTATAAGAACTCCAATGGAAAGTATGTTTACAAGTTTAAAGGGCATACTCACAATCTACAGATTGGATTGGAATGACTGTGAGATTGTTTCAGGATTGTAAGATTTCCACGTAAAAGAAGTTAATAAAAGGCGTATTAGGGTAAGTCTCTTATAATTGTGATTTTGAACAAGCTACTTTAAATTATACAATAGCATGAACTGACAAGAGAAAAATAAATAGAGGGGCATCAGGATTGTAGGGGCTCAGAGCCCAAAACAACTTTGCAAGGCAGTCATAAAGATGAAACTCTGCATGTCCCTGCAACCAGAAGTCCAGCAAGAATTAGCCCAGAGACAAAACAGAAAAAGCCTGTTTTTCGTTGATTTCAATACACTAAAGGCAATAGCTAAAACTGGACATGGAGAGTGTGAATGTAATAGAAACCCACCAAAACACCACAGGGTTGCTGTTGTTACTGTTGTTTTGAGCTCAGTCTTGGCATTGTTTGAGACATAATAGATAAGCTGATTCTAAATTTTAGGTGGAAAAATAAGCAGCAAGTATTTTAAGGGAAATTCTGACAATAAATGCAATGATGGGCCACTCACCTTTTCACTCTGTGCCATTAGAATCTGAAACAGTAGTCTTGGGGCATGAACAGAGAACAAATGTCACAGAATAGGATCTGAGAATAAAGTGTAAAGGTATAGGAGAAACTTAGGGATGCTGTCCCAAATTATGGAATATTCCATTCTGAATCTCCTTAATATTGCTTATTAATTCAGCATATGACAAAAATGGCATTTTGAAGTAGTGAAAAAAAAGATGCCTTATTTAATTAATTGTTTGGAGGTAACCAGATAGTCTTTGAGGGCAGAAATGATTGAATCCTATTTTTCAGTTCATCAGAGTATATTCCAGTTGGAAGAAGTGAAAAAGTGAAAGTATTAGTCGCTCAGTCATGTCTGACTCTTTGCGACTCCATGGACTGTAACCCATCAGGCTCCCCTGTCCATGGAATTATCCAGGCAAGAATACTGGAATGGGTTTCCATTCCCTTCTCCAGGAGATCTTCCCCACCCAGGGAGCAAACCCATGTCTCTGGCATTGCAGGTGGATTCTTTGCCTTCTGAACCACCAGGGAAGCCCACTCTAGGTGGATCAAAGGTTTAAAAGTAAAATCAAAGCTGTAAAAATATTAGAAGAAGCCACTTGAGAATGTTTATTTCAGATTGAGGAGAGCCTTTTTAGGTTTGACATAAAGCCTAGAAGAAAAAAGTATTAATAAAAATGATAAATTTAACAATAAAAATTTAAAAATATGCTAGGTCAAAATCATAAGCAAGGACAAAAGACAAACCATAAATAAGAAAAAATATTTGCATTTCCTATTAAGGCAAAGGGATAATTTCTAGGAATTGAATAAGGAATGGATCAACAGTCCAATATAAAAATAGATCAAAAATATAAGTGGAAAATGGAAAAAGTCAAACATCATTTAAATGTATGAAAAAACGTTATAATCAAGAGGAATGTAAATTAAAATTACATTAAAATTTATTTCCTACCTATTAGACTGGAAAGGATGAGAAATTATAAAACTGTGTTGGTGAAAGTGTGAGAAGAAGACTCTCCTGCATCGCTGGAAGGAACATAAATTGCACAAGTTCTATGGGGCTCAGTTTGGCACTGCCTGTCGAAATTAAAAGGCGTATACTGTTTGACCCAGCAATTCCACTTCTAGGAGTTCATCCTACAGATATTCTTATATATGTAAAACAATATACGGACCAGATTGTCATTACAGTAATATTTGTAAAAATCAAAAGACTAGAAACAATAGAACTGGTTATGTCAATTATGGTACATCTTTCCAATGATGCAATTCCAATGAAATAATAAGCTTCTATAAGAAAGGAGGGAAAAAACATTTGTGCTGATTAAAAAAACTTCCAAGACTTCTGAGAGTATTTGTTGAATGAATGCCATTAAGTGTAAAGTCAAGGTGTGAATGATATGCACAGTCTAATCTACGTATATGCTCATCTATTAGGCAAATACCGTTGAGCATCTGCTGTGTATCAGGCATCACACTCCACACTTGGGATGTGCTTGTAGCCACACAGGCAAAGATCTCACCCATAGTGGAGCTTACATTCTGTAAAGGGGACAGAGCTCTGGGAGCCATGGAGGCAGTGATCCTGTTAAGGGGCTGGTGGCCACCATCTGGGAGACAGCAGCGGAGGGGGCAAGCAGAGACCAGATTCCAGAAACATTTTCAAAGTAGTCAGCAGGCTTTTCTGAGAGACTGGATGTAGCCCATGAATGAGAGGAGTCAGGGATGGCTGAGCAGCTTGAAGGCTGGGGTCGTGATGGGCTAGATGAACACAGGCCGGATGGACAGGATAGGAAAGCTGCAGGAGGAGTTTTTGTGGGGCGGAAGAGTAGGAATTCAGCTTGAACAAGTTGAATCTGAAACATCTATTAGACATCCAAACAACTGTTTAATCAATGTCCTCTCTAGATGGTATATAGAGCCAAGGGTACATTACTGTGTATTTGCTAGTGCGGGTATGAAAGACTGCTGCTGCTGCTGCTAAGTCGCTTCAGTCGTGTCTGACTCTGTGCAACCCCATAGACGGCAGCCCACCAGGCTCCCCTGTCCCTGGGATTCTCCAGGCAAGAGCACTGGAGTGGGTTGCCATTTCCTTCTCCAATGCGTGAAAAGTGAAGAGTGAAAGTGAAGTCGCTCCATCGTGTCCGACTCCTAGCAACCCCATGGACTGCAGCCTACCAGGCTTCTCCGTCCATGGGATTTTCCAGGCAAGAGTACTGGAGTGGGTTGCCTTGCCTTCTCCAGTGAAATACCTCTAGAGAAATACAAAAAACTGGAGATTTTGATTGATTCTTTAGGAGAGAATTGAGTGACTAGGGATCAAGTGTTGAATGGAGACTTAGGTTTCATTCTATAGTGAGTTTAGACCTTTAAATTTTGAACCATATGAATATATTATGGTAAAAATTAAAATAATGTTTAACAGTAATAAAAATTACAAGCTGTGTTATACAATTTCTGCATAATGATGCCTAAACACTTTTTTCCCTCATTGTTAAAACATTTTTTTAATGCTGAGAAAAGGATATTAGTTTTTCTGATTCCAAAGACATTTATTGAACATCTGTCATATATGATACTGAAATTTTTTTAAAATTAACAAGATATGGTCTTTTTTTAAACATAATAATGTGATAAATTTGAGTAAATCTACCTGTTGGAACTAATTAGTAGCAAAAGCTATACCTTATTAGTATTGGCAAACAGCTGATTTATAAAGCACAGCTGCTGGGGCTTTTTTTTTTAATACAATAAAGTAGGTATCACATGGTTATTTGGACCCTCAGAAAAGATTCAGATTTTATGATCCTAAATTAAATTAAATAGCTAAAGATACAGTTGATCAAAGCTTTTCTAGACAAATAATGTTTCATCTCTTTTAATTCTATCTCAGTACTGATTTGTGTGTTTTTTGTTTTGATATAGAAAAATATAAATCATATAAGAAACGTAAGAAACACCTATATGGTCTCCTGTCCAGAATTAATAACAGATGTCAACATTTTGTCATTGTTTTAATCAGCTCAAAGTGCTGTAACAAAGTGTCGTAGTCTGGGTGGCTTAAACAACAAAGGTTCACTTCTCATAGTTTTGGAGGCCAGGAAGTCCAAGAGCAAGGAACCGGCCAATCTGGTGTCTGATGACAGCCTACTTCCTGGCTTGTAGATGACTGTTCTCATTGTATCCTCACATGGTAGAAGGCAAAGAGAGGAAGCCAACTCTCAGGTCTCTTCTTATAAGTGCACTAACTGCATTCATGAGGGTTCCATCCTTTTAACCTAATTACCCATTGAAATCCCCACCATCACGTTAGGCTTAGGATTTCAGCATATGAATTTTGGGAGAACACATTAAGTCCATACTTTGCTTTATATGCCACATTTATGCTACAGTCATGTTTGCCTTTAATATTTAATAACACATATAAAATATTACAAATGAAACCTGGGTCTTCTTTGTTCTTCTTTCAGTCCTATTCCCTTTCTTCTTGAGATAACCACTCTCCTAAATGAGTGTGCGTCCTTTCAGTCCTCATTTTTATTACACATTTGCATTCATAAATAAGATTTAAACTTTAAAAGACCCTATTATTTGGTATACATTAATTTGTAACTTGCCTATTTTCACCTAACATTGTTTTTGAGAGCTATCCATGTTTGATACATGTCACTGTTTTATTATCCTCTAGATAATAAAAAATCCATCTCTCTAAGGTGTGGAATTACAGCAATTTTAATTTTTTTTTATTTTTTATTTTTTATAAGGGAACCATACATGATTTGGAGAAGGCAATGGCACCCCACTCCAGTACTCTTGCCTGGAAAATCCCATGGATGGAGGAGCCTGGTAGGCTGCAGTCCATGGGGTCGCTAGGAGTCGGACACGACTGAGCGACTTCAATTTCCCTTTTCACTTTCGTGCATTGGAGAAGGAAATGGCAACCCACTCCGGTGTTCTTGCCTGGAGAATCCCAGGGATGGGGGAGCCTGGTGGACTGCTGTCTCTGGGGTTGCACAGAGTCGGACACGAGTGAAGCGTCTTAGCAGCAGCAGCAGCAGCATACATGAATTGGAATTGGATTACGGCTAAATCCCTGGAAAAGGAAATGGCAACCCACTCCAGCATTCTTGCCTGGAGAATCCCATGGCAGGCTACAGTCCATGGGGTTGTAAAAAGTTGGACACTACTGAGTGACTCAACTTTATTGCTAAATGCCTTAAAACATTAAAACTGTATTCTCAAACTGTGTGTCAAGTTATTTCAGGACACTGTAGCAAACTCATGGGGGTGAAGCAGGATATTTTTAAATTTCAAGGAAAACATAGTGACGTTTGTCAGATACACACTACTATTGCATATCTAGGTCTACTAGGTACTGGTTCTCGGAGAAGGCAATGGCACCCCACTCCAGTGTTCTTGCCTAGAGAATCCCAGGGACGGGGGAGCCTGGTGGGCTGCCATCTATGGGGTCGCACAGAGTCAGACACGACTGAAGAGACTTAGCAGCAGCAGCAGCAGGTACTGGTTCTGGCCTAGGTTCAGATAGTTAGGCACTCCTTTTGGCCTAGGGATGCAATGAAATATTATCAAGACACTAAAAGTCACCAGGAACTGAGAAAATTTGAAAATCTCTACATAAGAATAAGGAACCTATGAATTTGTGTATTTGGCCCCACAACTTGGTGTACAACTACAGTAATTTCAGGCAGAGTTCCTCCAAGAAACTAATTAGCCTAGCCTCGCAAACCTGTCTATTTCATTGATAAAACAGGGAACACCTGGAAGGAATAGTTTAGTGTTTTAAATCTCTGGCAAACTACTTAAGATAGTATCTAAATTGTTTCAGGGACTTTTCTGGCAGCCCAGTGGTTAAAACTGTGCTTCCAATGCAGGAGGCCTGGGTCTGATTCCTGGTCAGGGAACTAAGATCCCACATGCCATGTGGTGTAGTCAAAAAAAAAAAAAAAAAAACACACGTAGAAAATGCTTCAAATAAATGGTTCTCACCAAAAATGCCCCTCAGACTATGATAAACCTTAAATGTGCATGTAGGTATTTATTTGTACCAGAAGAATGCTCAACTACCACACAATTGCACTCATCTCACACGCTAGTAAAGTAATGCTCAAAATTCTCCAAGCCAGGCTTCAGCAATATGTGAACCATGAACTTCCTGAAGTTCAAGCTGGTTTTACAAAAGGCAGAGGAACCAGAGATCAAATTGCCAACATCCGCTGGATCATGGAAAAAGAGAGTTCCAGAAAAGCATCCATTTCTGCTTTATTGACTATGCCAAAGCCTTTGACTGTGTGGATCACAATAAACTGTGGAAGATTCTGAAAGAGATGGGAATACCAGACCACCTGACCTGCCTCTTGAGAAATCTGTATGCAGGTCAGGAAGCAACAGTTAGAACTGGACATGGAACAACAGACTGGTTCCAAATGGGAAAAGAGTACGTCAAGGCTGTATATTGTCACCCTGCTTATTTAACTTCTGTGCAGAGTACATCATGAGAAATGCTGGACTGGAAGAAACACAAGCTGGAATCAAGATTGCCGGGAGAAATCTCAATCACCTCAGATATGCAGATGACACCACCCTTATGGCAGAAAGTGAAGAGGAACTAAAAAGCCTCTTGATGAAAGTGAAAGTGGAGAGTGAAAAAAGTTGGCTTAAAGCTCAACATTCAGAAAACGAAGATCATGGCATCTGGTCCCATCACTTCATGGCAAATAGATGCGGAAACAGTGGAAACAGTGTCAGACTTTATTTTGGGGGGCTCCAAAATCACTACAGATGGTGACTACAGCCATGAAATTAAAAGACGCTTAGTCCTTGGAAGGAAAGTTATGACCAACCTAGATAGCATATTCAAAAGCAGAGACATTACTTTGCCAACAAAGGTTCATCTAGTCAAGGCTATGGTTTTTCCTGTAGTCATGTATGGATGTGAGAGTTGGACTGTGAAGAAGGCTGAGCACAGAAGAACTGATGCTTTTGAGCTGTGGTGTTGGAGAAGACTCTTGAGGGTCCCTTGGACTGCAAGGAGATCCAACCAGTCCATTCTGAAGGAGATCAGCCCTGGGATTTCTTTGGAAGGAATGATACTAAAGCTGAAACTCCAGTACTTTGGCCACCTCATGCGAAGAGCTGACTCATTGGAAAAGACTCTGATGCTGGGAGGGATTGGGGGCAGCAGGAGAAGGGGACGACAGAGGATGAGATGGCTGGATGGCATCACTGACTCGATGGACATGAGTCTGAGTGAACTCCGGGAGTTAGTGATGGACAGGGAGGCCTGGCGTGCTGCGATTCATGGGGTCACAAAGAGTCCCACACAACTGAGAGACTGAACTGAACTAGGGCAAGCACTGAGAGAGGGTCAGGGAGGGAAACATGTTGAAGAAAAGGAAGATTTGGGGCATGGTTTTAGTGATTAACAAATCAGCCAGATTTTACTCATAAGCCCTATTTCTGAAGATTTAACCTATAAGTCATTCCTTCCAAGAAACCAGGAACTCGGCTTGGGGGATATTATGGAATACTTAAGACCCATTTCATCCCAAAGGATGCCATCAGGGACCTTGGTTTAGGAATGCTTGCATTCCTGCTTAGTACCACTAGGGGCGCTGTCAGGGACACTCAGGTTTTCTGCAGAGGGAGAAGGTGACTGAAAAGACAGGAAAGATGACAATGACTTTCTCCTCGATCACAGATACATCACACCCTCTGTAATCCCAGGGCCAAGTCCATCTCCTTTGCTTTGCTGGTTCCTATTTTACATAAAGTCAATATAGTATTGTTGTCCCATATACGTTTATTTCTATTTAGATAGAAGTGAATTGAAGTCGCTCAGATCAGATCAGTCGCTCAGTCGTGCCCGACTCTTTGCGACCTCATGAATCGCAGCACGCCAGGCCTTCCTGTCCATCACCAGCTCCCGGAGTTCACTGAGACTTACATCCATCGAGTCAGTGATGCCATCCAGCCATCTCATCCTCTGTCACTCAGTCGTGTCCAACTCTTAGCGACCCCATGGACTGTAGCCTACCAGGCTCCTCTGTCTATGGGATTTTCCAGGCAATAGTATTGGAGTGGGTCTCCCGCACTGTAGACAGACGCTTTACCGTCTGAGCCACCAGGGAAATTCTGTCTATTTAGATAGAAAGAACCTTGTAAAAGAAAAAAAGGCGGGGGCCTGAGGGGGCCGGGGATGGAGGATGGCTTCCCTGGTGGCTCAGACGGTAAAGAATCTGCCTCCAAAACAAGAGACCTGGGTTCAGTTCCTGGGTTGAGAAGATCACCTGGGGAAGGGAACAGCTACTCACTCCAGTATTCTTGTCTGGAGAATTCTATGGACAGAGGAGTTTGATGAGCTACAGTCTATTGGTCACAAAGAGTCCGACACAACTGAATGTCTAACAGGAGAAAAAAAAAAGAGTTTCTACTTCTAAAATGTCATGGAAAAGGCTTGGTTTGGGAGGAAATTGCTGAACTTGAAAAGAGAAAAAACAGCAGATTTTAGACAGAATAACTTTTTATTTTAACAAAATTAATGCTGCTAAGAAATCTGAGACAAAAATATATTGCTTTTGCTTCGTGAGTAAATGATATCCATCTCCCAAAGGACCATCTGTGGTCATTATGATGTCACCTTGGCAGAAACTTGAGGACGTTAGTGGATCAGATGTCTTGAGTCTTAATAAAGCATCAATAACATTTGAAAACAAATGATAATATAACCTATTCTTACTTTCTTTGTAGAGAGGGGCACTTCCAAAAAATACCATCAACCTTATTGTCTTTCAATTATAAATGGATTCAAATGTAATTTTTTCCAGGATGTTAACGTCACATTTTAAGACCCATTACAGAGAAATAAATAATTCAGAATGTTTTCTGGATTACTGGAATTTAAAAGTAAAGCCAGCTTTGAGGTCATGTAATAGTTTTGCCAAACCTAAAGCCGTCCTAAAGGTCACAGTCAGATTCATAGTCATGTTTTTCCAGTCCTCTGTGATTATGGCGCTTGAATAAGTACCAATGGCAGATGTTTTTATTTTCCCCAGAACTAAGATTTTAGGTAGAGAACCGCCTAGCAGTGGCATACCAAGCTCATGTCAAAAATACTAACGTAAAATCTGGTGTTATATAAGGATTTGACTCCTAAATGGAATGAAAATAAAAAATGAAAACATTTTTAATTAAAATTTTTTTCAGATCTTAGATAAGGAATCTAGGTTGGAGATGGTAGGTTGTTCATTCTTTAAGCCTTCACAGAAAACCTACTGTACACAGACATTGTGTAAGTTCGTAGGGGCCATAGAGATAGATCAGAGAGTAGTGTAGAGGATGCATTCATAAACAACACAATTCCAAATCTGGGGACTGCCCCAGTGGAGGGGTTAATAAAGGGGTACAGGAGTTCAGGGCCTTCCCAGGTGGTGCTAGTGGTAAAGAACCTGCCTGCCAATGCAGGAGCCAGAAGAGATGTGGGTTCAGTCCCTGGGTGGGGAAGATCCCCTGGAGGAGGGCATAGCAACCCACTCCAGTATCCTTGCCTGGAGAACCCTATGTACAGAGGAGCCTGGTGAGCTACAGTCCATAAGGTTGCAAAGAGGTAGACACGACAGAAGTGACAGCGTGCACATAGGAGCTCAGAGAAATATAATGGCTAGTTTTGATCTGGGCTGAAAGACCAGTTCAATCTCAGTTGGCAGATTTGGTGAAAGAAGGTAGGGTATTCCAAGCAGAGAGAAATTGAGGAGGAAAGGCACAGTCAAGAAAAGTCACCTGATGTGGTACATAAAGTGAAGGTTGTGAGAAATAAGGCTGGAGAGTGAGGTCAAGGTTAACCACAGACCCTCTCCCACACCATCCTGGAGAATTCGGAATTTATTTGCTAGGCAATGGCATTATTATGAACACCTTCAAAATGGATCAGAGAAAGATGTCCACAATAAAATGCAAAAATAAAGAGCTAAATTAACCAAATGATACTCCAAGTTCACAATGCAGGAAGCTCTTTTGTTGTCAAGAGACACTTTCTTATTTAGGAAAAAAAATAGAGCGAAAGCTATCAATGATCACTTTTGTAACTTGGAACACTATTTCCCAATAGGGTTTTGAGAGAACCTATTATTAACAAAACAACATATTTGCAAACAATAAAGTCCTATTTCTTTAATTTTTATTTCTTAAATAACAAGAACAATAATTTACATGATGGGAAGAATCATATAACATTAAGGACATGGAATAGTGTTTTATCCTATAAAAACTAATAATAAATAACATTCTTCAGACAAAGTGAGAAAGAAGGAGAGGCAGGATGGAGTGGGGGAAGAGAGATAGAAGAAAGAAACAGGGAAGACAAGAGGAGAAAGAAAGATGGAGGAAGAAAGGAAAGTGGATTGATGGAGGTAAAGAAAGTCCTTAGGAGAGAGACATGGGGTGAGTAGTTGAGAAGTGGTTAGGTACACAGATAGCAAGAAGCTTCAAAAAATCCCTGATCTTTTCACTTCCCTCTTCCTCTTCCGACAACTTCCTCTCTTCTTCCATCACTGGCACCCTTTCCAAAGTTCTGCTTGTGTTTGCTATGGGCTAAGTCACTTCAGTCATGTCTGACTCTGTGCAACCCCATGGATTGTAGCCCACCAGGTTTCTCTCTCCATGGGATTCTCCAGGCAAGAATACTGGAGTGGGTTGCCATTTCCTTCTCCAAAAGTTCTGCTTGCTCCTCTCCAAATCAAGAAATAGAGAAAACCTAAGGCTTATATTTAGGTCATAGTTCACATGATGACAAGCCTCCTGATGGCCAATAAAAGGATAACGATGCTAGGAATTGCCTACTTTTACAAAAGACATCATAAATGTATGGTTTTACTGTGCCTTCCTGTCTCTCATCTCCTTTGAGCTTTCAGTTATGTAGAACAAGCATTCTCCTCCTTTTACAGATCAGAAAAGGTAAAATGGCTGTAGGATCTTCCTGAGTCTGTGATATCCATCTCCCCACAAGCCGTCTGTAGCCGTTATGATGTCACCTTGGTAGAAACTTGAGCACATGAGTGGATTAGATGTCTGGAGAGTGAGTGGAAACTATCTAGAGTCTTGATAAAACACAACATTTTAAAGCCAATAATTATATAACCTGGTTTTTTTGAGTTTATGATAATGAAAATGGTACTGAAGCAGAAGATCTGAGTTTTAATAGTAATAAGGATATTACTAACTAATAAAGATAGCTCGGTTTAT
The DNA here is from genome assembly GCF_002263795.3 of Bos taurus. NCBI lineage: Eukaryota > Metazoa > Chordata > Mammalia > Artiodactyla > Bovidae > Bos > Bos taurus. Next base: position 62,512,098 of record NC_037336.1, on the reverse strand, counting down.
TAAGCACTGATGCACAGACACTGTGCTAAACCTCATATATATGCATTATTTCCTTCCACCTCCACCCCAGCTGTATGAGGTCAATGCTATTTTTTAATAAATGATGCAACTAAGGTTTAGAGAACTTAAATGATTTGGCCAAATGTTTTATTCAAGCTTTAGATTATTTTGTTTATAACCTCTTTGGGCCTCTCCTTTCTTTGTCTGTAAAATAAAGCCACTGAGGTAATTTGAAAAAGAATGAAGATATAGTTTATGCATCAAAGGAAAAGTGTCTGTCACACTATGTCAGGAGTTGCTAAACTTTTTCCGTGAAGCATCAAATACGGACCATTTCATCTTTGCAGGCCCTGTCATCTCTGTTGCAGCTATTCACCTCCGCCCCTGTGGAGCAAAAGTGGCCTTAGACTTAGGATGAGCGTGGCTGTGTCCCAATCAAACTTTATTAGGGACATCGACATTTGAATTTCACATGTCAGAAAATATTGTTCTTTGTTTTTTTTTTCCCAACTGTTTAAGAAAATATAAAAATCCTCCTTAGCTTGAAAGCCATACGTAAACAGGCAGAGGGATGGATTTGCTGTCATCCTGTCATTTGCAGACCTTCCTTTAAGTGAAGTAAGGCTGTCATTTGAAGACTTGACTTTATGTGAAGGTATCACAAATGTCTGTGTCCACAGAAGCTTTTCTTAGCAGACTGGTAACATTATTTCTAAATAATCAGGAAGGAAATTTTTTTCAAGTGAAAGAAACTGTTTAATCTATTCTCATCAGTAACTGCTGGCTCTGCCGTGTCTTCTACTTGTGGTGTGCCCTATATTAGAAGGAATTGCTGGACCACTTGAGTGTCTATCTTTATATTATCCTGACCTAGATAAAGGCAGTGCCAAAGAATGCTCAACCTACCGCACAATTGCACTCATCTCACACACTAGTAAAGTAATGCTCAAAATTCTCCAAGCCAGGCTTCAGCAATATGTGAACCATGAACTTCCTGATGGTCAACCTGGTTTTAGAAAAGGCAGAGGAACCAGAGATCAAATTGCCAACATCCGCTGGATCATGGAAAAAGCAAGAGAGTTCCAGAAAAACATCTATTTCTGCTTTATTGACTATGCCAAAGCCTTTGACTGTGTGGATCACAATAAACTGTGGAAGATTCTGAAAGAGATGGGAATACCAGACCACCTGACCTGCCTCTTGAGAAATCTGTATGCAGGTCAGGAAGCAACAGTTAGAACTGGACATGGAACAACAGACTGGTTCCAAATAGGAAAAGGAGTACATCAAGGCTGTATATTGTCACCCTGTTTATTTAACTTCTATGCAGAGTACATCATGAGAAACGCTGGGCTGGAAGAAACACAAGCTGGAATCAAGATTGCTGGGAGAAGTATCAATCACCTCAGATATGCAGATGACACCACCCTTATGGCAGAAAGTGAAGAGGAACCAAAAAGCCTCTTGATGAAAGTGAAAGTGGAGAGTGAAAAAAGTTGGCTTAAAGCTCAACATTCGGAAAACGAAGATCATGGCATCTGGTCCCATCACTTCATGGCAAATAGATGGGGAAACAGTGGAAACAGTGTCAGACTTTATTTTTGGGGGCTCCAAAATCACTGCAGATGGTGATTGCACCCATGAAATTAAAAGACGCTTAGTCCTTGGAAGGAAAGTTATGACCAACCTAGATAGCATATTCAAAAGCAGAGACACTACTTTGCCAACAAAGGTCTGTCTATTCAAGGCTATGGTTTTTCCAGTGATCATGTATGTATGTGAGAGTTGGATTGTGAAGAAAGCTGAGCGCCGAAGAATTGATGCTTTTGAACTGTGGTGTTGGAGAAGAGTCTTGAGAGTCCCTTGGACTGCAAGGACATCCAACCAGTCCATTCTGAAGGAGATCAGCCCTGGGATTTCTTTGGAAGGAATGATGCTAAAGCTGAAACTCCAGTACTTTGGCCACCTCATGCGAAGAGTTGACTCATTGGAAAAGACTCTGATGCTGGGAGGGATTGGGGGCAGCAGGAGAAGGGGACGACAGAGGATGAGATGGCTGGATGGCATCACTGACCCGATGGACATGAGTCTGAGTGAACTCCGGGAGTTGGTGATGGACAGGGAGGCCTGGCGTGCTGAGATTTATGGGGTCACAAAGAGTCGGACACGACTGAGCGACTGAACTGAACTGAACTGACCTAGATGGGGTGCATTGGAGAGGCAAAAAGCAAATTAATCCCAGATTCAAGCTCCAAAGAAGAAATTGCTAAGTAAAGCATTGTTGCTGGATTCAGAAATAGTTGGTTTTAAAAGATAAATTGCATCATGTTGGCATTCAGTAAAAGTAGCGAATAGCTTTTTGAGCATCAACAATTACAAGTCTGGTTCTTCTCAAAGCAGTAAGGCTCCTGGCAGCTTAGGAGGCAGTATTAGCCTGTGTGATCAGAGACGCACTGTCCTTGATCTTGTCTCCACATGCAGTCTTCTTGGTGGTCTCTCATTCATTAGCACCTTAAATTAGTGTATCTGAAAACAAAACGTGTATCCCTGCCCGCTAGACTGAGCTCACAGGCGCATGCGCAGATGTACCCTGGAGGGTCCGGCTGTGTGCCTGACTGGCTCTATCCGTTTCTCTGGCTTTTCCAATCTTTCAGTCGTCCTAGTGTGAGGATTCCTTTCATCTCTTGATTCTCTTGACCAAAGGAGTTGGTGTGTGACCACCTACTACATGTAAATATCTTATACAGACGTTGGACTTGTCCTGCTGAGGCTTAAGAATAGGTCTCCTTTCTGGAGGAGTGGCTGAAGGGGAGGCATCTCCCAAGAGGGCACTCATCTCCCGTGTCCATCCTCTGTAGGAAAGGCAGATCCTCGTCCAGGAAACAGGAATTCTGAATTCTGTCTCAACCCACGGGAGAGTCCCACGTTGCCCTGGACCCAGCGCTCTAATAGCCTGAGTTTGAAGAGGTGCCAGGTTAGTGTTTTTCAGTGGTAGACATGAGGACGGAGCCTCAGCAGGAAGGAACCTCAAGAGTTTCCACTTTGTTGAAGCTTAGAGAGCAGGCCACACCTTGTAACCAGGTTGTGGTATTTTTTGTTATGCTTTCTTTACTTTGTGTTACTACCCTTTGTGTTGGTGTTAATCACTCAGTCGTGTCCAACTCTTTGTGACCCCATGGACTGTAGCCCGCCAGGTTCCTCTGTCCATGGAATTCTCCAGGCAAGAATACTGGAGTGGGTTGCCATTTCTTTCTCCAGGGGATCTTCCCGACCCGAAGATCAAACCCGGGTCTCAGTTAATACCCTTGACTTTGGTAAATTCTGATTTAAATGTTCCAGCCTTGCTTCAGGATTGCCACTGGTTTTAAAAGCAAGCTTGTAAAAACTGAGGTGTTAAAAGGGAAGCAGTGCCCCCCTGAGGCCAGTTTAGTGCTGCCAGCAATAACCGGAGGAATCCCTAAAAACCTGTGCAAACCTACTGGGAGATTGAGATTAAGAGTTGGTGTTCAATGGGGAAGGCCATCTTCATCACTGTGTGTTCTCCACAATTTCTAAATCCATTGCAGATAAACATCCTTTTACAGTAATGGTGTAATGCTGATAGATAGCATACAGATTAGGCTTAGGCTGGAGGCTGTGTGACTTCAAGCAAGTTATTTTATCTCTCTGTGCTTCAGTTTCCTTATTGATACAATATGTGTAATATGACCTCTCTGAAATGATTTATTAATAGGATTAAATAGGTTACTATATAAAATTACTTAGCACAGCGCCAGGCTTACAGTATATCCTCAGTACCAGTCCTCTTTATTACTGTAGTCTCTCCCCAGACTTGTTCTATATCATGCTGACTAACAGGACCAAACCATCTTCTTCCATGGGTCTTCTTGGAAACTTAGCAAACTGTAGTAAAACTATCAACATCAGCTTCTAAGATTCCAGCAGCAGCCTAGGCACTGTAAGAACTCAAAAGAATTTTATTACACAGTTCTTGTCCTCTGGGGCCTTACAAACAAGTTGGAAAGGTAGATACAATATGGCTCCATTGCTTAATAACCTTGATGATGTTGGACAAGATTTTTTAAAAATATCTCTAGAACTCAGTTTCCTCTTTTGAAAAATGTGGATTATAATAGCGACTATGTCATAGGGTTAATGTGAGAAGTAAATAAGTTCATAAAGGTAAAATGCTTACAACAGTGCTGACATATGGTAAATGTTAGTTTCCTGGCATATACCACCATGAAGCAGTGCATGTATGATGAAGTACCAATAAGAGGGGTGTCTCGGGGATAGAGCAGGGGTTCATGCAGCTTCATGAAGCCTCATGGAAGAGATAAGACTTGAGCTGAGGTTGCAGGTTGGATAGCACTGGGATAGGCAAGACAGGTTCATAGTATTCCCCAAAACACTGAGAAGGAAATTGGCAGGGACATTTGTTATTTGTATTTGTTAAAATACAGACTGCTTCATTATTTCCTGCATGCCAGAAACTTGAGAATTTCAATGTGTTAATAAATGGCTATAGATGCTTAACAAATATTTTCTGACTTGCAAAAGAGACAGGGAAGGTACTGTGTGTTACTTATCCATAAAAGTTATGTTGGTTTCTTAAATTCTATAAAATATTTGGTCTGGATTACTGGAGCTAAACTTATGCCGTGTATGTAGTTCAGAAAAAAATGGAAGAAATTGTAGCTATAGGATCCTATTTCAACAGCAGGTGGCTCCCTCACATACAGGTAACAAAAGTGGCCCTGTGGTCTACACAGGAATCATTTAAGTCATCTGAGCAGTTGTATGTCATTGAGGCTGCATTTGGAAATAGTTTTTTGCATTGATTTTTTTTTTTGCATTGATTTTTGTCTGAAAGATGACATTCATACAGCAAGAAGGAATGTCTTCTTTCTTGGGAGCTATGCTTACCTCTGAGGATCACAATCTGATCACTGTTCTTTCTGTGAGTGAAAATCATATACTTGGCAGTACGTGTTCCCTTATTTCTATCATTGAAGGACTTTAGTAGTACTTATACATGCTGGGAGCATCACAAGTTTGGAATTCCTACCTTTCAACATTAGAGTACAATTTTTGTAACAGCACCGATGATGCACCAGTCACCTTTCATTTAATCACTTCTTGATATTTCAGTTCCACAGATCTCATCTTCATTTCATTTGGCATGAGCAGGAACAGTTTTCTGCCAATTGGGCCTCCTGACACCCACCAGTGTAAGCATAGTTCCATCCTAGTCAGCTCAGCCCTTGTCTGGTATTGTTTCTCCACCTCAGCTTGAGCTTTGCTGTTCTCTGTTTTAGGATGCTGCTGGAGAAAGTCCACAAATAGAGCACATATAGGCCACTGTAGATTTAAAATAACAGAATTACAGAGCTGAGAGGTTACTTAGGGCTCCTGTGGTTCATACACCTCCTTTTATGGTTTTCTAAAATGAGAAAGTCAGGGAAGTTACTTCATCTATACACACACAAATATGTCCATATATAAATGTACATATACATATATATATGATCACTCTGCTGTACACTCCAAACTAGCATGACATTGTAAATTAACTATATACATCAATAAAAAAATTTTAAACACGAAAAGACTGTACCACAGTGGCAAAAGTGGGATTGGTTTCCTCATATATTCTTTTTCAGATTCTTTTCCACCATAGGTTATTACAAGTCCAAGAATAAAGGGAAGAGGACAAAGGAAGCTGTGGGAGGGGAATCAGAGAGGGACTTACAGATCTTGGCAATGTCCTTCAGCCGTAATGACGGACATCTCTGTCAGAGTGTTCTGAAGGGCAGTGTTATAACCTGAATGTTTTGTCCTCCCCAAATTATTATGTTGAAGCCCACCATGAAGCAGTGCATATATGATGAAGTACCAATAAGAAGGTATGTGGGGATAGAGCAGGGGTTCGTGCAGCTTAATGAAACGTCATAGAAGAGATAGGACTTGAACTGAGGTTGCAGGTTGGATAGTAACATGATGGTATTGGGAAGTTCTGCCTTTGGGAGGTGTTAGGTTTAGTTAAACTCATGAGGGTGGAGCTCCTGTGATGGAATTAATGTGCTTATAAGAGACACCAAAGGACTTGCTGCCCCCCTCCACCCTCAGTGTGTGGATACAAGGAATGTCTTTCATACCCATAAGAAATGGGTGGGAGAAATGTCTGTTTAGGTCTTCTGTCCATTTTCTGATTGGGTTGTGTTGGGCTTTTTTTTTTTTTTTTTTTGGTCCCAAAAAACTATTTTTATACTAGGCACTTAATAAATATTAAAACACTAGCCAAATTTTCATGCTTTTAATGTTACAAGTGTGTATCTAATAATTGTTGAAACCAGAATTGCTTCCTTGTACAGTTAGTCTCACCTTGCTATACCTGTCAAAATACTTCAATTACCTGCTCAAACTGTCATACTGCTCATGGATTAATTTTAAATGAAATGCAACTCTAGCATAAGACTGTGATTTAAGAGAGGATATACAGTATTTTTATGACCTGACAACATATTTCTTATTCCAGATTTTTACCTGTCAGTGAAGGATTTAAATTGGAATGTTAGCCATTTATGAAGACTCTTGACCTTTTGAATATTTATTTGTAATATGTATTCACTCACAGAAAGTTGAGTGTGTATTATACGTCAGGCCTTGGTCTAGGAGCTGGGAACACAAAGTATGATCGGGCCCATTCCCCAGCCTAGCAAGCTCACGTCATAGTAAAGGGAATCAGACATGAACACCAGTAGGTGACAAGGAGGTTAGGAGGGCCAGGGTAGAAGTCTGCATAGAGTGCAATGGAGGCCCAAAGGGGGAATCAGTCAACCGTGTGAGGGTGGGAGATTTGGTTGGTAATGACTCCACCGAATAGGGTGACATTTGAGCTTTGTCTTGAAAAGCACAGTTGGGTAGGGCAAGTAATACGATTAAAGGAAGTTGCTTTAGCCAAAGCATAGAATGCTCAAGGGGTGAGTCATTTGGAAGTTTGAGTTCAGGTACAGCAGGCATGGGTTTCCCTTATGGCTCAGTGATAAAGAACGTGCCTGCCAAGGGAGGAGATGGGGGTTGAATCCCCGGGTTGGGAAGATCCCCTGGAGAGAAAATGACAACCTGCTCTAGTTTTCTTGCCTGGGAAATCCCATGGACAGAAAAGCCTGGCAGGTGACAGTCCATGGGGTCGCAAAAGAGGTGGACATGACTTAGTGACTACACAACAACAGCAGGCCTAAGAGCCCAGTAGGACTTTCCACAATGATGGAAAAATTCTATTATCTTCACTGTCAGATATGGTAGCCACTAACTGAACGTGGATCATGCAACTGAGGAATTACGTTTTAAATTTCATGTAATTTTGACTAATTTAAATAGATTCTTATGGTTGATGGCTACCATATTGGACAGTGCAGGTAGAGAGACAAGAGGTCAGATCAGGGAAGAACTTATATCTCATTCTAGTGGGACTGACTGTTTTCTTGTAGGTAGTGGGAAGTCTTCAAAGAGCTGCACATAGGAAATTATTTGATCAGCTTTGCATTTAGGAGGGGGTGCAGACAAGAAGCAGATGAAACATTTAAGAGCCCTCAGAACACAGTAACTAGGGAAGTAATTGGGGAAGGGAATGGACTTTAGACATGCTCAGAAGGAAGAAGAGCCTGGCTTGGTGACAAGTCTGCATGTGAAGGGTGATGGAGAGAGAGGAGAATTCTCTGAAGCAGGTTTGGGCTGCTTCAGTCATTCTTCAGTCATTGCATCTGCTATTAATTACTAACAATTCATCCCAATAATGTCAAGTGGGATGGGTTTTGAGAGAAGATTCATATTAGAGATAATGAATTGGATCATGTTAGAGATAATGAGCTTGGAATACGTCAGAAATTCGGCTGAATTGTTACTGTCCTCCTTCTTGCAGTGGGCCAGGAGGGACTGGCAGTCCAGCACTCACCACTGGAGGAACAACTATATTAAAATAAACTGATGGAATCTTTGACCATTATCTAGCCACAACAAAATAGCTCCTGAAAGTGGAATGCAGCTCTATTATAATTTCAGCAAACTGGTCAAAAAAATTCCTCCTCAAAAAAATGAGGACTCACGGACTACGGAGTAAGGTGAGTTCTTTGATAATTGAGAAAAAAATTATTTCGTTTTTAAAAATTGAAGTATAGTTGACTTATAGCTGTGTTAGTTTCAGGTATACAGGAAAGGGAGTTGTACAGATTGTTCTTTTTCACATTCTTTTCCATTGTAGGTTATCACAAGATATTGGATATAGTTGCCTGTGCTATACAGTAGGTCCCTGTTCTTTCCCAATTTAATATATAGTAGAGTGTATCTATTAGTCCCAAACTCCTAATTTATTCCTTTCCCCTTTGGTAACCATAAGTTTATTTTCTATGTCTGTGATCCTGAAAATTTTATTTTTTTAAAATAAGGGTTAAGACTTGACCAAATTAAAGTTTGTCCTTGGACGCCAATAAACCATAGTGTCCTTCTCAGAGGAAGGGAAGCGCAAAGATGAAATCAGTCTGGAGCCCAATCACCAGGCACCATCCCCACCTCCAGCACCTGCTCTTCCAAGAAACCTGTAAGCCTAGAGGTCCCACCCTTCTAAAGCCCAGGCACCACTGGAAACCGTAGACTCTAGTTTGAGGCATGGTCAAAAGGAGCAAACCTGAGAGCAACCTTTCTTCCTGGGGACACAGAAAGGGGTGCTTATAGGTGGGTAGGAGATCCTAAAGCATGAGAGTCAAAAGTGGAGTCAGAGGAAGGTCTTCTGAAGACCTGTCATTTAAATGCTTCCTCTTTTCCCTCCACAATTATAATTCCCTCCAAAATCACCCTAACTTTTCAGTAAAGATAGTAAAGAATCTAAAATTTCTCTCTCTTTTTTTTTTACTCTCCCACTCCTAAACTCACCTCCCTAACCCAGACTGTCTTGCATGACTGTTATGTCCCAGGCTGTTCTTAGGTGCTGGGGATTCTGCAGAATATGTTCCCTGCCTTCAAGGAGCTTGTGGTCTAGTCGGGGGACAGACAAGAAAACAGACTCCCTGAGAGTACTGAGAACCCTGTCGGGTGTATGTACTGGGGGACAGGCATGGGGAGTGGCCGTTTAGTGACTGTGGACATTCCTCTTGGGGTAGGTGGAAATATTTTGGAATCGATGAAGGTGAAGGTTTAGTACCCTATCCCCAATTGACAGGTCAGAGAAAGTTTCATAGGAGACATGGCTTCTGACAACATGGAGGAATTAACCAGATGAAGAGGGAAGAAGGACATTCAGATAGAGGAAGTGACCTCTGCAGAGATCTGGAGACCAGTGAGTAATGCAGCATGGCCAGCGAGTAGAAAGAGTGTGGTCTGGAGTGGGGGAGGGGAAGTAGTTGTGAGAGCTGATGTTGGGTGGGTGAGCTGAGAGCAGGTCGTGGGCATCTTATATGCCACGCCAAGAAGTTTGCACTTTGCCACTGAGAAGCCTTCATAAGCTTTTACGCAGGGATTGATCAGATTTTCATTGTTTAAGTATCATTTTAATATAGCCAAGGATTTGGAGGGTCCCTGGCTGGAGAGGGGAGCCATTTAGTTGGCTGTTGTTGTAATCCAGGACAAAAAAATGAAGAAAAAGTAGTTGCTTTAATTAATTCAGAAGTGGGAATGGAGAGACTTGAATTGATTCAAGAGACAATAATGAAGACTGGGTTGTTAATTTAAGGATTGAGAAGATGAGTGTGGGAGTGGATGGGTGAAAGACAGGGAGAAATTCACCTTTTAAAAAGCTACCTAGGGGGGAGGAGCCAAGATGGCGGAGGAGTAGGACGGGGAGAACACTTTCTCCCCCACAAATTCATCAAAAGAGCATTTAAACGTCGAGTAAATTCCACAAAACAACTTCTGAATGCCGGCAGAGGACATCAGGCACCCAGAAAAGCAATCCAACTCTTCAAAAGGAGGTAGGAAAAAATATAAAAGACAAAAAAAGAGACAAAAGAGGGAGGGACGGAGTTCCGTCCCGGGAAGGGAGTCTTAAAAAGAGAGAAGTTTCCAAACACCAGGAAACCTTCTCACTGCCGAATCTGTGCCGAGCTTTGGAAGCACAGAGGGCAACATAACAGGGAGAAAAAATAAATAAACAATTAAAACTCGAAGATTGCGAGTCCTACGGTAACTCCCCCAGCGGAGAAGCAGCGCAGACGCCTGCATACTCTATTAGCAAGCGGGGGCTGGGCAGGGAGGCGCAGCGCGGGCTGCATCGCTGAGAGTAAGAATCTGGCCTGAATACCCTGAGCGCTATCTGAGCGAAATAATTTGGGCTAGCAAACCAGACTGGGATATCTACCACGCGAAAAGCCAGCTCCAACCTAAGACACTGCCAGGCCCGCGCACGGAACAAAGAATTGAACAGAGATAGCTGGCTGCAGACCTTCCCCCTCCGGTGATAGGCAGCCAGAGCCGGAAGGGGACAATCGCAGCCCCAGAGAGACATTATCTATAAAACTGTAAGCAGGCTTCTTTGCTAACTAAAACTTCTTGGGGGTCTGGACGGTTAACATCTGCCTGAGAAGGTACGCCGGTTTTACACCCAGATAACCGAGTGGCAGGGAGGCGATAAGTCGCAGCATTGGCGCTCGCCAAACACCTCATCACTTGAGCTGCTCGGACCTGGGAAGAGCACAAAACTCAGGACCAAATGAGTCTGCGCCTCTGAGGACTACCCAAGTGCCTGAACCTGAGCGGCTTGGACCTGGGAGGTACATGCAACCCAGGGCCAGCCTCGGATTGTTCCCGCCGAACAACCTAGAGCCCGAGCAGTGCGGCCAGGGAGGCTACACGCGCCGTGAGCGGGGGCAGACCCAGTGTGGCTGAGGCACTGCGAGCACACGCCAGTGTTATTTGTTTGCAGCATCCCTCCCTCCCTCCCCACAGCGCGACTGAACAAAGAGAAGAAATACAGCTCCACCCATCAGAACACCGACACAAGCTTCCCTAACCAGGAAACCTTGACAAGCCACCTGTACAAACCCACACACACCGAGGAAAAGCCACAATAAAGAGAACTCCACAAACTGCTAGAATACAGAAAGGACACCCCAAACTCAGCAATTTAAACAAGATGAAGAGACAGAGGAATACCCAGCAGATAAAGGAACAGGATAAATGCCCACCAAACCAAACAAAAGAGGAAGAGATAGGGAATCTACCTGATAAAGAATTCAGAATAATGATAGTGAAATTGATCCAAAATCTTGAAATTAAAATGGAATCACAGATAAATAGCTTGGAGACAAGGATTGAGAAGATGCAAGAAAGGTTTAACAAGGACCTAGAATAAATAAAAGTCAATATATAATGAATAATGCAATAAATGAAATTAAAAACACTCTGGAGGCAACAAATAGTAGAATAACAGAGGCAGAAGATAGGATTAGTGAATTAGAAGATAGAATGGTAGAAATAAATGAATCAGAGAGAATAAAAGAAAAACGAATTAAAAGAAATGAGGACAATCTCAGAGACCTCCAGGACAATATTAAACGCTACAACATTCGAATCATAGGGGTTCCAGAAGAAGAAGACAGAAAGAAAGACCATGAGAAAATACTTGAGGAGATAATAGTTGAAAACTTCCCTAAACTGGGGAAGGAAATAATCACCCAAGTCCAAGAAACCCAGAGAATCCCAAACAGGATAAACCCAAGGTGAAACACCCCAAGACACATATTAATCAAATTAACAAAGATCAAACACAAAGAACAAATATTAAAAGCAGCAAGGGAAAAACAACAAATAACACACAAGGGAATTCCCATAAGGATAACAGCTGATCTTTCAATAGAAACTCTTCAAGCCAGGAGGGAATGGCAAGACATACTTAAAATGATGAAAGAAAATAACCTACAGCCCAGATTATTGTACCCAGCAAGGATTTCATTCAAGTATGAAGGAGAAATCAAAAGCTTTTCAGACAAGCAAAAGCTGAGAGAATTCTGCACCACCAAACCAGCTCTACAACAAATACTAAAGGATATTCTCTAGACAGGAAACACAAAAATGGTGTATAAATTCGAACCCCAAACAATAAAGTAAATGGCAACGGGATCATACTTATCAGTAATTACCTTAAACGTAAATGGGTTGAATGCCCCAACCAAAAGACAAAGACTGGCTGAATAGATACAAAAACAAGACCCCTACATATGTTGTCTACAGGAGACCCACCTCAAAACAGGGGACACATACAGACTGAAAGTGAAGGGCTGGAAAAAGATTTTCCATGCAAATAGGGACCAAAAGAAAGCAGGAGTAGCAATACTCATATCAGATAAAATAGACTTTAAAACAAAGGCTGTGAAAAGAGACAAAGAAGGTCACTACATAATGATCAAAGGATCAATCCAAGAAGAAGATATAACAATTATAAATATATATGCACCCAACACGGGAGCACCGCAGTATGTAAGACAAATGCTAACAAGTATGAAAGGAGAAATTAACAATAACACAATAATAGTGGGAGACGTTAATACCCCACTCACACCTATGAATAGATCAACTAAACAGAAAATTAACAAGGAAACACAAACTTTAAACGATACAATAGACCAGTTAGACCTAATTGATATCTATAGGACATTTCATCCCAAAACAATGAATTTCACCTTTTTCTCAAGCGCACATGGAACCTTCTCCAGGACAGATCACATCCTGGGCCATAAAGCTAGCCTTGGTAAATTCAAAAAGATAAAAATCATTCCAAGCATCTTTTCTGACCACAATGCAGTAAGATTAGATCTCAATTACAGGAGAAAAAACTATTAAAAATTCCAACATATGGAGGCTGAACAACACGCTGCTGAATAACCAACAAATCACAGAAGAAATCAAAAAAGAAATCAAAATTTGCATAGAAACAAATGAAAATGAAAACACAACAACCCAAAACCTGTGGGACACAGTAAAAGCAGTCCTAAGGGGAAAGTTCATAGCAATACAGGCACACCTCAAGAAACAAGAAAAAAGTCAAATAAATAACCTAACTCTACACCTAAAGCAGCTAGAAAAGGAAGAAATGAAGAGCCCCAGGGTTAGTAGAAGGAAAGAAATCTTAAAAATTAGAGCAGAAATAAATGCAAAAGAAACAAAAGAGACCGTAGCAAAAATCAACAAAGCCAAAAGCTGGTTCTTTGAAAGGATAAATAAAATTGACAAACCATTAGCCAGACTCATCAGGAAACAAAGGGAGAAAAATCAAATCAATAAAATTAGAAACGAAAATGGAGAGATCACAACAGACAACACAGAAATACAAAGGATCATAAGAGACTACTATCAACAATTATATGCCAATAAAATGGACAACGAGGAAGAAATGGACAAATTCTTAGAAAAGTACAACTTTCCAAAACTCGACCAGGAAGAAATAGAAAACCTTAACAGACCCATCACAAGCACGGAAATTGAAACTGTAATCAAAAATCTTCCAGCAAACAAAAGCCCAGGTCCAGACGGCTTCACAGCTGAATTCTACCAAAAATTTAGAGAAGAGCTAACACCTATCCTGCTCAAACTCTTCCAGAAAATTGCAGAGGAAGGTACACTTCCAAACTCATTCTATGAGGCCACCATCACCCTAATACCAAAACCTGACAAAGATCCCACAAAAAAAGAAAACTACAGGCCAATATCACTGATGAACATAGATGCAAAAATCCTAAACAAAATTCTAGCAATCAGAATCCAACAACACATTAAAAAGATCATACACCATGACCAAGTGGGCTTTATCCCAGGGATGCAAGGATTCTTCAATATCCGCAAATCAATCAATGTAATACACCACATTAACAAATTGAAAAATAAAAACCATATGATTATCTCAATAGATGCAGAGAAAGCCTTTGACAAAATTCAACACCCATTTATGATAAAAACTCTCCAGAAAGCAGGAATAGAAGGAACATACCTCAACATAATAAAAGCTATATATGACAAACCCACAGCAAACATTATCCTCAATGGTGAAAGATTGAAAGCATTTCCTCTAAAGTCAGGAACAAGACAAGGGTGCCCACTTTCACCATTACTATTCAACATAGTTTTGGAAGTTTTGGCCACAGCAATCAGAGCAGAAAAAGAAATAAAAGGAATCCAAATTGGAAAAGAAGAAGTAAAAGTCTCACTATTTGCAGATGACATGATCCTCTACATAGAAAACCCTAAAGACTCCACCAGAAAATTACTAGAACTAATCAATGATTATAGTAAAGTTACAGGATATAAAATCAACACACAGAAATCTCTTGCATTCCTATACACTAATAATGAGAAAACAGAAAGAGAAATTAAGGAAACAATTCCATTCACCATTGCAACGAAAAGAATAAAATACTTAGGAATATATCTACCTAAAGAAACTAAAGACCTATATATAGAAAACTATAAAACACTGGTGAAAGAGATCAGAGAGGACACTAATAGATGGAGAAATATACCATGTTCATGGATTGGAAGAATCAATATTGTGAAAATGAGTATACTACCCAAAGCAATTTATAGATTCAATGCAATCCCTATCAAGCTACCAACAGTATTCTTCACAGAGCTAGAACAAATAATTTCACAATTTGTATGGAAATACAAAAAACCTCGAATAGCCAAAGCGATCTTGAGAAAGAAAAATGGAACTGGAGGAATCAACCTACCTGACTTCAGGCTCTACTACAAAGCCACAGTCATCAAGACAGTATGGTACTGGCACAAAGACAGAAATATAGATCAATGGAACAAAATAGAAAGCCCAGAGATAAATCCACGCACAGATGGACACCTTATCTTTGACAAAGGAGGCAAGAATATACAATGGATTAAAGACAATCTCTTTAACAAGTGGTGCTGGGAAATCTGGTCAACCACTTGTAAAAGAATGAAACTAGAACACTTTCTAACACCATATACAAAAATAAACTCAAAATGGATTAAAGATCTCAATGTAAGACCAGAAACTATAAAACTCCTAGAGGAGAACATAGGCAAAACACTCTCTGACATACATCACAGCAGGATCCTCTATGACTCACCTCCCAGAATATTGGAAATAAAAGCAAAAATAAACAAATGGGACCTAATTAAACTTAAAAGCTTCTGCACATCAAAGGAAACTATTAGCAAGGTGAAAAGACAGCCTTCAGAATGGGAGAAAATAATAGCAAATGAAGCAACTGACAAACAACTAATCTCAAAAATATACAAGCAACTCCTACAGCTCAACTCCAGAAAAATAAATGACCCAATCAAAAAAATGGGCCAAAGATCTAAATAGACATTTCTCCAAAGAAGACATACAGATGGCTAACAAACACATGAAAAGATGCTCAACATCACTCATTATCAGAGAAATGCAAATCAAAACCACTATGAGGTACCATTTCACACCAGTCAGAATGGCTGCGATCCAAAAGTCTACAAATAATAAATGCTGGAGAGGGTGTGGAGAAAAGGGAACCCTCTTACACTGTTGGTGGGAATGCAAACTAGTACAGCCACTATGGAGAACAGTGTGGAGATTCCTTAAAAAACTGGAAATAGAACTGCCTTATGATCCAGCAATCCCACTGCTGGGCATACACACTGAGGAAACCAGAAGGGAAAGAGACACGTGTACCCCAATGTTCATCGCAGCACTGTTTATAATAGCCAGGACATGGAAGCAACCTAGATGTCCATCAGCAGCTGAATGGATAAGAAAGCAGTGGTACATATACACAATGGAGTATTACTCAGCCATTAAAAAGAATACATTTGAATCAGTTCTAATGAGGTGGATGAAACTGGAGCCTATTATACAGAGTGAAGTAAGCCAGAAGGAAAAACACCAATACAGTATACTAACGCATATATATGGAATTTAGAAAGATGGTAACGATAACCCTGTGTACGAGACAGCAAAAGAGACACTGATGTATAGAACAGTCTTATGGACTCTGTGGGAGAGGGAGAGGGTGGGAAGATTTGGGAGAATGGCATTGAAACATGTAAAATATCATGTATGAAACGAGATGCCAGTCCAGGTTCAATGCACGATACTGGATGCTTGGGGCTGGTGCACTGGGACGACCCAGAGGGATGGTATGGGGAGGGAGGAGGGAGGAGGGTTCAGGATGGGGAAAAAAAAAGAAAAGTGAAAGTGAAGTCAAAAAAATAAATAAATAAAAGTGTCACACTAAAAAAAAAATTAAAAAAAAAATTTAAAAAAAGCTACCTAGTAATATTATCTGTATATACAAAGTAGGTAAATAGATCTCAGAATTCATCATGGGGGACTCCCAAGGAATTTCTGATATGCTATTTCTCATTCTCCAGTGTTGAGAATCACTGTCACAGAGGCTATAATGTAAAGGGTTTTATGCTTTAGATCCTGTTTTATTCATCAGGACTATGTATATGAAATTTACCTCTTTTGAGGGGAAAATACTTTTAAGAAAGAACCACTAGCCTCCGCCCTTTTTTAGAGGTTTGGTTTTGATTGTAACAGAATTTGCTGATTTAATTTTTCTCATTTTGTGTTCTTGTAATTTCACTTCTCTTGTAACACTTGAAAGAACAGGACCCCATGCTTGGGGATCTGCAGTAAGTGTTTCAAGTCACCCCTTAGCCCCACCCCCACCTAGGTTGTGAAAATCTGACCCTAAGGTTTGTTGTTTCCCCAAGGGCTGAGGCATGTGATGGAGAAAAAGATGGGAAACCAATAAGTAATGCTTTTGCTCATCCTTCATCTTACCTTTAAAGGTAACTGACAACCATAAAGAAAGGCCAATTTTTAGGGGTAAGTCTAATGAACTTGGGCTTCCCAGGTGGTGCTAGTGATAAAGAACCTTCCTGCCATTGCAGGAGATGTAAGAGACATGGGTTTGATCCCTGGGTTGGGAAGATCACCTGGAGAAGGATACAGCAATCCACTCCAGTATTCTTGCCTGGAGAATCCCATGGACAGAGGAGTCTAACAGGCTACAGTCCATAGGGTCACACAGAGTCAGCCACAACTGAAGCAACTTAGCACACACGCACACTAATGAACTTAAGAAGCTTGCTCTTTTTGTGTCGGGAAACTCAAAATTTGCTTTTTTTCTGGCTCTTTATATCTGTGCCCATGTAACTAACTCTAAAGAGGAATCTCTCTAAGGAAGATGATTAAGAAATGATCTTGTGAATCTTGACTGAAAGGATGTGGGAAAGCAGACTAAAAATAGTTAATGCTTTTTCTAAGGGAAACTTCAGTAAGAATGACTTGCATTGTCTTCCTTGGGCAACGGTTTCTTTTTCATCATTATTCTGAAAATTCAGCTACCCACTGCATTAGCAAACATTTCTGTGGAGAAGGAAAGTTAAACTGGAAAAGTACATTGTCAGCTAATTCTAAGACTATGACTTCCTCCGTTTCAAAACTGGTAAACCACGCATATTTCATAGACTAACATGATGGTTTGTGTTTTGAAAAAATAGCCAACTGTTGCACAGTGCATGGATAATAATAGAGAACATGAGTGAGATAGGTGAAAAGCACGAGATCTGAACTTTTATTTTAACTTTGAGGATTTCTGGAAACCAGGATGCAGCTCTATTTTAATGACCTATATAGCCCAAAAGCATAACCCGAAGTGGAGAAGTTCTCCATTATTGTGCCTTTTCTTTACTTTTTATTATGAAATATAACATATACAGAAAAGGTTAATGTAACATGTGCACCATTGAATAGTTATAAGTGAACATCCATATAAATGCTGTTCAGATACATTCAGTTCAGTTCAGTTCAGTCACTCAGTGGTGTCCGACTCTTTGCGACCCCATGAATCGCAGCACGCCAGGCCTCCCTATCCATCACCAACTCCCGGAGTTCACTCCAACTCAAGGAGAGTTCACTTCTCCTCCTGCCCCCAATCCCTTCCAGCATCAGTCTTTTCCAATGAGTCAACTCTTCGCATGAGGTAGCCAAAGTACTGGAGTTTCATCACTCCTTCCAAAGAACACCCAGGACTGATCTCCTTTAGAATGGACTGGTTGGATCTCCTTGCAGTCCAAGGAACTCTCAAGAGTCTTCTCCAACACCACAGTTCAAAAGCATCAGTTCTTCGGTGCTCAGCTTTCTTCACAGTCCAACTCTCACATCCATACATGACCACTGGAAAAACCATAGCCTTGACTAGATGGACCTTTGTTGGCAAAGTAGTGTCTCTGCTTTTGATATGCTATCTAGGTTGGTCATAACTTTCCTTCCAAGGAGTAAGCGTCTTTTAATTTCATGGCTGCAGTCACCATCTGCAGTGATTTTGGAGCCCCCCAAAATAAAGTCTGACACTGTTTCCACTGTTTCCCATCTATTTCCCATGAAGTGATGGGACCAGATGCCATGATCTTAGTTAGAGATCCTTAATCATGAGTCTACTGATACTTGCAGAGAATTTGCCCATATCTCCTTTTTTTCTTTTTTTTTTTTAAAAACACTGTATAGGTTTCCACGCTGCTAATACGGTTGTTTAAGAAATCTAGTTTTTGACATCCTTTAGTTCACTGAGGTGTAGTGAACCTGTCTTCTTCTGTCTGAGCTTTGGGTCTCTCTGTATCTTGCTTGTCTTTTTTTTTTTTTTTTTAAGTTATTCTCGCCCATCCCTTCCAGTAAAAGGCTCTCTTTTGGACCCAGCCACGCCTCCCCACCTTGGCTCTACCCACGCCCAGGCCCCGCCCCTTTCGGGCCCTAGCGTTTGGTCTCCATGGTTACTCCAAGAGTGCCGGACTGCCGTGATAGCCCCAGGGAAGAATTGGGTAGACCCGGCTGTAGCTCTTCACTACAGCCAAGGTCAGCCCACCCCGGGCTCCGCGCCCTTGATCCCGGAGTGTACCTCGCGAGGAGGCGAGCATGGGTCAGCGGACGGAGCCTGGGCAGGGGCAGCATGTCGTCTAACCTGGATCAGGGGAAACTGACAGTAAGGACTCTTCAGGCCCCGCCGCTGAGCGTAAAGAGCGGTCGCTTCTGGTCGGAGGCTCACAGGTCCCCAGGTCAGATCGCTAACCAGTGCTGCTCGGCACCGCTCGCACCCCCGCCGGCTAGAACTCGGGGGGTTTAGGCTGAGGCGGGGGTTGTGAGGAGGGCCAGGGGGCGGGGACTGAGGAGAACCCGCAGAGACCTGTACCAGGTGCCCGACGGCGCACGCGCACACGCGCGGCTTCTATTCATTGAGCAGGCGTTTGTTAGTTACCAGGCTGCTGTTTGATGCGCTTACTTTCTGCCAACGCTATGTTAACAACTAAGTATATAGACTGGGAAAGGAGTACGTCAAGGCTGTATATTGTCACCCTGCTTACTTAACGTATATGCGGAGTACATCTTGCGAAATGTTCGGCTGGATAAAGCACAAGCTGGAATCAGGATTGCTGGGAGAAATATCAATAACCACAGATACACAAATGACACCACCCTACTGGCAGAAAGTGAAGAGGAACTAAAGAGCCTCTTGATGAAAGTGAGAGAGGAGAGTGAGAAAGTTGGCTTAAAACTCAACATTCAGAAAACTAAGATCTTGGCCTCTGGTCCCGTCAGATCAGATTAGATCAGATCAGTCGCTCAGTCGTGTCGGACTCTTTGCGACCCCATGGATCGCATCATGCCAGGCCTCCCTGTCCATCACCAACTCCCGGAGTTCACTCAGACTCATGTCCATCGAGTCAGTAATGCCATCCAGCCATCTCATCCTCTGTCGTCCCCTTCTCCTGCTGCCCCCAATCCCTCCCAGCATCAGTCTTTTCCAATGAGTCAAATCTTCGCGTGAGGTGGCCAAAGTACTGGAGTTTCAGCTTTAGCATCATTCCTTCCAAAGAAATCCCAGGGCTGATCTCCTTTAGAATGGACTGGTTGGATCTCCTTGCAGTCCAAGAGACTCTCAAGAGTCTTCTCCAACACCACAGTTCAAAAGCATCAATTCTTCGGTGCTCAGCCTTCTTCACAGTCCAGCTGTCACATCCATACATGACCACAGGAAATACCATAGCCTTGACTAGACGAACCTTTGTTGGCAAAGTAATGTCTCTGCTTTTGAATATGCTATCTAGGTTGGTCATAACATGGCAAATAGATGGGGAAACAATGGAAACAGTGACAGACTTTATATTCTTGGGCTCCAAAATCACTGCAGATGGTGACTGAAGCCATGAAATTAAAAGATGTTTGCTCCTTGAAAGAAAAGCTATGACCAATCTAGACAGCATTGTATAGAGGATAAGATGCTTGGATGGCATCACCGACTCAGTGGACATGAGTTTGTGTAAAATCCAGGAGTTAGTGGTGGACTGGGAGGCCTGGCCTGCTGCAGTCCATGGGGTCGCAAAGAATCGGACACGACTGAGCGACTGAACTGAACAGAACTGAACTGATATAGAACTCCGTCCTCAGGACAGCTCCCGGGAGAGAGTAGTAGTAGGATTCATACTTTTCAGATGAGAAAATCACTTCAAAGAGAAGTTAAGGAAATGGCCAAGGTTTCAGCTAGAAAACAGGGCACAATGGAAACCAGGCTCTCTGGTTCTCCTGGACTAGATGCCAGGTGTTGTTAACCTTACCTGAACCCTGATATGCTGAAAGTGATCTTTACCTACCTGACATGCCTTTGTATTCTCTGCATGCTAATTTCCCCTGTGCTTAGATCAGAAAACCTGATCACTATTAACACCTACCACCTTTTCACCAGGAGTTCATTTTTTTCCCCGTGATCCATAACTCGTTATATGTTTTGGTTTTTTTGCTTTTATGTTTTTAATCAAGAGTCTAAACCTTCACTTGGATGTGCAAGAAATAGAATTTTGATGATTTGAGCAAGAATTGTGTTCCAAGAGTCTCTGATAATTATGAAAGGTCATTTAGTGAATGTGATGAAATAAGCATGTCCTGTTTCAAGCTGATTTTGCCGCCTACATAGTGGAATTTCTCACTAATTCTACTCCTACCCATCCCCCATTTCTAATACTGTTTAACATTTTTTTAATTAAAAAATATCATGTTATAAGGGTACTTTTGATAACCACCATCATTTAAATAAAGAGGAAATGTTTCAATCATTAAGTCCCAATTGCTCTCACTGTTATCATCAGTCCTTCATTTTTATAAATATGAAACCAACTAAGGAAAAACAAGAGGGGCCTGTATACTAGTAAATATTATTAAGTTAATAAATAATATTACTCTTTACAAATATATTAGTGGTGAAATCTCAAAAGGAAAAAATATAAATACAATTAAAAAAATCTTTTTATTTAGAATGCCTCCCACTCAGGCTGAAAGTGTTATAAAGAATATCATTCGAGAAATAGGACAAGAATGTGCAGCCCATGGAGAGATTGTTCCTGAAACTCTGGTTGCTTTTATGGTAAGAATAAATATTTTTGTGAATTACTGCTTTGTTAAAAAAAAATTTTTCAGCAGTGCCTATCTTGCTATTAGAATTCTGTGATGTTTTCTTAACTTATTCCGTTGAAAACCTATGGCGATTGGTAGACAAATTGTGTTTGGGTGTGCTCAGTCGTGTCTAACTCTTTGCAACTGCATGAATTGTAGCCTGTGAGGCTCCTCTGTCCATGGGATTTTTCCAGGCAAAAATACTGTTGTTGTTTTTTTTTTAAATCTATAAAGCATGTTAGTTCTAGGTTTAAGAGACTGATTTAGAAGATCTCAAAGAATCTTAGAAACATCAATAATGTTTTTCCTGTGTTGTAAGTTTTTTTCTTTTTAACATGTATTGTTCACTGTTGTAAAAATTACTCATTTCCTCGATATCTCTCTATTCTTGCTTTTGGTATAATAATACACAATAAAAATATGGTAAAAATATTCAAATTAGTTTCCCAAGATAAAATTCTTCCCTTTCTCCAGTTTCTGATGAAGATGCTGATAAACTGGGTTGTAAGAAACTCAGCTGAAGGATCGACCCCTGGGTAATCAAGAGGGAGTTATTTTATTTTATTTTTTTTAAGAGGGAGTTATTTTAAAAGTGGAAAAACATTAAACTAATGTTGTAGTAATATGAAATAAATGTAATGGACTTTTTCCTACTCTCAGGTGAAAGCTGTTGTTCTGGACCCGAGTAATGGCTTTAACACGGATAGAACGCTCACAAAAAGTGATGTGCAGAAACTGGTAAAGGTGATTATCCAACAATTCTCAAATTTTGAATGATTTACTCACAATTCTAAATATTTGATTTGTGTTGATCAATAGTGCCTTCAGCTCCATGAAACAAAACCCCACCAAACAGTGGTGCAAACAAA
Organism: Bos taurus; assembly: GCF_002263795.3. Classification (NCBI taxonomy): domain Eukaryota; kingdom Metazoa; phylum Chordata; class Mammalia; order Artiodactyla; family Bovidae; genus Bos; species Bos taurus. Next base: position 62,489,778 of record NC_037336.1, on the reverse strand, counting down.
TTAGAGATTAAATTTTTTCTCATAGGATGACGTCTAGAGGTTCATAGGTTGTTTTTCCTGACTTCCTAGGTCACCATCATGCATGTGTTTTCACCCCAGGGTCACAAGAAAGCTCTTCCACCTTTAGGCAGGTATAAGGTGAGAGGACAAAGGTCAAAATGTGTGTGCAATTGGATCTGTCGCTTTGTTTTTGGAAAATAATGGGCTTTCCCAGAACTCCCCCATCTCTCCCCATTTGTGGCCTGCCTGCGTGCTCAGTCGCATCTGACTGTTTGCCAGCCCATGTGCTGTGGCCTACCAGGCTCCTCTGTCTGTGGAATTCTCCAGGCAAGAATACTGGAGTGGGCTGTCATTTCCTTCTCCAGGGGACCTTCCCAACCCAGGGACTGAACCATACCTCCTGTGTCTCCTGCATTGGCAGGTGGATTCTTTATCACTGTGCCTCCTGGGAAGCCCTTGCATTTATTGAATAGAATGATATTTCAAGTGAGCCTGGGATATTGATTGTTTTCCTCTTTCCTTTTTTAGCTGAAAGGAAATCTCTGCCTTAATCCAGATTGAGGCTTTGTTAGTAAGGAAGGAGGGGTATGGATGCTGGCAGTGTCTGCCGCAGTATTTTAGAGACATCTTATTCATCTAATGAGACATTGAGAAAATTAACTAATATACAGTTAAGTTATATACAAATTCGTATTCATATAATTATTGATTCAACATAATTTGTGTTTTCTAAAAGGAAAATTGAACCCAAGAGCAAAATGATTCATAGGATAGTTTGGGAATTTGAGATTGACATCTATACACTGCTGTATTTAAAACAGATGAAGAGCTAACCATAAATGATCTACTATAAAAGAAAAAAAAAAAAAGAAGGAAATCAAGTAGATGTGCCTGAAAAGCAGTTGTAAGAACTAAAGAAGGCAGGAACTTTAGATACTGTTAATTTTTCCATATGTTTTAAGTTTGACTCACTGGGTTTAGATACTTACATGTTTATTTTCTAAATATTTGTGAATGGATTTCCTAAAATTTCAACATTATTTTTCCTCCTGGGCTTAATGATTTTAATTCCCTCCTTCACACAAAAGACTTGAAACAAGCTTTCCCAGACTTGTATGTGGATATTTTCTGAGCTCAAACAAATGGCAGAGAAAATTTTCATCATCTCCATCTTCTCTCTCAGCCAGCAATTTCCATAGTGAAACATAGGTCTGTCCGCAGATATTAGAGGATCAAGAAGAGCTTTGGAAGATTGAAACTACAGAATATGTTGTTAGGATAACATGCAGAAGAAACTCCATGATTCTCTATGGCAGCTGAGAGCTGGGTCTTTCTGTGCTGAAACTAAGAATGTGCTATAAAGCCTGTTCTTAGCAATAGGGGAAATGACTAATGGTCAGTCAGAAATTTTGTTGGAAAGCCGTGGAGAAGAACCAAGGAGGGGCAGAAAGTGTTTTTCTCCTTTTCATGGCTTTAGAAGCAATTTTCACCCCCTCTAACTCAACTAAGTTGGCAAGAGTTTGATATATTTTTTGAATTTTATTTTTCTTATTGCAGTGTAGTTGACTTACAATATTGTGTTAATTTCCACTGCACAGCAAAGTGAATCAGTTATACACACATATATAAATTCTTTTTTATATTCTTTTCCATTATGGTTTATCCCAGGATATTGAATATAGTTCCCTATGCTCAGTGTACTTTTAATGTAACAGGGACATTAACTGTCAATTTATATCATAATTCAAGTGATAAAAAGTGTTTCCTTTTTTCTCAATTAAGAATCATGTGGATGTGCTAATTTTTGCACTTGTAAAGTCTGTGCTTGGACCGGCACCTCTCCACCTGGAACAGTCCAGGTGTCCCATCCTCACTCCTGCTTTCTCCTCTCCCTTCTCCCAGGAAAGTAGTGTTGGTGCCCTGGGAGGTGGGCTGAGTGAAGCTGTTGATGTGCCTGCCAGGTACAGACATAAAGTCCAACATGAGAGAGGGAAGAGTAGGGTTGGGGGATGGCGAAGAGAGGAGAAAAGAAAAATTCAGGTTAACTGTCTATCATAACAAGGCAACACAGAGGAGGAGGATAAGCTATCTGTGTGTGTGTCAGTGTGGGGAGGGGGCAGAGGAAGGCAGACAGGAGAAAATGGACCAGAGGAAGAAATTTTGAAACAGGAGGCAGGGTCAGAGATTGTCTGTGACCAGAGGATGGTTGCCACAGCAGCTTCTTATAAAATGGACATGACCTCCAGCATCAGCTAAAAAAAAGGGAGCATGAAGGTTCAAATAAATGGTAATGAGGAACTCAAGGAGAGCTCCAGACATGAGCATAAGCTTCATGCAATGTCCACCCACATTCAGTCTTCAGAGACTGGCCTTGTCGAGGTCCTTGCCTCCAATTAGACTATTAGCCACCTGGGTATGGTAATATTGGCTAACTCAGGGGAAATAGCTTATTACTTAATAAATGTTATTGGTTAAATGATCTATAAAGCATGAAGTTCTGAGGAAAAAAATAATAAAAGGGGTTATTGGTAGATAAATATCAGAAGCTATTGCTTTGATGTTTCTCTTTGATTTTAAAAATAACATTGGAAAATACTTTTAATTGCTTCAGAAAATATAACTAGAAGCATTTATGGGATATTCTCTTTTAGCTTTGTGTGAATCGGCTATTGGACAGCAAAAATCCTTCCCTGGACACCATTAAGATGCAAGTCTATTTTGATATGAATTATACAAGTCGAGGTAATGTATATCTACCTATATTGATACCCTTTAAAAGAAGATTCATTTTGTATTTCAGGTTATAGGGCTTCATTTGGTTGATGAAGAACAATTTAACTTTTTTGCCTGTCTTTTGAAATTTTTTCCAACTTTGAAGAATGTGATAATATTGGAGATGCTAAATGAGACCATTGGCCTTAATGAGTGTCAAAAGTTTGAGTCTATTGTGCTTTAACTGTTATACGACTAATATATAATATCATAAAGCAGCCAGCCCACTGAAGTTAAAATTTTTAATTTGCTGATTTTTTTGGTTCCTGGTTTATATTATTATCTCACAATGCTTTCCTAAATTATGTAACTTACCGAAAAATGAAGTTAATGATGGGAAATATAAGCTCAGAACATATTTTGTATGTAAATCATTTATTACATACATCTGAGATAAACTGGAAACAAGATAAAAAGGGAAATAAAGATTGCCTCTGCTGACTGTAATGATATCATTATTAACCATTTGGTTATTTTCATTGTCTTTTTTCTCTTTATGTATTAAACTTTTAGTTATGCTATATGTGTAAAATCATGTATCTTGCTTTTTTGATTAATAATAATGGCATTTTAGGGCTTCCCTCGTGGCTCAGTTGGTAAAGAATCTGCCTGTAACGCAGAAGACCTGGGTTTGATTCCTGGGTTGGGAAGATCCCCTGGAGAAGGAGCTGCCAACCCACTCCAGTATTCTTGCCTAGAGAATCCACATGGACAGAGGAGCCTGGCAGGCTACTGTACATGGGGTCACAAGTTGGACACAACTTAGTGACTAAACCATCACAATGACATTTTAAAATAATAGTAATGAATTGATGTAATTTAGATTTTTCTTAATTTCAAAGTTTGAGGTTTTGTGGTAAAGTTATAGCTATGAATTGTGTATGGTTGATATTTTAATTATTGCCCTTGTTAAAGGGTATCTAATTGACTTAGTTGCAAAAATTATAGTGCTGGTGAAGTGTGGCTTCTGCCACAATTAAGCTTAAACCTCACTGTATCACAGGAAGAAGGGTGAGGGATACAGTTCCTGATGCAATATTGTATTACAGTAATGCCATTCAAAGGAAATTTATCTAGAATTAAAATAGAAACACACATAGTTGAAGAGGAAAATTTATACTATCTTTATGGGTATTTATATTTGCTTACATATAGTATACTATATGTGCTTACCAATAGCATATAGATAGTACATATAATTTATACTGTATATGTTTATAATGTATATACATACATAATATGTGTATATAATGTTTATAATGTATATTATAAAATGTCTTGTATACTTCCTGCTTAACTAGGAGGTTTTAGCCCTATCTATTATGTTTGGATTGTCTGTTTAAATGTCTTACATGTTTTGACAAAGTATGCCATTTAAATCACAGTAGTACATCTTTGCCACCAGATTTTTGTCTTGAAGTTACTTGCTGGCCACTATTTATTTTTTTGTTTTGATGACTATATCCTAAGCAAATACTTGTTTTCATGCAGTAAAATTTCCATACCATGCCATTTCCCCCTCTGGTCCTATTTTCTTATTGGAGAAGAATTCAAAGTATCAATATATGGAACATTGTCTATTGCCATTTTTAGAGGAATTTCTTGAAGAACATCACCAGGTCATAGAGTCTAGATTAAGTTCTGTTAGCAGAGAGATTACAGACAGTCGAGCATGTGTCCGAGAGGAGCTGGAAAGCCTCTACCGCAAGATCGTCAGCTACGTGTTACTGCGTTCTGGGCTGGGGTCCCCAACAGACATCAAGATTGTCAGAGAGGCAACAGGTAAAAAATGTACATCATTTCCATTCCATGTGTGAACATACGTGAACATCGTATCTTATAAAATATGGTGAATTACAAGTGCTGAACGTTGAAGTTTTCTCCTTTTGTCTGAAAAAAAAAAATTAGCGCAAATAAGAGGTTAAAATTTACCCACATTCCTCTTACACAGTGTAGCATCACTAAAACTCAAGTAGCACCTCTGGGAAGTGAATATGTTCATCTTCTTAGAGCTGTATGTACCTAGGGACGTATTACTCCTCACTAGAGAAGCATTGGCAGTATGATTAAGAGTACCAGGCTGGCTGAGGAGTGGGAAATGTTGGGAGAGTAAATTTCATACTGGTGAAAGGAGTTGAGTTTTTCTTCTAGGATGGATGAAGGTAAACAACACTGTTTTATCCTTAGGAAATACTTGCCCAGTTTTGTATATAAGATAAGGAATAGGCAATATCTCTAATCTTCCCATGGCTTTCTTCCATAATGCTTTTAAAGCATCATTTTTTTTTTCTACTCAGAATCCTACTCATAGAGTTTGTTTTAATGCCCATTGCCAAAAAATTACTGATGGATGCATAATTGTAGAAAAAGATGTGAGGCAATGGCATTATTTTTAGCAGCTCAGCTTTGATGTATGCTAAATTTTGCCAAGTATTCTGGAATCAGGTATCAGACAGTTAAAGAATCATCTAAGTAACTCTATAAAGACAAGCCCCTTAGGTTTCTGCTGAAAGAGACTTGCTATTTAAGTTCTGGTATCTTTATTCTACCATTTTGTTGTCCTTTTTGTGGTTTGTTTAGCTGCCCTACAGAGTGTATTTCCTCAAACTGAACTTGGGACATTTCTAACTCTTTCCAAGAAAGACAAAGAACGCCAGCTGAAAGAACTCACCATGATTGTGACTGGAATTCGTTTATTTAACAGAGACTGTGGAAAGGGAGGAGAAGGCATTGATGACTGTAGGTATATCATTAGGTTAATTCTATAGGTTACACAGGTTTAAATTTTAATGGAAACAGAGGAAAATAATACACAGTACATCACTGGTATTCTTAGGTTTAACATTTGCAGTTTTGATTATACCTTAGATACTGCCTACTGTTCATAATGTACAGTAATCTTTCATGTTATTGGGGCAAGACCATACATTTTTATGTACCATGAAGCCAGGGGCTTTGATCCCTGCATTGGGAAGGTCCCCTGGAGTAGGAAATGGCAACCCACTCCAGTATTCTTACTGGAAATTCCATGGACAGAGGAGCTTGGTGGGCTACAGTCCATTAGGTCAAAAGAGTCAGACACGACTGAGCATGCGCTGCACATGAAGCTAGTATGGGGTGTGAATCAGTAAAAGGATCGAGAGGACCTCCAGAGTCCAGCCTCCCCAATTCAATGGACCTCTATGTTCTTTGCATGCATATATGCTCAGTTGTGTCTGACTTTTTGCAATCCCATGGACTGTAGCCCACCAGGCTCTTCTGTCCATGGGATTTTCCAGGAAAGAAAACTGGAGTGGTTGTTATTTCCTACTCTAGGGGATCTTCCCAACCCAGAGATCAAACTCGCATCTCTTGCATCTCCTGCATTGGCAGGTGGATTTTTTACTGTTGGTACCACCTGGGAAGCCCTCCAAGCCAAATAATCAAAATGGAATAAAATTCAGTGATTCAAAAAATGAAAATCACCCTGAAAAGAAAACTGTTGCTGATGTGGTTAATGGAATGAAATAGAATAAGAGGAGAATATTTGCAAGTATATAAATCCAGAGCCTCTACTATGCTGTTACATACTTAATGCATTCATTATCTCTATAAGTTTGAAAGCATTTGTTGAAATATTTGCTCAAAGACCAACCAGTAGGAGTAAATTCCTTGTGTGTGTGGCACACATGTAGGCCCACTGAGAAGGTGTTAGTGTCTATTACCAGATCACTGATCTAGTACAATAGGGTAATTGTTTTTGCAATTTAAAAAGTGTTCTAAAAAGTCCAATTCCCATTCTTCATACATTTCCCTACTTTGCTAGATGATTCTGTTGTTTTCCTGTATCCCAGTGAGTTTCTTAAGTGGTACTCTTTTATTTCCTTTTTTACAAGCATAAAGAAGATTCACAGAAGAGATAATAGTGGCTTTTCTAGAAGCACGTAATTAATTGCACATAACACCAAAGCCTGTCTGTTCTTTAGACTCTTCTGTATTTTGTTGACAAGGTGATCTGATTTAACTTTTAGTTCTTATTCCGGCAGTGTGGTGTTTTGTTTTATTTGTTTTTTGATAAGTTTTTCTTTTTTGTTCTTTCCTTCCTGATATAGAAGTGATGAAACACCTGCCTCTTTATTATTAATTTGGTTAAGAAAAAAAAATGGACTCAACCTACTGTTTAAATATGACTACTTTCTAGGCTTTGTTTTTCTGAATTCTTTTAGCTTGCCTCATGTTTCCTTTATTATGCCTTTCAAACCAGTGCCAGCTATTCTACAGGAAGCAATCCCAGCCACCACTCAGCATGTTGATTCCCAGCTTGAAGTGGTTCAGGAACAGGCATACCGCTACACAGCCATCCTGGAGAAGGTAGCAAAGAATCCCCTCATGAGTCAAGAACTTCAGCCTTATATGTTAAGAGAAGCCCTATATAATGTGCGGCAATGCGAGATCTTCCTTCAGGTCATTTTGGTGAGTTATTGTCTTAAGAGCTGGCCATTTCCACAGAATGCAACCTCATATATGTATATGTATATATGTGTATATATAGACATATATACACTTGCTTTGAATTAAATGTTGAGCTTAATTTTAAAAAAAGCCACTGATTAAATAGGTTTTTTTTTTTTTTTTTAGCACTTTCTATGATCCAGGTTCCAACTTTTCCACTTACTGTGATCCAGGTTCCAACTTTTTAAACATTCTTTTCCTTAATGGTTTATTATAGGATATTGAATATATCCCCATGCTATATAGTAGGGCCTTGTTTGCTGTTTATCACAACCTCCTTATACATTGTGGGGTGACCAGGTCATTGATAAAGAAAGCAACCTTAATAAGTGTTCAGCATATATTGCGTCTGTAGGATCAAGGACTGAAATAGAAATGGGAGAGTTGGATGCTGATTTTAATGAAGGTGCGTTGAGAGGATTTTTGATAGTTGATTCTCTTTGGTCCTTGGTAATATGATTGTTGCATGGTATGGTAATGCAGGTATATGTCTGTGTATAAGACATGTTGCATTGTTTGCTTTCATTCAGAACAAGTGTTTAACATATAGTTTGGCAGGTTTTTGGCACTCAAAGAACTTTTATGTAATTACTTGTTCTAATTGTAAAATTTGGTGGAGGAGATTTTTTTCCTGCTTCTCTAGATCTAATAAACAAACCAAACACTCTCCCTGCAAAGAGTTGGAAAATATGGTATGGTAAAGTGGTGATTTTCAACTTTTTTTTAAAAAGCATCAGAGCCCTTTCTAATAGAAACTTACCCAGAAGAAGTTTACTTACTCCTTAAAATATAAAGCAAGTATCTAGACCAAAGGATCAGAGGCCCTTTTCCTCAAGGAGCATTCCCAAGCCATCCTAAGATTCCAGGAAACACAGTTTCTTAACTGTGTCATGGCAGCAAACTAAGTTTCTACCAGTTACTGTTTTGTTTTCTGTTTTTTTCCCCCTAGCTATATTGAGGTGTAATTGACAAAGTTGTAGGATATTTGAATTGTACAGCGTTTTGATTTGGTACACCTCTATATTACCCCGCTGAATTGATTAATACATCCACCCCCCAGTCGCTGTTTCCCTTCACACAGCCTCTTATTTTCCAGTACCCGTAAGACCACAGGATTGGTGGAACTGTCTTTTGTGCAAGTGAATACTAATGTCTTGAGGGATACAACAGGCTGTGTTCTGCCCCCCTTTTTGTTTTCACATGTATGTTGATTACTCAGTAGTACTTTGTTCGTTTGTTTTGATAAGGCTGTGTCAGGTCTTTGTCGTGGCGCTCACGATCCTCACTGTGTCGTGTGAGATCTTTCACTGCGATGCATGGACTCTACTTGTGGCTCGCAGGCACAGTAGCTGCAGCGTGCAGGCTCCAGAGCACGCGGGCTTCAGTAGTTGTGGCACACGGGGTCTCTCGTTGTGGCGTACCAGTTAAGTTGCTCCACAGCGCATGGCATCCTAGTTCCTGACCAGGGATTGAACCCACGTCCCCCACCTTGCAAGATGGATTCCCAACCACTGACCACCAGGGAAATCCCTTGATACTATTTTTGGATGCCCTAGGTCTGTCTTCTCTCCTTACCTCCACTACAGAGGAGAGAAGGATAACATCCAAAGACATGAATTCATAGCAACAAACTAGGAGGGGTCCTCACAGCTTGTCTACTATCTGTTTGCTTTCAGAAGGGAGGGCTCTAAATCAGCTCCCTGAAACCAAACCATTCTTCAGGGTAGATGTTCCCCTGACATGGACTTGCGGCTGGCAGCCTTTGTAATTAGTCAGATACTAAGAGGATTTCACAGTCAGTTTGAGTGCGTAGGGGTCCACAGGAGCAGAATCTCATATTTACTTTTGTCCTTTATGCTCAAAAGGGATATTATAAGAAAGAACTTCGGGGAACTGTCACATATACTCTAAGGATGTTGTGGAGGATGTGTTCCTTCTATAGTATCTTCTCACAGCTTTCACTCATGAATCGTATTCAGCCAACTGACAGTCTTAAAATCTTTTTGGTGCTGTGCCATTCAGTGGGATCTTGTCTCCTCGACCAAGGATTAAACCTGTGCCCCCTGCTTTGGAAACGAGGAGTCTTAGCCACTGTACCACCAGGAAAGTCTTAAATTCCCTGACAGTCTTGAATTCTCATTGGAGTTCTTACTCTTACATCTCTTACTAGAGAGATGGTGAGTAGAGGGCTGAAGTGCCAAGTGTGGGTCTTGCAGCCAGACTTCCTAGGTTCTAATCCTGCCATTGCTACTTACTAAATCTGTGTCCTTGATGAAGTTGCTTGACTTCTCTGTGCCTTAGTCCTCACATCTGTAAAAAGGGGTTACTGATAGCCCCCACTAGGTAAATAAGGTAGAGCAGTGTTGTCAGACAGATGAAGATGATGATGACGACAAACAGTGTTTACCATCATCATCGTCAGGGCCTTAGCAGAGCAATTCTAACTTCGTTTCAATAGGGGCACAAGTAAGGGCTCTTACTTTTCTTGAAATAGCTCCTTTCCAAACCCTTTGTTGCTCATGTTATTGAGAAAGTTCACATTCTGATCTTAGCACTCTTCATGACTCTTTCATTCTCCCTTTAGTCAGAGTCAGAATGAGTTTTCTTTAAGTTTCTGACTTTCTTGCTGCTTAATCACTGTTTCTTTTTGTTGTTATTGTTTTTATTTTTATTGAGACATACTTGAATTACAATGTTAGTTTCAGGTGTACAACATAGTCATTCAAAAATTTTAAAGATAGTACTCTGTTTTTAGTTATTATAGAATATTGGCTATGTTCCTTGTGGTATAAAAATATATCCCTGTAGTTTATTTATTTTCTACATTATAGTTTTTATCTCTTAATCCCCTATCCCTATTTTGCCCTTCCCGCTTCTCCACTAGTAGCTATTATATTGTTCTCTATATCTGCAAGTCTTTTTTTTTTTTTTTTTAAATATTCACTAGTCTGTTTTATCGGAAAAGGCAATGGTGCCCCACTCCAGTACACTTGCCTGGAAAATCCCATGGACGGAAGAGCCTGGTGGGCTGCAGTCCATGGGGTCGCTAAGAGTCAGACACGACTTCACTTTCACTTTTCACTTTCATGAATTGGAGAAGGAAATGGCAATCCAGTCCAGTGTTCTTGCCTGGAGAATTCCAGGGACAGGGGAGCCTGGTGGGCTGCCATCTATGGGGTGGCACAGAGTCGGACATGACTGAAGCAACTTAGCAGCAGCAGCAGCAGCAGCAGTCTGTTTTATTTTGTGGATTCCACATATAAGTGGTAACATACAGTACTTGTCTTTCTCTATCTGACTTATTTCACCAAGCACCATACCTTCCAGGTCCATCCATGCCACTGCAGATGGCAAAATCTCTTTTTATGGCTGACTAGGATATGGTAGTTTTTGATACGCCAGCCTTCCCCCATCAATCTGCCTTAGTTACAGTTGAAGGTTGATCATTACAGAATGGATACAATTTAATGAGTATTATTGCTAGGTTATAAAATACTTCAGTTTATATTTAGCTGAACCCTTTTCCTATCCATGAAATCTATGAATACTCTTTTTTAAAGTCACATTATTTGAATAAATATTAATAAGATTTTTTGAAATATTGATTCAAAAATTTTTCTTTTGTCAAGGCTACATTCAGTTTATGTAGACATTTGGAAAATCCAGTTATATCCTGGGTAAGATGGTGAGTTATTGTCTTTTGATCAGGACTTTATCTGCTATAGTGAACAAATTCAAATATTCTGGAAGAGAAAGGAAGGAGTGATTGCAGTCTTGCTGACTGTCTTAGCTGAGAGAACAGAATTCCACCCTCTGTGGGCTTTTGATGAGCACGGCAGTTACCAAAGAGAGAAAGCCACTTATTGTTTTTGTACCAGTAAAAGTTGCGTGACACACAACATTTCTTAAAATATACAAGTCAAGACTTTTGTACACTTCCTCTGCCCAAGCTGTGTTTGCAGGGCCATTCACAGAATAGATTACACAGGGCTTCTTGATTTTTCTGAAAATGCAAGTAAAATGTCAGTTAGGTGGAATTTGTGCTTGTTTTAGATTTGTTGAAAAATGTTCATAGAAGAAAGTATGAGAAACTTATCATTTAAAAAGTAGGGGAGAGGAAGAATAATGCTAGGTACACATACTTTCCCCAAGCATTTTTTGGACTGCACTATGAAAAGAAGGTTTGTGACTTTATTCTTGTGTTTTTTGCCTCCAACAATCTCATTAGAAATAGCTTTGTGTTAGGATGCTGTCAAGTTTATGGTGGCAGATGCAAGTTTTTCAAAATGTGAATTTTATCATGGGTAACAAAAGCTATCCTTTTCCCAAAATGATGGACTCATTTCATTGACTCTCAGGAAACTATCTGCCAATAGATAAGGCTCCAAAATCATAGTTTGTCTGCCAGTTGTTCTTTCATATAAAAATGCTTTTCTACTAGAGAGGGGAGAAAAAGGCTCATTCATCTTGCAATCCAGTTATATAAGAGAACTATGTGTTTTACTATGCATGATAGCTCAGTTGGTAAAGAATCTGCCTGCAATGTAGGAGATCCCGGTTCGATTCTTGGGTCTGAAGGGATAGGCTACCCGCTGGAGAAGGGATAGGCTACTCACTCCAGTATGCTTGGGCTTCCCTTGTGGCTCAGCTGGTAAAGAATCTGCCTGCAATGCTGGAGACCTGGGTTCGATCCCTGGGTTGGGAAGATCCCCTGGAGAGGGGAAAGGCTACCCCCTCCAGTTTTCTGGCCTGGAGAACAAAGAGTTGGACATGGTTGAGTGACTTTCATTTCCACTTTCAGAGAAGTGTTTTATGTATACTTTCTATTTGATCTGATTGTTAAAAAACTATGCACATAAAGATCAAAATTCAATAAAATTAATACTTCTTACTGCAATATCAAGGATACTGAAAATAGCTTTTTTTATTGAGATACAATTGATTATATTTGTTTCAGATGTATCACATAATTGTAATATGTTGCAAAATGGTGACCATAATAAATCTAGTTAAACTCTTCAGCACATATAGTTACAGTTTTTTTTCTTGTGATGAGAACTTTTAAGATCTCCTCTCTTAACAACTTCAATTGTACAATACAGTATTATGAACTACAGTCATAGTCACCATGCTATGTATTACATCCCGTGACATGTATCTTATAAGTGGAAATGTATACCTTTTCATCCCCTTCACCCATTTTGCCCACCTCATCCCCCCACCAATGGGAATTACCAATCTGTTCTCTATCTATGAGTTCAATTTTTTAAAAAAAGATTCCACATATAACAACAATTATAGAGCACAGGGAACAATATCCAATATATTGTAATAATCTATCATGGAAAAAGAACCTGAAAAAGTTGTATATGTGTAACTGGATCACTTTCTGTATACCAAAAATTAACACAAAATTGTGAATCAACTATTCTTCAATTTTAAAAAAATTCCTCGTGTAAGTGAGATCATATGATATTTGTCTTTGTTAGACATATTTCCCTTAGTAAAATTCCTGCAAGGTTCATTCATGTTGTTGCAAATGGCAGGACTTCCTCGTAAATGACGCTGCAGTGAATCTGGGGGCATGTATCAGTGAATATATCTTTTTGAGTTAGTATTAGGTTAGTTAGGTTAGTTAGTATTGAGTTAGTTAGGTATTCATTTTCTCCAGGTAAATACCCAGAAATGGAATTGTTGGATCATATGGTAGGTCTATTTTAATTTTTTGAAGAACCTCTCTACAGATTTTCCATACTGGCTGCACTGAGTTACATTCCCACCAGCAGCGCACAAGTGTTCCCTTTCTCCCACGTATCTTTGCCAATGCTTGTTCTTTCTTGTCATTTTGATAGTAGCCATTCTGTCAGATGTGAAGTGATATATCATTCTGGTTTTGATTTGCATTTTCCTGGTGATTAGTGATGCTGAGCAATTTTTCATGTATTTGTTGTCCATCTATATGTCTTCTTTGGAAAAAAGTCTATTCAGATTCTTTGGCCATTAAAAAATTTTATTGTTTGTTTTTGCTAGAGTTGTATGGGTTCTTTATATATTTTTGATCAGATACATGATTTGTGAATATTTTCTCCCATTCCATTGGTTGCCTTTTCATTTTATTGATGGTTTCCTTTTACTGTGCAGCTTTTTATTATTTTATTTTTTTTTTTACTTTACAATATTGTATTGCTTTTGCCATACATCAACATGCATCCATCATGGGTGTACACGTGTTCCCAATCCTGAACCCCCCTCCCACCTCCCTCCCCATACCATCCCTCTGGGTCATCCCAGTGCACCAGCCCCAAGCTTCCTGTATCCTGCATCGAACCTGGACTGGCGATTCATTTCTTATATGATATTATACATGTTTCAATGCCATTCTCCCAAATCATCCTCCCTCCCTCTCCCACAGAGTCCAAAAGACTGTTCTATACATCTGTGTCTCTTTGGATGTGCAGCTTTTTAGTTTGATACAGTTCTACCTGTTGATTTTTGCTTTTGTTACCTTTGTTTCTGATGTCAGAAAAAAAAAATTCACCAAGACTTTACTGCTTATGTTTTCTTCTAGGAGTTTTATGTTTTCTTCTAGGAGTTTATGTTTTCAGGTCTAACGTTCAAGTCCTTAATTCACTTTGAATTGGTTTTGTGTGTGGTGTAAAATAGTGGTGCAGTTTCGTTCTTTGCAGGTGGCTGTACAGTCTTCCCAGCACCATTTATTGAAGAGACTAACCTCTCTCCATTGAATATTCTTGGTGCTTTGTGGTAAATTAATTGACTGTATATATATGGGTTATTTCTGCACTGTCTGTTCTGTTTTATGAGTCTATGTGTCTGTTTTGATGCCAGTACCATGTTGTTTCAATTACTGTGACTTTGTGACTTTGTAATAGTTTGAAACCAGTTAGCATGATGCCTTCTGCTTTATTCTTCTTTCTCAAGGTGCTTTGGCTATTTGAAGTCTTTTGTGATTCCATATAAATGTGAGGATTGTTCATTCTATCTCTTTGAAAATGCCATTGAATCTTGATAGGGATCATATTGAATCTGTAGGTAGCTTTGGGTAGTACGGTCATTTTAGCAGTATTAATTCTTCTAATCCCGGAGCACGGAATGTTTTTCCCTTTATTTATGAGGACTTGCTTTGCGATTAAAATTCTGTATAGTCATGAACAAGTTCTCTTCGGTAAAATGTAAACAGTGTGATTGTTCTAGGACACTGTCAGGAAAAATGAAGAAGTTCTGTGTGTCTAATCTGTAGATGGAGCCTACAGGCATAGCTTGGGGGAGTAGCTCTGGAGTAGCTTTACTTAATACATCACATCTCTTAAAACCCATAAGTAAAGCTACTCCAGACCTACTGGAGTAGGCAGATTTATTTGTTTCTGGTTGTTTGTATGTAAATCTAAGTAAGTTAAGGACTGCATTTTCATATTTTGATTTCTAAAACAAAACTAGCAGTCAAGGGAGGACGAACAGAAGGGTAGACAAGAGACTTATTAGATAGGATAAATGATATGTAAATTATTATAATTTTGAGAAAATATTTATAAAATTATAACAAATAAATAATGGGAGAATGAGGAAAGAGGAGAGGAGATGCTTAAAGAATAGTACAAGTAAAATTAAAACAGGCTATATATTACAGAAGTGAATGAAAAAATTCATTAGTTGAAATGCAGGGCTAATATTTGATATTTCTTATAATTATTTTTTGTCATTTAAAAATAGTCTAGTAAAGCATGTTGTTAGTCTACAGATATCTGAGAACTCAAATGCAGCTTTTTTTCTCTTCCAGTAATTGTTACTCTTGAACACTGTTTGTACTAATAAACCTATGCACTGCCATTTCTGGTCACAGCCTGGGGTAGGAGCCAGGGGCTCAGGTGATCTGGTGTAGAACCATGATTCTATCCCTCATTCACTGTGTATCCTTGGGCAATTTACTTACCTTTCTGTGCCTTACTTTTCTTATTTGTACTTACCTCTTTTTGTACTTCTAAATATTTATTGTGGGGCTAATGTGTCACAGGATCCACTGCTTAGAAATGCAGTTATGCTGAATATCAGAGTGCTGCTGCTGCTGCTAAGTCGCTTCAGTCGTGTCCGACTCTGTGCGACCCCATAGACAGCAGCCCGCCAGACTCCGCCGTCCCTGGGATTCTCCAGGCAAAACATGGAGTAGGTTGCCATTTCCTTCTCTAATGCATGAAAGTGAAAAGTGAAAGTGAAGTTGCTCAGTCGTGTCCGACTCTTAGCAACCCCATGGACTGCAGCCTACCAGGCTCCTCCGTCCATGGGATTTTCCAAGCAAGAGTACTGGAGTGGGGTGCCATTGCCTTCTCCGGAATATCAGAGTACCTGTATGCATTTGAGAAAAATTATAGCCATTGTACTTCAAAGGGTTCATCAATCCATCAAACGTTTCTGGGGCCCTGTTCATATGTTAGCACTGTTCTTGGTGTTCAGGATACCCCAGAGAGCAGAATCCTTGCCCTCACTGAGCTCACCTTCAGGAGATGTGGGGAGCAAGTAGGGCTTAAGACATATATAATTGTGTAGCAAAATATTAATGCAAATTATGTTGTCTTCACAGTCAGATATAATTACCTGTGCTCAAGAAGTGGAAATGATGATAAAGCAGTTAGAAGCCCAGCTGGAACAATTAAAATTGACTGTAAAGTCAAAGACGGCTGTCCCAACATCACAAGTCTTTGTAAGCATTTGTCATCAGCTTTGAAACTTGTTTAAGGGTGAAGGAACTTTGAAGTCCCATAAAATTGGATCAAAAGTAATTTTAATTGTATTTAATATGGAAAATATGATATTAGTTTTATACAATTTGATCCTGTTCTTTTTGCTTATTTTGTAGTTAATAATCATAGAACTTGGTTGTTGTAAGTTGAATGAGAGGATTCTCTTAGTAGGCAGTTGCTACCAAAGTACGTGATACCAGTATTGTCTGTCAGTTCACTTGCTCAGTCATGTCCAACTCCCTGTGATCCCATGGACTGAAGCATGCTAGGCTTCCCTATCCATCACTAACTCCCAGAGCTTGCTCAAACTTCTGTCCAACGAGTTGGTGATGCCATCCAACCATCTCATCCTCTGTCGTCCCCTTTTCTCCTGATTCAATCTTTCCCAGCATCAGCGATCTTTCCCTGATTCAACTGACTCTTTCACAATGAGTCAGTTCTTCATATCAGGTGGCAAAAATATTGGAGTCTCAGCTTCAGCATCAGTCCTTCCAATAAATATTCAGGGCTGATTTCCTTTAGGATTGACTGGTTTGATATCCTTACAGTCCAAGGGATTCTCAAGAGTCTTCTCCAACACCACAGTTTAAAAGCATCAATTCTTCGGTGCTTAGCTTTCTTATGGTCCAGCTCTCACATCCATACATGACCACTGGAAAAACCATAGCCTTGACTAGACAGACCTTTGTTGGCAAAGTAATGTCTTTGCTTTTGTTGGTCATAGCTTTTCTTGGCTTTTAATTTAATGGCTGCAGTCACCATCTGCAGTGATTTTGAAGCTCCAATAAAGTCTGTCACTGTTTCTACTGTTTCCCCACCTATTTTCCATGAAGTGATGGAACTGGATGCCATCATCTTCGATTTTGAGTGCTGAGTGTTAAGCCAAGTTTTTCACTCTCCTCTTTCACTTTCATCAAGAGGCTCTTTAATTCTTTGCTTTCAGCCATAAGTGTGGTATCATCTGTGTATCTGAGATTGACATTTCTCCCGGCAGTCTTGATTCCACCTTGTGCTTCATCCAGCCCGAAATTTTGCATGATGTACTCTGCATATAAGTTAAATAAGCAGGATGACAATATACAGCTTTGATGTACTCATTTTCCCAATTTGGAACCAGTCTGTTGTTCCATGTCCATTTCTAACTGTTGCTTCTTGACCTGCATACAGATTTCTCAGGAGGCAGGTTAGGTGGTCTGGTATTCCCATCTCTTGGAGAATTTTCCACAATTTGTTGTGATCCACACAGTCAAAGGCTTTGGTATAGTCAAAAAACAGAAGTAGATGTTTTTCTGAAACTCCCTTGCTTTTTTGACGATCCAACAGATGTTGGCAATTTGATCTCTGGTTCCTCTGCCTATTCTAAAACCAGCTTGAACATCTGGAAGTTCACGGTTCATGTACTGTTGAATCCTGGCTTGAAGAATTTTGAGCATTACTTTGCTATCATGTGAGAGGGGTGCAGTTATGCAGTAGTTTGAACATTCTTTGGCATTGCCTTTCTTTGGGGTTGATAAACTAACTTTTTCCAGTCTTGTGGCCACTGCTGAGTTTTCCAAATTTGCTGGCATATTGAGTGCAGCACTTTTACAGCATCAGCTTTTAGGATTTGAAATAGCTCAACTGGAATTCCATCATCTCCACTAGCTTTGTTCGTAGTGATGCTTCCTAAGGCCCACTTGACTTCGGATTCCAGGATGTCTGGCTCTAGGTGAGTGGTCATACCATCGTGGTTATCTGGGCTATGAAAATCTTTTTTGTATGGTTCTTCTGTGTTTTCTTGCCACCTCTTCTTAATATCTTATGCTTCTGTTAAGTCCATACCATTTCTGTCCTTTATTGTGCCCATCCTTGAATGAAATATTCCCTTGGTATCTCTAATTTTCTTGAAGAGATCTCTAGTCTTTCCCATTCTATTGTTTTTCTCTATTTCTTTGCACTGATCACTGAAGAAGGCTTTCTTATCTCTTCTTGCTATTGTTTGGAACTCTGCATTCAAATGGGTATATCTTTCCTTTTCTCCTTTGCCTTTCACTTCTCTTTCTCTTCTCTACTATTCGTAAGGCCTCCTCAGACAACCATTTTGCCTTTTTGCATTTCTTTTTCTTTGGGGTGGTCTTGATCACCACCTCCTGTACAATGTCATGAACCTTCATAGTTCTTCAGGCACTCTATCAGATCTAATCCCTGGAATCTGTTTGTCACTTCTACTGTATAATCATAAGGGTTTTGATTTAGGTTATACCTGAATGGTCTAGTGGTTTTCCCTACTTTCTTCAATTTAAGTCTTTATTTTGCAATAAGGAGTTCATGATATGAGCCAGAGTCAGCTGCTGGTCTTGTTTTCACTGACTGTATAGAGCTTCTCCATCTTTGGATGCAAAGAATATAATCAATCTGATTTTGGTATTGATCGTCTGGTGATGTCCATGTGTAGAGTCTTCTCTTGTGTTGTTGGAAGAGAGTGTTTGCTATGACCAGTGCATTCTCTCAGCAAAACTCTATAAGCCTTTGCCCTGATTCATTCTGTCCTCCAAGGCCAAATTTCCCTGTTACTCCAGGTGTTTCTTGACTTCCTACTTTTGCATTCCAGTCCTCTATAATGAAAAGGGCGTCTTTTTGGGTGTTAGTTCTAGAGGGTCTTCATAGCACTGTTCAACTTCAGCTTATTCAGCATTACTGGTTGGTTCATAGACTTGGATTATTGTGATATTGAATGGTTTGCCTTGGAAATGAACAGAGATCATTCTGTCATTTTTGGAATTGCACCCAAGAACTTCATTTTGGACTCTTGTTGACTATGAGGGCTACTCCATTTCTTCTAAGGGATTCTTTCCCACAGTAGTAGATATAATTATCTGAGTTAAGTTCGCCCATCCCAGTCCGTTTTAGTTCACTGATTCCTAAAATATCAGTGTTCATTCTTGCCACCTCCTGTTTGATCACTTCCAGTTTGCCTTGATTCATGGACCTAACATTCCAGGTTCCTATGCAATATTGCTCTTTACAGCATCGGAATTTACTTCCATCACCAGTCACATCCACAACTGGGTATTGTTTCGCTTTGGCTCCATCTCTTCATTCTTTCTGGAGTTATTTCTCCACTCTTTTCCAGTAGCATATTGGGCACCTACCAACCTGAGGAGTTCATCTTTCAGTGTCATATCTTTTTGCCTTTTCATGCTGTTTATGGGATTCTCAAGGCAAGGATACAGAAGTGGTTTGCCATTCCCTTCTCCAGTGGACCACATTTTGTCAGAACTCTTCACCATGACCCGTCTGTCTTGGTTGGCCCTACGCGGCATGGCTCATAGCTTCACTGAGTTAGGTAAGGCTGTGGTCCATAGTATTGTCTGTGGCAACAGAAATAATCCATAGTGCAGTGTTGAAAGCATGTTTATAGTAGCTAGTTAGAAATTGCCTCCAGCAAAGAGGTGATGTAACTTGTGACCTTTCTGAAAAGATAGATAAAATCACTTTGTTTACAAGACCTGCACGTATTCCGACTTTCTGATTATCTGCATCACCTTTTTAGGCAAATCTGGGAGCGATCACTGGGTTGGGAAGATCCCCTGGAGGAGGCCATGGTAAACCACTCCAGTGTTCTTGCCTAAGGAATCCCCATGGACAGAGGAGCCTGGAGGGCTACAGTCCATGGGGTCACAAAGAGTCAGACATGAGTGAGCAATTAAGCACAGGGAGCCCCAAAGATATACAATATGCATTTACAATATTTTATGGAGCATTTTGAGTTTCTGATAATTTTCTGTAATCATTCTCAATATTTGATTTTAAAAACCAAGGAACAAAAGCCTAAGTTATTTCACTTATAAGTAGGGCCTGATTAATTTTTTGTTATATGAATATGAAAAAGAAATATTTTATCTCACTAACACAAAATCTCTAACTTATAGCTTACAAGAAAATGCCCCAAGATGTATCCCTGACTTTCCAAGTTCTTTTGAATCATAATTGAGCCAGATAAATCTAATTATAATGAGTCATATTTAGCTATTTTTTTAAAAAAAGATTTTTTTCCTCTAGACCTTTTGAAGTGAAGTGTCCGTGAATGTTTCTTACATGATCATATGTCTTTGGTTCTTTTGAATAAACTAACTTTCTAACAATTATACCAAAATAATATACTTTGAAATACAAGTTTATTTTCTTGTAATTTGTGAGTCCAATTTCTACTGATTCTATTGTCTAACTTCATGAGACTTTCACTTGTCTTACAAGAGAATTAATCTCTTTATCACAACAGAAATTTGTACCAATTTTTAAGAGTGATTTATAATTTTATTAAACAGTGACATTTTGAACATTTTTGTCTCTTCTGCAGCCCATCTTCATTGCCCTTTCCAACCTGTGGACTAGCTTTCAAGATGAAACTGTCTTGATTAGCATCCTTAGTAATTTAACTACTCATCTTGAGCCATTCCTGGGGGCTCATGACCTGTTCTTTCCTGAGAAAGTGATGCAAGTTCTTCTTGATGGAGTGACTGTGAAAACTGACGTGTGTAGAATAAAAGAGCACATAGGTAATAGAAATCATCTATTATTTCCTCTTTCTATTAAAATTACCTCTAGAATAAAGTCACTCTTTTGTTTTAAAATTTTCAGCTTTTATCTTTCTGATAAAGTTTTGAATATCTTTCTTGATTATAAGACTACTAACGTTCATTATAGAAAATGTAGAAAACTGTAAATATATAAACTGAAGAGTCTGCTATCCAGCAATAACCACTGGACCATAAAGAAGGCCGATGCTGAAGAATTAATGCTTTCTAACTGTGGTGTTGGAGAAGACTCTTGAGAGTCCCTTGGACTGCAAGGAGATTCAACCAGTCCATCCTAAAGGAAAGCAGTCCTGAATATTCACTGGAAGGACTGATGCTGAAGCTGAAGCTCCAATACTTTGGTCACCTGATGCAAAGAGCTGACCCATTGGAAAAGCCCCTGATGCTGAGAAAGATTGAAGGCAAAAGGAGAAGGGGGCAGTAGAGGATGAGATGGTTAGATTTCATCACCAACTCAATGTACATAAATTTGAGCAAACTCCAGAAGATAGTGAAGGACATGGAAGCCTGGCATGCTACAGTCCATGGGGTCACAAAGAGTCAGACACGACTTAGCGACTGAACAACAATAATCATTCCTGATGTTATTATTAGTGTTTTGGTTAAGAGTGATTTCATGTGCTTATGGGTTTCAGTTGTAATCTTAGTGATTTTGTTAATTTGTTTGTAGTAGAAAAGGATGTTAATCCTTTCTCTATTTGTGCAAACAAAGCTCCACTTTTTCAGAGTGCTTTTTGCCATATATCTACCCCAGATTCAGGTAGAAATTTATGAATCAATAAATGTTACTCCTGTAAAATTGAGCTTATTTTAGACCCTTTAAGAGATGCACTGATTCTTATAGAAAGGCTGTCTTTACCAATAAACTTCTTTTTATATTTGTAGCCCCTTCTATAATTTGAGTTAAATACAACTCAAAATTCATAAGAAATGTCAAAATAGAGTTTGGGAATTGAATTGTTGCCTAAAATGGAAAGTTTTTTGAGAAAATGAAATTAAATAGTTTACTCTTTAAATTTCCTTTTCAAATTCTATTTTTTTGAAAGTGAAAAATAAAATATAGTGGTAACACTCTTAAACTGCTAGAGTATGTAAAACCTGAACACTAAATCAGAAAGACTTTAAAACCTCCTCTCAGTTAAAGTTTTTCCTACTCATGTCATTTTGTTGAAACAGCATATCTATGCAAATACTAAATGAAATTGAAAAGTTAAAGGCACTTCAGCAGTAGATATTAAATTCAACCATATTGGCAAGATGTGTCATCTTCTACTATGAATCAGAATTGTTTATGCACTAGAACACAATTTATCAAGTCACTGCTCCAGTGAATTGGGAGACCCAGTGTTCTTCTAAAAATATTTATACTTGCCACATCTCATCACTGTTTGAAGCTTTCAGGCACATCAGGAAAGAAGAGGGAAGAAGGTTTGTTTTTTCTGAAGTATGCATTTACTTCCAGCTGTAGCCGCAGGGTCGTTTACAGGGTCTACTGTTTGGATACAGAGCCAGAAACAGAAGTGAAGGTAGCACTGCAAAAGCAAAGACGCTCAGGCATCAGTGCTTTGTAAAGGCTCTTTTTTATTTGTGTAAAAAAAAAGTAGCAACATGAAGAAGACTTTTTTATAAGCGTGAAGAACAAAAATTGCACTCCTTGTATCAAAATTAAGTTACTGAAAAATGTTTTTGTGACTCTTTCTGCTCATTCTCAACCATTTCAAGAAGGGACGGTCCTAGTATATAAGCATCGTATTCAAAGTATTTTGTCACCTTGCATATTATGTTACTAAGAGCTATGCTGTTAGTTAATTTATTTCTGTTTTAGTCACATAGCAGCCAGTCTCTTCTGCTCATTTATGCAATGAATAAGGTTTCTCTTGTACTCCTCTTTCATTTTAGAAGATAAAGTAAATGTGGCAGATTTCAAAAAACTGGAGTGGCTTTTCCCAGAAACAACAGCCAATTTTGATAAATTATTGATTCAGTATCGGGGATTTTGTGCTTACACTTTTGCTACAACAGATGGTCTTCTCCTTCCAGGTACGTCATTGGAAATAATACTGTTCTCCCTTCTCGAATTTTTTTTTATTTAAATGAAATGTGCTTATTGTCACTCATTCACTTTGTAAAACTTTATGGAATCTAATGTTGAACTAAGAAAGGAGCTACAAATGTGATCCAAATGAAGTATTTATCTCTGAAGCGCTTGCAGTATAACCCGATAAACTGACATAAATAAGTTACAATGCAAGTGATAAGTGATGGAATGTATATCATGAAATATAAGTGCTGCAGTGTCATAAGAGGGGATGACTCATATGTCAGTGAAGGATTCTAGAAACATTATATGGCATTCCTAAAATATGTCATTTTCCAAAGTGATTACTTGAAAGAGCAACACTAGTGTGACCGATATGTTTATTAAAAAATATTCTTTGTCACTTTATGGCTCTATTCCATTAACATAGATCAGTATTTCTGTATAAGTCAGATCCCACTAAAGAAATGGCCAGTATTTTATCAAGTCAAATTCCCCTATGAGGTATATATATATTACTGGAGCTTCTCCAAAACAAAGTAAATCAGAAATTGAGAGGAAAATAAATTATTATTCAAAAAGTGCCATGTGAATTAGAAATAGAATCATTACAAAGAATTATTGGGATTGTATATATGCAGGGTAGAGAACATACACTTTGACTCGTTTTTTTATGGTAGTAGATTTTTTTTATTATGGGAGTAATAAAAGGTTTACCTTGGGGAACTGAGAGAATAGTATTCTGAGGTCCCATGAGGGTCACTGATAGTGGAGAGAAACCAAACAAGAGCCATGAAGTAATGAAAAGCAATGGAATGGAGGTGGTTTCTTTCTTCTCTGTTCTGTTTTTTCCTTCCCTTTCCTCCCCTCTCCCCAATTTCTCTCTCTCTCTCTCTGTTCACAAATACAAAAGGAAGGGAGTCATGAGATAGACAAACAGAGAGAAACATGGATGCAGAGTGAAGAGAGCAGTACCACCATGTGGCTGGAAAAGCTATGGATGGAGGAGCCTGGTAGGCTACAGTCCGTGGGGTTGCAAAGAGTCGGACACGACTGAGCAACTTCACTTTCACTTTTCATTTTCATGCATTGGCGAAGGAAATGGCAACCCACTCCAGTGTTCTTGCCTGGAGAATCCCAGGGACGGCGGAGCCTGGTGGGCTGCCGTCTAGGGATTGCACAGAGTCGGACACAACTGAAGCGACTTAGCAGTAGCAGCACTTGGAGAACCTGGTTTCTAGTTCCCATTGTCTGTTAGTAAACAGGGTAATTTTGAGCAAATCTTGTGCTTTGGACCTCAGTTTCCAGGTCCAGAAAAGGAGGAGGACCAATTAGGAAATCTCTTTGGTCCCTTCCAGCTCCCATCAACTATGATTCTAAGAAAGGGGGAGAATGAGAAAAGTAGACAGACTTGTGGGGCTTTGGGTTTTAGCATCCTTTCTGAATCAGCTAGTCTGGAGACTTTATTTCTGCTTATTCCGTTGCTTCTACGTCTACACTGTTCTCTGGGCAGTAGCCACCTACGCTGCCTGGGAGGAATGCTCTAGGAGTCTCTCCTTCCTCAAGACTGCAGATCACAGGGCTTGAGTCCCCAGGTGATGCTGGGGCTTACCTGACAGAGTCCTTTCAGATGACATCGTTGACTTTATTGTCTGCCCCTTCTTCCCTTGCACACTGCTCCAGCCCCACTGGCCTTCTTGCTATTCCCAAACATTCCAAGTCCATTTTTCACCTCAGAGCTTTTGCACTGACTATTCCCTCTACTTGGACCACTCTCCCCCTCACCCCGACATAGCTACATACCTTGCTCCCTCATCTTATTCAGCCTTCTCTGTTCACCCACTTTAAAATATCAATCCCACCCTCCTTCCTTTGACTGTTTAAACTGCTTTACTTTAATTTTACTTTAACCTGTTTACTTATTTGTTTTCTGTAGCACTGATCACTCTCTGGCCTATGCTATATTTATTGATTTGTTTTCACTGTATTCTCAGTGCCAAGAACAGGGTCAATAAATATTTGTTGAATAAGTGAAAGAATGAATAATAAGAGTGTTACTGTTTCCTATATAATTCCCACAAACTGTGGATACTTATAACCCATATTTTATGTAGTATCTTTTCATAGTGGGAAATACTTCCTAACATGCAAATGTACATTTTGGGAAAAATGTCTCATTTTTGTAGTTCTTACCAAATTATTTTTAAAACAATGCTTCTAGTAGTTGGTTTGGTTTAAGGAGATTTGAAAAACCTGCTAGATGACTAAGTGGCTTCCCATAGAAGATTTTTAAGCAACTTATATCTGGATAGTGAACTATATTTAGATAAAATCATAATTTAAAGCTTAACAATAGGGTACTTCCCTAGCAGTCCAGTGGTTAAGACTCCACGCTTCCAATGCAGGAGGCATAGTTTCAATCTCTAGTCAGGGAACGAAGATCCTGTATGTGGCATGGTGTGGCCCCTCCCCCCCCAAATTAAAAATATAAAATAAATTTCTTTTGAATTTTACATAAATATAATTTAACAAAATGTGTAACTTAAAACTGCTAGTTGTAACATTTCAGCTAAATAAAGACATGTGATGTGTTAAAAATGGAGTATGAGGGAAGGGTTCTATGAGCATATTATAAACGTAGAATCACTGAGTATTTCCTATCTAATTTAGTTTCTTTTCTTAATTTTCAGGAAATCCATCAATTGGAATTTTGAAATATAAAGATAAGTATTATACTTTCAATACCAGAGATGCTGCATATTCGTTTGCAGAAAATCCTGAAAATTACATTGATATAATTAGAGAAAAAGCCAAAAGAAATGCAGAATTGATTCAGCTACTGGAACTTCATCAACAGTTTGAAAGCCTTATTCAGTATTCTCAGGTAAGCAGGGTTGGCATTTTAAGAATTTATGACATTTAAAAATGTAGTTGATAAAAAAGTTACATTTTGTTGTAGAATGCTTCCCAAGTCCAGGCAGGAGACATGGTCAGATGAGGGCCTTTACAGGTTATCTGAAAGGCATTCACATCCAAAGATGGAAACTAAGGAAATCCACAAAAAGTAAATGAAAACAAGATAAGGAGTCAAACTGATGAATTGGACTGGAAAAAATCTGGAAGGACAAGACTGCTGCTGCTGCTGCTAAGTCGCTTCAGTCATGTCTGACTCTGTGCGACCCCATAGACGGCAGCCCATCAGGCTCCCCCGTCCCTGGGATTCTCCAGGCAAGAACACTGGAGTGGGTTGCCATTTCCTTCTTCAGTATGTGAAAGTGAAAAGTGAAAGTGAAGTCACTCAGTTGTGTCTGACTTTTAGCGACCCCATGAACTGCAGCCTACCAGGCTCCTCCGTCCATGGGATTTTCCAGGCAAGCGTACTGGAGTGGGGGGCCAATTGAGATAAATCATTGAAACTACAGTATTTCCTTGTCTAAAACTGAAGGAGCTCAGTACAGGTAATACAGGTGATAACTCACGCTCAGAGGTGTGAAATCATTTAACAAGTTTAAATGGCAGTAGTCTGAAAGGCTGCAGAATGAATCTGAAGGTATGTTTCTGTGTGAATTGGTGCCTATCCCCTAATACATTCAACAGACATTTCCTGAACTGCTTGCCATGTGCCAGGCATGATACTTGGCACAGTGAACAAAGCAGGTAACAATCCCTGCCTGCAGGAGTTCCCATTCTGCTGTTGTAGATCCTTGTTTTCTTCTTGCCTCTCATTTTCACTGTTCCAACTTTTAATTACTCTGTCATCCTCTCTGGTTTAATTTACCCCTTTTAAACTCACTAAAGTAAAATCCTGCAAGGCATTATTTATGAATGTTTTTTTTTTAATGTGTATCAACATTCTAATGATCAAGCAGGTGGGTTTGGGCTGGACTAACTGGGTTGGCAAGGACCCCAGCAGTAACTGGTAGGAGGAAGATGGGGCTGGTGACTGTGAGCACAGAGGGTGGTCTGAATGCTTGGGCAAGGAGACTGAGAACCGGCCAGGGATGACATGGCTGAAAGGGATCTGCTGTTGGCACTCTTGTTTTGACACCCCTCTGCCAGCCTGTTGATGTGACACTGCAGCTGTCCTTTTAAGGTAGCAGGAAGACAGGGAAAGACTAGACTCAGATAATCAGAAAGGTATGCTGAGTGTGGATATCTTTTCTATTAAAGGACAATTTCCTCCTATATTCCTGGTTTTCCCTTTCTGTGTATTTAATCCTTCACTAACCTTCACTACCCTTAGAAGTGAGTATTCCCTCTACATATTTCAATATTATATTCATAATTTTTACTTGCCATTTACTTGTATTGATATAATACTGTTATCTTTCAGCATCTTTTTATCTACCTAATTATATCATAAGGTCATTTTGAAGGCAGAAATTATATCTTATGCTAAATAGTAGGCATTTAGTAAATCATCTGTTTCTTGATTTGGAGAAAGAAGTTAATCTATTTGCCCTCTCCTTCTCTAGGACTAGAGTTTCTTAAGCCTCTCTACCTGCTCCAGCAGCCTCATTTCCAGCATAATCATAACTTGTTTAGCCTGGAATTATTGAATACTCAATATTTTAATACTGTAGTGAGCTTCTGGGTGCTTTGGAAGAAAAATGAATCTATTTAACTAAAATGGATAATAATCTGCTGTGTATACATTGTTTAAGATATATTCTAAAGGTATTCTGATACCTTAAACAAACATGATTTATACCTAATACTTAATAGCTATTCTAAGCTTCAATCCATTTCCAATAAGGTATTCACTTATGCTTCAATTGTGAAAATTGGAGAGGAGCATTTGATTTGGGAATGAGTGATGTTATGTTTTCTCCTTTCAATATATACCTCCTACATTAAGGAGGTATAAAATAAAATTGGGCACAAATCCACAATGCCCAGGAAATTAATTACATTTGGCTTACTTTAATTATGAGCTTTTTTTTTTTCCTTTGCTGATATTTACAAGTAAGTTTCATATTCTTCTTTTTCTAATGTTTTGTTAATTTTAGCTAAATATTTTAGTTATCTGTAAAATAATGTTTATTTTTTAGAAGTATTAATTATAAAACTCTACTTCTTTAGATGAAAGAGGTTGACAAACGTTATATAAAACCAATTACAAAATGTGAAACTGGCACTCAGACGGATACGCACTTGTTGCCACCAACAATTGTGAGATCATATGAGTGGAATGAATGGGAATTAAGAAGAAAAGCTATAAAATTGGTTTGTAACAATATTATCTTCTAAATTATTTACAGTTGGAGAATTTTGAAGAATTTTAATCTGTTATTCATAGAGTTGGTATGCTAAATTATTTACATGAAGTAGTGAGTTGTACAGTTTTTTTTTTTGGCTAAAATAAAATAATTAGCATAATTTATAATTTTCTAGCTTTACAACATTATCTTCTAGTATTAAGCATATGTAGAAATATAAAAGCATGAAGCTGCTCTCAAATTTTATCAGTCAGTAACTATAACAGTCATAGTTTCTATCCTTCTGTCTCTCTATTGATCTATATAATGGTTTTAATCTATTGTGCCAACCTATGGGGTGCTAGTATGTAAAGCCCTCCAGCTTCTTCTAATCATTTAAAGCATACTCTTCTCCTTTTTGGACTTTCTTGAGAAGCAGAATGCTACCTCTATTATATCACAGATACATTCTCCTCTTATTGTCAATGTGTTCCTTCCAGACACTTGACACGCCTGTCCTTCCGATTCTTAGTCATCTTAATCACAGCAGGTGCCTACCCTTGAGGGCTTCCCAGGTGATGCTGGTGCTAAAGAACCTGCCTGCCAATGCAGGAGACATAAGAGATGCAGGTTCAATCCCTGGGTCGGAACGATCCCCTGGAGGAGGGCATGGCAACCCACTTCAGTATTCTTGCCTGAAGAATCCCTTGGACAGAGGATCCTGGAGAGCTATCGTCCTTGGGGTTGCAAAGAGTTGGACATGACTGAAGTGACTTAGCACTCAGGCATGCACCTACCCTTGAAGTCTGTCTTTAAAACTTTCATCCTTATCTGACTCAGTGGAATTCCCTCCACTCATCCTTTTTATAGCATCTTGTCATTTTAAACAGCAAATACAGTGTGAAGGAACAGACCTCTTTTATCTGTAGCCTTTTCTCAGTATATTTTATCCATCTCTTTAACTGAAATAAGGTATGGAAATAAACGAAGACTACTCATGTGAGAACAGAGGCTATTTATTTAAAGATTGCTGTATCCAAGGAGTCAGTCACCATCACTTGCATTGGGCAGGGACTCAGAGTAGGGGAGAGGAGTGAAAAAGTTTTATAGTGAAAAAGGGGGAGGCTTGGGTATTCCTCTGGAGGAAGTTGACAGGAAACTCAGTTCAGTTCAGTCCCTCAATCATGTCTGGTGCTTTGCGACCCCATGGACTGCAGCACACAAGGCTTCCCTGTCCATCATCAACTCCCAGAGCTTGCTCAAACTCATGTCCATCGAGTCGGTGATGCCATCCAACCATCTCATCCTCTGTCGTCCCCTTCTCTTCCTGCCTTCAATCTTTCCCAGCATCAGGGCTTTTTCCAATGAGTCAGATCTTTGCATCAGGTGGCCAAAGTTTCAGCTTCAGCATCAGTCCTTCCAATGAATATTCAGGACTGATTTCCTTTAGGATAGACTGGTTGGATCTTCTTGCAGTCCAAGGGGCAGG